>NW_006773895.1:3126162-3127274 GCF_000442215.2 Lipotes vexillifer | reverse complement strand
AAAAAAAAAAAAAAAAAAAAAAAAAAAAAACATTACTCAATAATTTTCTTTAAATGCTTAAAATGCTCTCTACAAAACAAACATAAATTAATTTATTTTGTTGTTTTGAGATTAAATAAAATTGCACATATAGTTCTTTCAGGTTGTAATACAAGTTAGTTTCCGAATTTATCAAATCAAAACATAGTAGATACTCCTGGGGCTTCCCTGGTGGCACAGTGGTTGAGAGTCCGCCTACTGATGCAGGGGACACGGGTTCGTGCCCCGGTCCGGGAAGATCCCACATGCCGCAGAGCGGCTGGGCCCGTGAGCCATGGCCGCTGAGCCTGTGCATCTGGAGCCTGTGCTCTGCAAAGGGAGAGGCCCCAACAGTGAGAGGCCCGTGTACAGCAAAAAAAAAAAAAAAGAAAGAAAAACCCATTTCAACACCCGTTTATGATGAAAACTCTTCAGGAAGTAGGCATAGAGGGAACCTATCTCACCATAATAAAGGTCATATATTACCAGCCAAGATCGTTGTCAATGGTAAAAAACTGAAACCATTTCCTCTAAGATCAGGAACAAAACAAGGTTGCCCACTCTCACCAATATTATTCAACATAGTTTTGGAAGTTTTAGCCATGGTAAGCAGAGAAGAAAAAGAAATAAAAGGAATCCAAATCAGAAAAGAAGAAGTAAACTGTCACTGTTTGCAGATGACATGATACTATACATAGAGAATCCTAAAGATGCTACCAGAAAACTACTAGAGTTAATCAATGAGTTTGGTAAAGTTGCAGGATACAAAATTAATGCACAGAAATCTCTGGCATTCCTATACACTAATGACGAAAAATCTGAAAGAGAAATTAAGGAAACATTCCCATTTACCCTTGCAACAAAAAGAATAAAATACCTAGGCATAAACTTACCTAAGGAGACAAAAGATCTGTATGCAGAAAACTATAAGACACTGAGGAAAGAAATTAAAGATGATACAGACAGATGGAGAGATATACCATGTTCTTGGACTGGAAGAATGAACATTGTAAAAATGACTATACTACCCAAAGCAATCTACAGATTCAATGCAATCCCTATCAAACTACCAATGGCATTTTTCACAGAACTAG
>NW_006773895.1:3072948-3124720 GCF_000442215.2 Lipotes vexillifer | reverse complement strand
AAAAAAAAAAAAAAAAAAAAAAAAGTAAAAAAAAAAATAGTAGATACTCCATACAAGATTTAGACTCTTGTCTTGCTTTTGGTAAACAGTACCAATGAGATTATAATCTCAAAAAAAGCAAACTGTAGCTGATTTTAATACTACTTTAAGACATTCTTTGAAAGTAAGTTCCAAAGGTTTTCTTTTTTCAAGCTGAACCCCAAAATTCGACACTGACTTTAGGATTGATTAGAACAAATTATGAAAGTGGTAATTTAAATACATAAACACCATAAAATCATTAAAGTTCTTTCCACTATTTTTTTCTGAGAAACATATATTTTTTTAAGTCTGTGGATTGATCAATAATGTGTGCCTACTAACCAAAAATAAAAGATAATAACGATGGTGGGGGGGAGAGAGAGAGAGAGGAAATGAGGAAGAAGTTGTCTTCAGTGAAATCTTAAGTTTTGCAGGAGGTTCTAAACCTCCAGTGCAGCTGATTCAATTGTCTCATATCCAAGGACTGAAACATCCTCCAGAAGTTCTAACTTTTAAGTAAAATGTTTATGTATAAACACTACATTTTCATAGTCATCAATTCCTTTTCTACAGACTAACCACAATAAGTTTTGCATGTAATTAATAGTGACATAATTTTTAAACAGTTCCAACCTTAGAGCCACAAAGAGGTAATAACTTAGGAAAACTAGGTGTGAAAAGGAAGCATCTGACAGGTGGTTTTCTGGGGCAGATCTCTGGTTTCTTGCTCCAGTGAAGGGAAGTGTGTGATTAATGAAATCTTAGTTTTTTTAAAACAAAGTGATTAACTAGATAATCACCTTAAGTCTTTTACCCAAAGGGGTAAACTTATCAGTAGGTTCCCACAAATGCCAGAGAAAAACATCATTCTCAAATGTATGTGGGTACAATTTTAAAATGTTATGGATTAATGCAAACAATAAATTAAGCAAAATTAAAACTGTAATAGCTCCTTTCATAGCTTTCCTGGATATCTTCTGAATATCTGGCTATTACTATGCCTCCTATAGGTTACATCCATGTAGCATGCTGGGCTTCACTGGCTGTCGTGAAAGAACTTGATATATGACCTTTTCCCTGTGGCTAGGGAGAAAGGTGGGGAATATTTAAAACCACAAAGTTCAAGAGATATAGCTAACTTCAGAATGAACTGAGTGAACTATGACATATGACTTCAGTGCTGTGAAAGGAGTCAAAAGTAGGGATTTAAGGACAGAGAAAACTCTTGCTGAGTTATGAGGCAGCCCAGCATGACTGAATTAAAAAAAGATCCAAAGAGTTGGCTGGAGATACATGAGCAAAGTCTAATTTCCTGGGAAGAAGAATAGCAAGGGTCTAGCAAGTTGTCTGGGGAGGTTTCCCAGGGGACCAGAATGAAAATCAGAAAAAGGGCAGACCATGGACATATGGGGTGAAAACTAAAGTTTGATGATCATGTTGGTGCTAAATATGCATTTTCTTATTCAGTTTTCACAATCTATGGGCAATAGCCATTAGCATATTCACAAAAATATATATTAGTAGGCATACAGCTAGAAAGAAGAAACTGCATTAAAACCTGAATCTTTTTGACTTCACAGCCCATGAACTTTACAAATAACTTTCATTTTGTAGATAAGAAAACTGAAATTAAGTCATCTGCTTAAGGTCACATATATTTAGAAACAGCAATAAAGACAATCATCATGGATACCAGTGGAAGGTAGCAGACTAATTCCAGAATACACATGCTGTTGGGATTAAAGGACCTAATAAAATACAATACTTTATTCTCAGCCATGCAAGGATTGGCTGGGGAAGCGAATTCAGGCAAAAAGGAATTTATTTGCTTCAGATAGGAAGCAAATAAAGACTGTCAGTTCTATCTGCCCCTTAGAAAGACATTTAAAACTTTTTCCTAATCAAGAAAAAAAAAAATAAGGCTAAGATTTATTGGACCTTCTCTATACTAGAAGTCAAATAATTAGCAATTCAAGATATACAGAAGGCCAGGAAATTCTTGGCAGGAGCTACCTTTGAGAGCAATAAATACTCCAGGTAGGAGGTCTGGAGCCACAGTCAATGGGGAGGTTTTATTCAGCCATATAGATACCACAGACAAATGAACAGAGAGGAATGGAAGCTAGAAAACAGAGCTAAAGATTAGAAGTCAGAAAGATAGCCAATCCATGAGTGAAATCAGAATTATTCATCCAAAATGAGACTACTGAATATATAAAAGTGAGCAAAAGAGTGCTTTTTGGACACATAAAATGGCATTGTTTTCTAGACAGCCTATAAACTATACAATCACTAGGGGCCAAATACATTGAGCTTACTAGACCTTACAAGGAGTTCATACAAATTAACAAATATATCCTGGTTGCCTGTGTTCTAGCTGCTATACATACTACAATGAACAAGACAAAGATTCTGACTTCAGAAGGTTTATGTTCTGGTATAGGAGACAGATAATAGAAAAATAAACATATAAAATAATGTTCAGTGATTGTCAGTGCTAAGAAGAAAACTTGAAAATGATTGATGGGAAGCTTAGGGCCTTTGAGAAAGTGAGAATTTCAAAGAGAATTTCTCTGAGGTAGGGACAGCTGAGCATAGACAGGAATGAAATTAAGAAACTAGTCCTGTGACATTCAAGGGAAAGAAAACAAAAAGTGAAAACCCATAAAGAATAAACAAACTTCATGTCTGAGCAAAAATACCTGACCACTGTGGCCAGAACAGAGTGAGCCTGGCAAGGAGTCATAGGTGAGTCATAGGTCAGGTCAAAGAGAGAGGATTTAGATCATGTAAGCCTGTGTAGGTAAGGAGTTTCGTTGAAGTTTGAGCAAAAAAGTGACATCCTCAACTGGCATCTTCAAAAGGTGAATAGTCACAACAGAAAGATTAAATAGCTGAGGAGCCTACATACAAGAGGATGGTGGCTTGGACAAGAATGGTAATACTGGAGATGGTAGTTTTTGAATACAGTGTGTATGTTGAAGGTAAGTTGAAGAGATCTTGCATATCAGTACCTGGAAATAAGGAAAAGAGAGGAGTCAAAAATGATTTTCTAGGTATTTTGGCCTAAACAACTTAATAAGTAGAAGTACTACTTATTAAATGGTGAAGGCTGGGAAAGGAGCAGGTATTAGATGGTGGTAGAGAGGGGCAATGAGTGGTGAATAAGGCACATTTGACCAAAAGCTCAGTATTAGAAGTGTTCAGTTTGAGATGACCACTAGACATCTAAGAAGAGATGTTGAGTTGCTGCTTTAGATATGTTTTGAAGTTCAGAAGAAAGATTCAAGCAAAAATTATACACTAAGATTCAGCAATGTACACATGGTATGTGAAGTCACAGGACTGGAAAGAAAAAAAAAAAAAACAGGGAACTATTTAGAAAGTAAGCACTATCACTAGAAAAACTGAGACCTGAAAAGTTTGACTAGATACCTCATCACGGTCACCTAACTAGGAAGAAAGGGTGCAAAGACTGGAACCAAGATGTATCGGAGTCCGCATTCTTATTCTGTACTTTCCAAAATCATTTACTATATCAGTGCTGATTTAATAATCTTCATAGCAGCCTTGGGAAACAAGTATTTTATAACTGTTTATATGGGATAAAACTTTTCCAAACTACATACAACTAATAAATTATAAAACATTTGTATCCTATGAAAAGTTGAAGAAATTATTTTTTTTTTTTTTTTTTTTTTTTTTGTGGTACGCGGTCCTCTCACTGTTGTGGCCTCTCCCGTTGCGGAGCACAGGCTCCGGACGCGCAGGCTCAGCGGCCATGGCTCACGGGCCCAGCCGCTCCGCGGAATGTGGGATCTTGCCGGACCAGGCCACAAACCCGTGTCCCCTGCATCAGCAGGCAGACTCTCAACCACTGCGCCACCAGGGAAGCCTGAAGGAATTAGGAACACAGGCTCAGAATATGAACTAGATGTATCCAATTCTGGCTCCATTGCTTGCTATTTGACCTTGGGCAAGTTAATAAAACTTTCTGTGCCTCAGTTTCTTTATCTGTAGAACAGAGAGAATAATAGTACCTCCTTGTAGGGCTGTTGTTATGATTAGTATGGTAACATTTGTAAAACACTTTGAAGAGTACCTGACACATAGCAAGAGTTATAATGGTACAGCTAGGGTTATCATCTAGGTTAGAGGCAGCAGAGTAGTTTGGTTAAGAGTGATGGCCCTACTACCAGATTTCCTGGCAGTGCATTCAGGCTGCCAGATTTATTGACTGTGAGCCTTTTGCAAGTTAATCTACCTGGGTCTCCGTTTACTCATTTATATATTGGGAATAAGAAAATTATATACCTCATAGGATGACTGTGGTGACCCAATACACAAATAAACCTATAGTATTTAGAACAATGCAAGGCACATATCAAGTTCTCAATGAATGTTAAGTATTGATATCTACTCCAGATCCATTCCAATGTCCAATATACCCCAACTGCACTCTGGGCATCAAACAATAGCTATTATGAAAAACATAATTAGCAAGCTCACAAGAGCTCAAATTTCACAAAACCCACACTTTGGGTACTTTTATGAATCAAATCTATAAATATTTAGAGGCTTGCCTGACACTAATTGCCATCAAAGCTTTCATTGCAAAGCAATAAACACCAGGAATTTTCACGAGAGATACTGTGAATAGGACAGTTGCTTTTGTTCATAAATCAGGTAGTAACCTCAATCAATAAACAAATCAGAGCCACAGCAGCAAGAGAATGTAAAGAGTAATTGGTAAGGAATCCAATAAATTTATTCAACACAAATAATCAAAACAAAGAATTTATTCTTAATTCTGCCATGCTAATGGCTTCTGTTAAAATGAAAATGATTAAGTCAAATTTGGCTTTAATTTGTTGTGGCTAGATGCAGTTTTCCCCAAGGTGATAAATTACTGTGAGAGCAAGTCAAATAATGTGAAATTTACTATGAGCCTGCTGTTGCATGAAAGTGGAATGAAACAAGAAACAATTCAAGAGTTATTTAGCATATAGTTCACTGAATTCAAGAAGGGAAAAGTATTGTTAAAACCTCATCTATCCGGCTTCCCTGGTGGCGCAGTGGTTGAGAGTCTGCCTGTCAATGCAGCGGACAGGGGTTCGTACCCCGGTCCGGGAAGATGCCGTGGAGCGGCGGGGCCTGTGAGCCATGGCCGCTGAGCCTGCGCGTCAGGAGCCTGTGCTCCGCAGCACGGGAAAGGCCACAACAATGAAATGCCCGCGTAACACCAAAAAAAAAAACCTCATATACCTTTATTACTGTTGCTCTGTTGTTGAAGAAAGAATTACTTTTACCTCAAGACTGGTAATTTTCTATGCCATGCTCTTGGGGAACACCATATCTGTGATCTGGACAATCTTTCAACTCCAAATATTTCATAGGATTACAGAATGCTTCTGTTGTGAGACATGCCAGAAATAGCTTGTCCCAACTTTCTCAGTATATAAACTAGGAAAATGAGGCCCAGAAAGGTTTAATGACCTCCTCAAGTTCCACTTGGGACAGAGCCAGAAGTTGCCTTGGGTTCTGTTTAGTCCAAATAGGAAAGAGAGATGGAAAGGAGGTGGAGAGAGTAAGTAGAGAGGAGCTGGTCTTTCAGCCTGCAATTTATTTAATATTCATTTAAAAAAACCCAATTTTCTAAAGCTCTCCTTTCTCCAATTAAGCAGGTGTTAACCTACTCTTCAGCTAACAACTCTGTCCCAACATTTATTTCTTTACTGTTTTAAAAGATGTACTAGAATAGAGTAGTTTCGATTTGTGAACTTTAAATATTTTTTGAACAAATTATTTCAATGAGTTTGTCTATTTTTGCCCTTTCAAGCTTTCAAAAAAAGTAGTGGGCAACATCTGAATCTCTCCATCAGGAACAACAAAAAAAAGTGGGAGTATAATTGAGAATTGTAGAAAAAGAAAGTTGAAGCGCCTGCAAACATACCAGAAGGAAAGGCCACAGTGGGTGATGAAGGGTCACAGCAGAAAGAAGGAGAAAGATAATCAGAATGACTCAGAAATTTTCACTTGGTATTGAAACAGAAAGTGGTAAATTTCATGTCATGAGGAAGCTGTCCTACTAGATAATGGCAAAGGGTAATTAAGGAGTCATTCTACAAAGGAAACTATTTTTTGTAAGTGGAAATGGATTGGTGCATTCCCCCCACCAGCACCATCTGCCACTGAGTCTGTAGTTTTGCATTTCACCTGAAGTGGCTGATTAAATCACTGACACTTGGAGCAGAACAGGGACTTTTCTTTTTAATTTAATTTAATTTATTTTATACAGCAGGTTCTTATTAGTTATCTACTTTATACATATTAGTGTATATATGTCAATCCCAATCTCCCAGTTCATTCCACCACCAAGAACAGGGACTTGTCATCTTTACAGTGTGCTGCGCTAATCGGGCCAGCAACTGTGCAAGGGACAGCGAGACCTGAACTTCTGTGATGACAGCACTAAGTGGAATAGAAAAAGATGTATTAGATATCTTAAGCTACTCTGGTGCTGAGCACTGGTTATGTCAGCCTAAGAGAAAAGACAATATGAGAAGACTTGCCTCAGGTCAGGACTTTAATCATGAGAAGAAAAGATGATTTGCTCATACTCACTAAGCTAACCCCTGCCGAGAGCCCTTTTTTCCCAGCTCCTACTCAAAATATGAACTAGAAAGAATGAGGGAAGGGCTAAAAGAGGAAATAAAGAGGCTAGATTGACATCTTAGTGTCCTGTACAGTTTAAGTTTTGTTCAAATGTATGCACTAGTGATACAGGCAGAGTCAATAATAGAGCATGGGTCCTGTCTCTTAGTCAGGGGCCCTTTCAATTATGGCAGAAGCTCTAAACATTGCACTAGACATCTAAGCTTAGGCCATACGTGGGTCTTTCTTGAATTCATCCAGCAAATCCATATTAGGTTAAATTCATAATTAAGAAATCTCCAGACACCAGTTTGTAGAAATTGTGTATTCTTGTCAGTGAACAGGCTTATCAACAGCATGTGCACAGTCTTCTTCATCCAGAATAATTTAGCTCCCCAGATAGTCTCAATTCTTCAAGCCTGCCCAAAACTCACTGTCCTTCACATTCATTTTGACAGGTAACATACATTTTTATTACTCAGTGTTGGGCAACATGAATATATTCTTCCTTCCCTCCCTCCCTCCCTCCCTCCATCCCTCCCTCCCTCTCTTTCTTCCTCTCTCTCCCTCTTTCTTTCTTTCTTCCTTTCTTTCTACTTTTGTTTACAGGAAACTATAATAAACACTTTCTTAGTCCGTTCAGGCTGCTATAACAAATTACCCTAGACTGGGTGACTTATAAACAACAGACATTTACTTCTCACAGTTCTGGAGGCTGGGAAGTGCAAGATCAAGGTGCTGGCAGATGTGGTTTCCGGTAAGTACCTACTTCCTTGTTGCTAGAGGGCTGTGTGGCTATATTCTCACTGTGTCCCCACGTTGCAGAAAGGGCATTAATTCCATTCATGAGGGCTCATGACCTAATCACCTTCCAAAGGCTCTACCACATTGGGGATTAGGCTTCAGTATATGAATTTGGTGGGACACGAACATTCAGTCCAGTCCACTCCCTTTTCCTTGGTTTTGGGTTCAAAAGGCACCAAGCCAATATTTCTATATGCCAAGAACCAGTATTCAAATTAATTGATGGCATTCTATTTATATTTTGTTTCTATGAACAAATCTTCAGATGGCTTAGTCTAGATTCTACCAGCTGTTTTTTAAACGTCAAATTAATTTGGCATGTATTATAGAAAAGGTTTCTGACAAGTTTTATATTTTATACAAAGCAAACCCAAACCTCGAATTTTAAATTTCTGGATGACCCATAACAAGTCAGTTCAAAATGTAAGATTTTGCAATAAGTTTATAATATTCTGCCTCCACATTGTAACAAGATAAAGAAGCAGCACATGTTTGGGACATCCCTGACCTTGTCCCATGGGATCCATTTTTCTTATAAGCTAGTCCTTACAGTGTCAGAATAAGTGTCATGGCTACACAAAATAAAGTAGCAATTTTGCTTGCAAGGGTTAGCTGCAGATAGTTCAGTTGCCTCACTTTCTGACAAATTAGAGGAAATAATAAAATCTCAAGTTGTTGAACTGTGACTTTGAATCAGGGTAGAGCTACCATCAAAATCCAGATCGAGACTTTCAGTAGCACTTTTAATGGATAATATAACTGAAGAAGCAGATTCAGGGCGAATCCTTTTTATGCATTTTCCAGGAGGCTGGAACCTAGTTAACTGTTAAATAGACTTGAGGAAGTAGGACTTGGAAGGTAGATGAGGTGCTGAAGATGCAAAATATTGTAAGTATGATCTTTCTAGATTGCAAATCTGAAACATGCCACACCTTTCCACCCCCGCTTAAAGCCTTTAGTGACTCCTGCCATCCTCTAGATAAATATGAAGCTCCTTAGCCAACAATGTGATCCCTGTTACTTCTTCTCATCCCACAATCATTTCATTGTCTCCCCTCTTATCTGGAGCTAGCCAGCTCTCGGCCACACTGTGCTCTTTTACCCTGTGCCTTTTCACATTGTCACAGATACAGCTGCTTGGTTTGCTCAACTCTGTTGCATCTTCACTTTAATGTACCTTCCTTAATGAAACAGCTAAAATCATATTTCAGCCAGTATTCTAGATGTGTCACAGGTTCTAGCAATCAGATGCACTAGTAAATGAAGAGAAGAAAACTAGAGGAAAATAATTTATTCAAATGGACAACATAGTATCAACTATTACCTTAAAAGTTGACTGGTCAATTCCTATCTTTCTTTAAAGAGGACTTAAACATCTAAAAGAAACATTCCCTTTAAAAAACCCTATAATTCTAAACATAGTTCCACAGGAAAATATCATATGCTTCCATTAAAGTAAATGTTAGAACATCTGTATGTTATCATTCGTTTATTCTTTCAAATAGGTATTTGTTGGTTCCCTTCTGTGTACTCAGTGAAAGAACTGTAATCAATGTATTTGTATCAGTGACCCAATATCTACCAGGGATGATAGGATGTTATGCTACAGTATCAAACTGTGCCTGACTCAGTGACTTAGAAAAACAAAGATTTATTTAACATTTATACTAAAATTCCACCATGACTGGGAGCTCTGCTCTATATTTCTTTACTCTGGGATCCAGGCTGACAAAACAGAGACCATCTTGAACATTCCTATTCACTGAGTCAGAGGGCAAAAATGTATTCATAAAGGTCTCCACTATACAAATGATATATGACTCTGTCATTCACAGCTGATTGGCCAGGATTAGTCACATGGCCCAATGCAACCACGAGGGAGCCAGGATGGCCTCAAAAGGAAAGAATCTGAAATATTTAACAAATATCACCAATGTCCACTATGATCTGCCCTTCTGGGTAACCAAATATTTGGTTTATCCTCCTTTCTGAATGAAAAATATGCTCCTCTTTACCTAAGGGAGAAAATTCCAAAGGTGCATACAGTCATAGCATCAAGCTCTGGGCTCTACGTGGCAGTTTCTACATTGAGGTTATGTGCAATAGTGTGTGCATATCCAGGTGGGTCTTCTCTTTATCTGGAGAGCTATAAACAAGCAAAAAATAGAAGACAAGTTATCTGCTTCTTACACAATCAATATGAAATGATGGAACAGGAATAACTGAAGTAAACCTTCCCATTCAGAAAAGGAGAGAGTGAGAAAAACACACAGTAGACAGTGATCCACAGCCCCCTACCCTGGAGTAGAGGCATGTTTCTTGATTAGGCTTCAATTCTATTCGCTGGGAAAAGTTCCCTAGTCCATTGTTCTCTGTGGCCCTTTGTTCATTATACTCTCTGGCCATTTTAAAGTGGGCACTGATGAACAGGACACCCCTGTAGGCTGAGCAGCTTCTTCAGTCTACTTCCTGACCTGTTAACCCAGGTTCTGGTTTCTTCTTAATCAATGTCTTTTCCTTTTTGTTCAACAGCTCCATGTGCCAACAACTGCACAAAAAATTCTCTTCAAGACATTTCTCTCATTCT
The DNA here is from genome assembly GCF_000442215.2 of Lipotes vexillifer. Taxonomy (NCBI): domain Eukaryota; kingdom Metazoa; phylum Chordata; class Mammalia; order Artiodactyla; family Lipotidae; genus Lipotes; species Lipotes vexillifer. Next base: position 3,114,654 of record NW_006773895.1, on the reverse strand, counting down.
CTCTTGACCTAGTTGCACACATCTGGAGGCTATATGGCTTCAATGATAGAACCGTACACTTATTCTCCTTTCCCTGAACCATTTTTCTTCTGAAAAAATTTACTGGGCACTCCTTAATCCATTTACAAGTTTTAACAGTAAGTATGACAACAATGCTCTTGATTTTATCTTTGTTTGTAGGCTGAATTTTAAGAAGTCTTTGTAGCTTAAAACAAATCTCAGTTTTAGCTTTTACTGTTAGGGGTTTAGATAGAGTTGCCTGTTAATTTCTGGACTCTATATGTACTCTTTCATTACTACTTGCAAACTGACCGATTATTTTCTAAGCTTGTCTCTTTCTTATATTGCCTTGTCACATGCCACAAAAAGCAGTCAATGTATCCTACTAACATTCTAATACCCATTTTTTCCTCTTTAAGCTGCTAACTCATTAGGTATACTGTCCTCCTTCCTTGTTATCCCAAGCAAGTCTTAGCAAAGTTCCACCACCACCCAACTGGATTGCCTTTCTTCTAACCCCAGTATCAGTTTCCTTGAAAGCTGAAAATTGTCTCCCCTCATCAAGCTAATCCCATATTTTAACATTTTTATTTATTTGGGTAGCATTGTATACCTCATACCAATTTCTGAAGCGTTTCAAGTTGTGCTAGCTGTGAGTAGCAAGCTACCACCAAAATCTTAATAACCAATAACATAAAGATCTTTATGTTCTTTATAGAGGGGAAATCTAGCACTTCCTTTTTACGTTTTGCCACTACCTTTGTGCATAAAACTCACATGGTTTTTCCCTTAGGTTGCTCCCAAACTCTCCCTTTCTCTAGTCTTGAATTCATACACCACAAACTGCCATGAGAATCACCTCAATGTGACGCAAATCCGACTATGATTCTTGAATTTACATTTCTCAATTCTTCCTAAGCATACTGAGAATAAAAATCCTTTTTTTTTTTTAAGTACATAAATTCTTTCATGATGTAACCACTGACTACCTTTCTAGCTCATCTTTGGCCATTTATCAACATACACATAGGCTCCAGTCATACAAAAATGCTCTGGTCATTCTTGCTTCCACCAGGAAGGCTTTTCCCATTTTGCTTCACTTTTGTTAACTCTTTTGTTAACACATTTTTTAAGATTCAACTCAAACACAGAGAAATTCTTTCAAGACCCTCTCTTTAAGTTGGGTTACTTAAATTTCTTCCTTCCATAGTATCTTGTGAATAACTTTATCAAATTGCTTATTGCATTATGTTTTATTGTTTATTTTTGTTCCCTAAAGTGGACTATTAGCTCTTTGAAGTCAACAATGACTTTCTAATCTGTTTCAATTCTTAGAACAGTGACAGACCTGTGATTGGTGTTCATTATTCATTAATTAATTCAATCTATGTTTATAGAGTACCTTCTCTGTCACAGGGCACTGTGCTAGACTCAGAAAAGATAGAATAATTTGAATAACTTTTTCCTTCCTTAGCTCAAGATACCTTGCTACTGAGTAGAGTTGATGTCATTTCCTGAGTGTGCCATGAAATTCTTCTAATCCCCAAAGGCACAGATGAAAACATCTGATTATGAGAAAGAAATCTGATTTAGGCAAGTGGACTGTTGCCTCATAATTTTATGCTGTCAAAATCCTGACCCTGATCTCTAAACATATCAAAGCTAGCCTGGTTCCATTATACAGGGTTTTGTAATATGTTTTACTAAATCCAATGTAAGTCACAGGACAGAGTTTTGATCCTTTTCTTATTTCTTCCTTCCTAGTACTATTTTATTAATTAAAAATTAATAAATTTAAAGGTATTTATTTAAGAGGTTGCAAGACCTTATTCATAATGATTATACAGAATTAGGTTTTGAACACCTAGAGTTTTAAGTCTAGTTATCCTTACTTTAATACATAGATATTTTCATTTCTTGTGGGTTACTCCAATACCTATTATTTTTCAGCTTTCTTCATACTGCAAAATTTACTTAGAGCATGATTTCATGCTACCTTCAGGGGTGTGCCTTTGTGTTCATAATTTTTTTTAATTATTTATTCCTTTTTGTAATAACTTCTCATAGCCTGGAGAAGATTTTCCTTGCCATATGCTCACCAAATCAGTTCAAATTCCAAGTTTCCTTTCTACAAAATTTGTTGTTTTTAATTTGGAACTATTAAATACTCTAAAAAGAAAGAAAGGTAATTCCAAATAAATAAGAAAGAAGTTTAAGTCAGAAACAGAAAAACAAATACCGTATGCTAACACATATATATGGAATCTAAAAAAAAACAAAAAAAAGGTTCTGAAGAACCTAGGGGCAGGACAGGAATAAAGATGCAAACGTAGAGAATAGACTTGAGGACATGGGGAGGGGGAAGGGTAAGCTGGGACAAAGTGAGAGAGTGGCATGGACTTATATATGCCACCAAATGTAAAATAGCCAGTGGGAAGCAGCCGCATAGCACAAGGAGATCAGCTCTGTGCTTTGTGACCACCTAGAGGGGTGGGATAGGGAGGGTGGGAGGGAGAAGCAAGAGGGAGGGGATATGGGGATGTATGTATACGTATAGCTGATTCACTTTGTCATGTAGCAGAAACTAACACACCATTGTAAAGCAATTATACTCCAATAAACATGTAAAAAAAAAAGAGAAAGAAATTTTAAAATTTGTGTGTTTGTTAATGGTAATGGTACAAATGGTAGAAGGAAACGTGTATAGTCAACATGTCCCTAACCCAGACCCCAACTTGGTGGGGTCAGACCTTACTTCTGAGGTCCTTCTGACAGAACATGAAATATGTGGAGGCTCTATGCCGTGATGAGGAAAGAACAAAATTTGGAGTCAGGCACACCTGAGAATAAATTGAGATTCTGGCATATGCCTAACCCCTTGCAAACCACTAACCGCTCAGCCTGAGTTCCTTGTCTCCTGAATAGTAGTAATACTCCTCAAATTTGCAGGATTGCTGCAAGACTTAGAGATGAAATAGGTGACACACAGAAGACACTGAAAAGGTATATTATTTTGTCAATTGTCTTTTAAGAAATAAAGGAAATTATTTTCTATAAACTTTTATAATTATACTCTATCAGTCATTTTCGGGACTTTTTCTTTCATAGATTATTATTTCTTTAAAAAACAGAAAGAAGAGAAATTATAATTATGTTATATTTCATCCAGCCACATTTATGGATAATATTACTATAAGAAAAATTCCAATGTGAATATTGAGATTACTTATTTAAATAACAAATAAAGGGAAATGTTATAATATGCCAAACGTTTAGGGAAAGTGAGCTGAACAATTAAGAGTGCCCATATGATCTAGCAACATGGAATGGAAAGGATAGGGCCCTCCTTCTATACAATGTACCTTAAACTTAAGTCTCAGATAATCAGAGCATTTTGGAAAAGATGAATCATGGAATAACATATGGTAGTAACTTGACAGCATAGCCTAGTAGAGCAGGTAAACAGTGATGGCAGTTGATCAGTGCATACTGAGTCTTGGCATACAAATAAGACACAATAAAACTGACACACTTGCACACACTGCTCTTAATTTCTGACAAAGGAGAGAGATTTTTAATGAATAATCAAAATTCCAATAGAGTGAACTCTTAACTGCAAATGCACAGTAAAAAATTTGTGCATAATATTTTTAAAATAAAGTGAACATTAAAACTTGCTATATGGACTTTGCAAAGCAGACACACTCTAAGATAACATTACACAGCCTCAGATTCTTACATACTCAGCCCTCAGATTTGAAACCTGAAGCAATCATATTACTAGTTGCTCAGATTCTGTATGTATGTGAGAAAAATAGTCTAAAATTATCATTTACAGAATCAGATTTCCATCTGTATCATTCTTCTCTCTTTGGTTTTTAGTCTACCAATTCATGGATTCATGAATGTTTAATTTATATTTCCTCTGTGAAATGAATTACTGATTTCAAGGTTAGTTGTCACCAATTACCAATAACTGAGGCCCTTACAGCCCCCAAAGCTTTAAAAACACTGGTCAGAAGACAAGAGTATGGTCTTCACTCTGCCTCAACAAAGTTATTTAACCTCTTTGGACTTCACTTTTATCATTAGTGAAATGAAAATGTTAAGGTCTCTCAAGTAGTTCAAAGGTTTTTGATTCCATAACATTTAAGTATTATAAGAGATAACAATGAAAGATATTAATAATGATGTCTAACACTTAATCATTGCTCACCATGTCCAAAACCTTGTTCAGTGCACTTCACCTTACTAAGTCATTTAATCTTCACAGCAGGTCTCTGTGGTATGTACCATTAGCCCTGTTTTATAGATGTGGAAATTGAAGCACTTGCAGGTTCAGTAACTTGTTCAAGTCGTTCAACTAGTAAGAGGTAGAGTTAGAATTTGAATCCACATATCTCTCTACAAAGGCCATTTCTAAATGTAATTACACTGTCCAAGGAGCAGGATGAAAGTCATACAATGAATGGCCTTGAATGCCTGAGAAAAGAATTTCCATGTAATTTGTGAAGAAATAAGGAGCTACTGAAGGATGTTGAATAGCAGAATATGTTTTGATCCAATCTGCATCTGAGGGAACAGTCTTCAAAGAATATGCCAAATGGAAAAATGTAGAAAACAAGGGGCAGAAAAAGCAGTTAGGAAAGTAGCACAGAGACCCAGAGGAGTAAAAGCTAGGTAGTCCACCCAAAATAGAGAACATAGAAATGAAAATAAGGAGTTAAACTTGCCAGACATTGAAGACATAGCATATGCATATAGTCTAAATCATATTCCACGTTTTCTAGCCTAGGTAGTGGGAAAATGGTAGTATCATTAAGACAGACATGGACATTTTTTAGAAATATAAGATTTGGAGAAGAAGGTGTTGAGGCAGGTTTGGTAAGAAGTTGGGAGCCAGTTGAGAGAGACATATTAACAAAGGTGGTGGAAGGAATTGGAGGATTAGAATGTAGCTAATGGAGGAGTAAGTCAGAGCGACAGTGCTGATGTGACCCTTTCCCGCCTCCAATAGGCTGTGGCCTCATGTAGTCAGGCTGGGTTAACCACAGGATCACAGCTTCAATAGGATGGTCAGTGGCAGAACTGAGGGAAACATGAACACAATAAAGTGTCCACTTTTGTTCTGCCCTCACCATATTTTATTCCTCTGGTCTGAAAAGAGCATGTCAGACACCTAACAAAACAATATATCAGAAGGACCTCAGTTTACTTTCCTTACACTCAAAAACAAGCTCTACAGCCACTGACTTCTCCAAAGGTGGGTTATAAGTAATCCACAAATCTACTTACAGTCGCCAAGTGGGCAGAATTAAGGTACTTGGTTAGCCTTCTCTATGAGTTTCTTAACCTTTAGAACATTAGAAGTATAAAATTGCAGCATTCCAGTAATAGAAATGCTAATTTAACATTCCCACATGGAAGAGAATCCTGAATGTGTCATGCTCTTTCAAGACGCCAGTCAAAATAACTTTTCAATTTCTGCATAACTTAAATTTCTTGTACAGTCAAAATAACTTTTAAATTTCTGCATAACTTAAATTTTTTGTACTGAAAAACCAAAAGTTCCATGTAAAAGAAAAACAGGATTCTGATCTGCCCTTTTGTTTAAGTAAAAAAAATCCATCAAAAACTTCTACCTTTCTTTTTACAAAGTTTGTAGTTTCACACTTTTGTTTGAGTGATCCCCTTGAATTGAAAGGTCACTTTTTTTTTTTTTTTTTTTTTTTTTTTTCTGTATGAGGGCCTCTCACTGTTGTGGCCTCTCCCGCTACGGAGCACAGGCTCCTGATGCGCAGTCTCAGCGGCCATGGCTCACGGGCCCAGCCGCTCCGCAGCATGTGGGATCTTCCCGGACAAGGGCACGAACCTGTGTCCCCTGCATCGGCAGGCGGACTCTCAACCACTGCACCACCAGGGAAGCCCGAAAGGTCACTTTTTTATTTTCCTCAGTTTAGGGGAATAGTGGGAAAACCAAACCTGTGAACAAGAACTAACCCACTCAGTCTAGGGTCCTTTTAATCATTCAACTAATATTTGTCACATATTGAACATCTACTAAGTGCACTATACTGTGCTGGGAAGAAATAATAATAATGACATATGACATAATCCCTGCCTTTTATGAGACTTAGAAAGAAACAGACAAACCCAAAATGCAAGGAGCACATTAAGAATGCCTTATGTGTAGTATGAATAATACTTTAGAGACGGAAAAGATTATCTCTGCCTAGAGCAAACTGCTTAAGATACTCTCAGAATTCGGTGCTCTCTCATACAACTCGTGTTTTAATAGACTTGCTGTCTCTTTGAATGGAAAAATCTCCAACCTCCAGTTGATTTTTTTTTTTTTTTAACCTGGTAGACTTTTCCTTCTCCTTCAGTACACTGTTTAAGAGTAACCCTTGCAGAGGGCCTAACGCAGGCTGGATTATGATGTATGTTACTGTATTTCCTTATCAAAATATAAAATATATTATAGCATATGACTATATATATATTACATGTTATATATTATATCATATAGTATATTTCTATTTTAGTAAGAAACGATGACATTTGCTTTCTCAGAATTCTGCACAAAGTCTGAAACATGTTTCACATTAAAAAAAAGTTTGTAGAATGAATGTGAAATCTGTTTTAATTGGATCTTCAGGAAGCATAAGACTTCTATAACTAGCGATGATAGAGAGGAGACTCCAAGAATGGGGAATTTGCATAAAAAAGTTAGACATATTAGAGGAATGAAAAAAGGAGATAAAATTTCTAAAACAGGCCATAGTGAAGGACAATAGGAGATATGATTTAAAGGTAGGTAAAGAAAGATTTTGAAAGACTTTAAATTCAAAAGTAAGATGTTGGAAATTTTTGACCATAGTCAATGAGGGATTTCCAAATATTTTTGAGCAGGCAAGTGCCGTGATCAAACTGTTAGAACATAACAAGGTGAGCTGTGAGGTATGCTTGATGGACTATCTGGAGTGGGGACCCAATATAGAGAACACAGATGATTTATCTACTGAAAAGTTATTCCAGATTTTAAAAATAAGGTGGTCAGTACCTAAATAATGGTTCTGGCAGAAAAAGTGAAAAAAAGTGAATTAAGAGAACTGGTGAAGAAAGACTCAAATGGATATAAACGTAAAGGGTAAAACAAAAGGAAAAATGAAATATAAATTTTATAGTTATCAATGCCATGACAGATACTTATAGGGAACTCCAATGAGTGGAAACACACAGAATAACCAAAAATTAAAAGCCAACTGGAACAGTACCTAAGTTGGCAGACCTTTGGGTTTGGGGGTATAGCTTTTTTTTTTTTCTTTAACATCTTTATTGGAGCATAATTGCTTTACAGTGTTGTGTTAGTTTCTGCTGTATAACAAAGTGAATCAACTATATGCATATGTATATCCCCATATCCCCTCCCTCTTGCATCTCCCTCCTACCCTCCTTACCCTGCCCCTTTAGGTGGTGGCAAAGCACCGAGCTGATCTCCCTGTGCCATGCAGCTGCTTCCCACTAGCTATCTATTTTACATTTGGTAGTGTATATAAGTCAGTGCTACTCTCTCACTTCGTCCCAGCTTACCCTTCCCCCCGTCCTCAAGTCGATTCTCTACATCTGTGTCCTTATTCCTGTCCTGATCCTAGGTTCATCAGAACCTTTTTTTTTTTTTAGATTCCATATATATGTGTTAGCATACAGTATTTGTTTTTCTCTTTCTGACTTATGTTACTCTGTGGGACAGACTCTAGGTCCATCCGCCTCACTACAAATAACTCAAATTCATTTCTTTTTATGGCTGAGTAATATTCCATTGTATATATGTGCCACATCTTCTTTATCCATTCATCTGTTGATGGACACTTAGGTTGCTTCCATGTCCAGGCTATTGTAAATAGTGCTGCAATGAACATGTGGTACATGACTCTTTTTGAATTATGGTTTTCTCAGGGTATATGCCCAGTGGTGGGATTTCTGGGTCATATGGTAGTTCTATTTTTAGTTTTTTAGGGAACATGCATACTATTCTCCAAAGTGGCTGTATCAATTTACATTCCCACCAACAGTGCAATAACAAACCCAAAACAATTAAGAAAATGGTAACAGGAATATACATATTGATATCAATAATTACCTTAAATGTAAATGGATTAAATGCTTCAACCAAAAGACATGGGCTGGCTGAATGGATACAAAAACAAGGCCCATATATATGCTGTCTACAAGAGACCCACTTCAGACCTAGGGACACATACAGACTGAAAGTGAGGGGATGGAAAAAGATATTCCATGCAAATGGAAATGAAAAGAATGCTGGAGTAGCAATTCTCATATCAGACAAAACAGACTTTAAAATAAAGACTATTACAGGAGACAAAGAAGGACACTACATAATGATCAAGGGATCAATCCAAGAAGAAGATATAACAATTGTAAATATTTATGTACCCAACATAGGAGCACCTCAATACATAAGGCAAATGCTAACAGCCATAAAAGGGGAAATCGACAGTAACACAGTCACAGTAGGGGACTTTAACACCCCACTTTCACCAATGGACAGATCATGCAAAAGGAAAACAAATAAGGAAACACAAGCTTTAAATGATACATTAAACAAGATGGACTTAATTGGTATTGATAGGATATTCCATCCAAAAACAACAGAATACACTTTCTTCTCAAGTGCTAATGGAACATTCTCCAGGATAGACCATATCTTGTGTCACAAATCAAGCCTTGGTAAATTTAAGAAAATTGAAATCGTATAAACAAGTATCTTTTCCAACCACAACGCTATGAGACTAGATATCAATTACGGGGTATAACTTTTTGCTTTGGTTTTCTTTTCTGGGCTTTATAACTTGACTTCCTGATTCTTGCTTCCAGTTTTTCTCAGTTTTTTTCTGTATTCCATTTCTTGATTGTTCATCTTTGGCTTTCTTAAATCTACTTCTAGATTTACTTCTCTGAGGAAACCATATAACACAAATTTGACGAGCTTCAACATTTGTTTGCTATTGATTTTGAAATTCTTCAGATATACACACCACTCAGTCTGTGGATCACCACTAAATGACTAGAAAATGAACGAAACTACTGAGAGAAATTTATAATCTGAGAGGAGAAACATTTGAGAGGTGAAGAGAGGATAATAACTTTAGATTTATAAGTGTAACTTAGTTAAGCTTCCTTGGCCATTTACACCTGGATAGGTTTTACTCAAGTAACTAATACCTTTTTACTTCCTGGGGAAGTCTAAAGCTTCTGAAAGATGTGTGAAAATTCTCAGGAGACTTAATATATTAATAGGCACTCTTTTTCTAGTCTTTTGTTTCCACATGTACTATCAGAACTACATGGTATTTACCTAGCTGTTGCAATATAAATTTTGTTTAGTTTTATTAAAAAAAAATTAAACCAACACACACAAGAAAAGGTTCACATAATATGGACTACTGAGCAATATTTATCTTTATTCAAGAATATTAAAGTTGAATTTACATCAGTTATCCTGCATCACACAACTTACAAACAGGTTAAATATTCGGCCTCCAAAATCTCTTCGACTTTTCCCACGCACCCGCAGTCTCCTCCACATTTCACTGAATGGTCGTTTAAAATAAATCACAGAAGTTGATAAAACACCAAAAGAGCTTAACAGAGGAGGAAAAGAACAAGGGAAAACTTTTAAGAATAGCAATATTCAGGAGGAGACAAGAGGAAGAAGAATCAATGAAAACAGAAAGGAAGAGTAGTCAGGATTAACTGGATCATGAAATTGCAATGAGGTATAAGCTAAGGTAAAAGAGCTATAAGAAGGAAAAGTTACAAATCTACCCAATCAGCAAAAGTGGTGAATAGAATGTGACCTTTGGAAAGGTTACTGACTGTGGTAATTCACATATTTATTGCTTATTGAAAAACAATTCAGTAGAATAGTCAAAGCAAAATAACACATGAGAAGGGCCTCAGGAAGAGGAGGGGAAAAGAAATAAGACAGAGATGTACCCCACTGGGAAATTATCTCTATTTGCAAGCAGAGGGAATTTGATGGTGTGTAGTATGTATTAAGGAAGGAGTTTATGCTGTTCCAGGTCCCATGTATATGATGATGTTCATGTATCTTATGTGTTGTCAGGAGCTTAGTTTTGGAGATGAAGACTTCTCACTCCATTGACAACATCTTTGTTCTCTATCTTTTATAAGTAAAAATGAGAAAAGCTCTTATATTCCCATTCATTCATTCTACAAATATATCATTAGCCAGGAAAATAAAAAGAGTTAAAGAAGGAAGGAAGGCAGGGAGGGCTGGAGCCAGAGAGACTGGTTTATTTCAGTTCATTCTATTTTCTCAAGGAGGGAAGAGCCGAAATCACTTTACAGTTAACCTTTCAAATTTCCTACTCTCTGGAAGAAGAAATGCTGTTTTGGCACACTTCTCATTCTGGATGCTTTCCAGGCAGATTCTCAATACAAAACCACTGTCTGCACACATAATCAGTTTACTACTTGATTTGATATGAGAAACCCACAAAGTAAAACTACCACTTTGGGGACCTCCTGATTGACCTCAGTAGGAAGCTGTGGACTGTAAAATAGTGCTTCCACTTTAACACTTGGACACTTACCCTTTGTGAACTGGTTTATTCTCTCCCTAAGTAATCATATTCATATTCATATTTTCTAGATAATTACCTCTGATACCCAATTCACATTGTGTTTAGACATGGCTTAGAATCATAGGATTTTTAGAGTTAGAAAAGACCGGATAGAACATATGCCTCAACCTCCTCATTAACAGATAAAAACCCAAGGCTTCAGAAACATACTCCAAGGGCTTTCCGGGTGGTGCAGGGGTTAAGAATCTCCCTGCCAATGCAGGGAACACGGGTTCGAGCCCTTCCGGGAAGATCATTAACAGATAAAAACCCAAGGCTTCAGAAACATACTCCAAGGGCTTTCCTGGTGGTGCAGTGGTTAAGAATCTGCCTGCCAATGCAGGGAACACGGGTTCGAGCCCTTGTCCGGGAAGATCCCACGTGCCGCAGAGCAACCAAGCCCGTGCACCACAACTACTGAACCTGTGTTCTAGAGCCCGTGAGCCACAACTACTGAGCCCACATGCCACAACTACTGAAGCCTGCGTGCCTAGAGCCAGTACTCCACAACAAGAGAAGCCACCACAGTGAGAAGACCACGCACCGTAAAGAAGAGTAACCCCTGCTCGCCACAACTAGAGAAAGTTCACACACAGCAAGGAAGGCCCAACACAGCCAAAAGTAAATAAATAAAATAAATTAATTTATAAAAAAAGAAAGAAAGAAAGAAAGAAAGACACATACTCCAGGTTGCACAGCTAGTGAGTCTCTAAGAAAGGACTAGTGTTCACCTGTTCTGACTTCAGTTTCAGGGCTCTGCCCCATCACACTTTTCAGTGTATGTTGGAGACTGCCACCCTTTCTTACCACTCATCTGTACTTTTAGTCTTGCTTTTGCCATTAATTATTTTCTTCAACCATGAGCACGTTACTCTACTCATAGGCCCGTTTTCCCGTGTGTAAAATTAGTGAGTTGAATTAGATATCTATAGTTCAGTCTGGCTAAGACATAGCCTGATTCCATAACCATCATGAAAACAATTGTCTCATTCATAGATCTTTCATTTTACATAACAGAAACCCGACCCAGCAAGTGTAAACGAAAGGCACATTTATTGTAGGGACACAGGACTGTCACACAGATCCCAAGATAAAGAAGTAAAGGGGCCTCACCAGGAACTAAGATGATAAACTGGGACTATAACAAGGTTATAATTGATTTTTTCTGTGTCTCTCAGGAGCCCCTAGACTTTTATGCCTGCTAGTCTCTGAATATTAGCCTTATTTTTCTTTCCCTTCAGATCAATTCTCTCTGCTTTTCCAGACTCAGAACATGGCTGTCCAGAGGGACAGCCTTCACACTCAGTTCAATTACTACTAGAGCCTAACTAGTACCTCTGAATTCCAGTTCCAAGTGTCTTCACAATCAAATCTGATTGGTCAGCCTGGGTCAGATGAATACCAAGCTCAGTAAACGGAGGTCAGTATGGCAAGGCCAGAATCCACTTCATCTTCAGAAAAGGGCCATTTGGTCTAGGCAGAGTTCCCAAAGGAGTGCTATTTCCAAAGGAATATTCAGAGTTGCTCGAATCATTTGCTACTTGATAGACACCAGGATGACAATGATTCTGAGGCTAAATGAAGGATGCTGTAAGCCCAGTATGAATGTTTTCATCTCTCTAGGTTTGACACAATCTACTTAGCTCTCTCAGGTTGTCCACATATGAAGGATTCCATACATGGGTCTTAAAAAAGCCCACATGAAAAAGAAAATTAAATTCAAGTTAAGAGTTTAGAATGAAAATAAAATGTAGAGCCAGGAAGTAAAAAAGCAACAAAATCCTCTCTAGAGAGAAGAGTAAACCTATAGCAAAAACTAAAGGAATCCCGCAAAAGAGTAGTCTCCAGATAGAGAAAGAAGTGCAGCTATTCCTTTGAGAGGGTCTTAGTTTAAAGGGATTAAGGTAAATATTTAGGATAAAAAAAGAATCAACTAGGACAAGACAGCAAGGAATTCAGTGTGGTTTCTCTTTGAACAGGAGCTGGTTTGTTATTATAATGAAACAAGCCCCCCACAGGCACATTTTCCGAGACTTGTTTCCAATCCTATTGAGATTTCTATCCTTCAAAAGAAAGGATGTGGATTATTAGACTCTTGGCAGGGGGTACAGAAAAATCTATGTTGCTCTAGGTCCAACCCAGCAGTGGTGGATTAAGGTGTGATTGAATGGATTGGCAATCTTCCGCCCCAAACTTGGAAGAGAACCTTCAAATTCTGTCAGGATCTTCAACAAGGCAGTTTTCCCAGTAGAATTCCTTTTGTTGCTCCTATTTCCTCTTTAATTTTTTTTTTTTATTCACCTCCTTGAATGCCACTGGTGAGTTTTACAAATCTGCCACCAAGACTATGTTTCTTCAAATAATATTTTTAAAAAGTTTTTGAGGTAGGGAAAATGGTACTAATCTTTATTATTCACCTCCTTGAATGCCACTGGTGAGTTTTACAAATCTGTCACCAAGACTATGTTTCTTCAAATAATATTTTTTAAAAGTTTTTGAGGTAGGGAAAATGGTACTAATCTTTATTATTTCTTAAGAAAACAAAAAAGGTTGGGGCACCATTTTTCATCATTGAACATCTTGAATTGTTTGAATCAATCTGCCTAAATCAGTTTGAATCAGGCTGTGCCAGAGAGCTGTTCTTAGGACAATTTAATTTGCTATTCCTTAAAATAGTAAGATATGTTTCCATTTTTCTGTTGCTTTACCCTAGAGACTTCCCAAATATTATTTTATAAATAAAGGGAACACCAAAATCTTGAATTCTTATATCTGGAATTGGAAAAAATTTAGAAACAAATCTTCAGTATTATCTATATTCATGTGCATATGTATCTGTCAGGGAGGAAGGAATTTCCTCTACCCTTCTAGGTTCTTCCGGCTGGTCTAAGAATTAAATTGACACAAGACAGATTAGCAGGAGAAAGTCAAACAAAAGTTGTTTGATGAGAGAGATCTAAAAAAAACTGAGTAACTTACCAGGAGGGCAGAAGCCCTCCCCTTAAACACCTTCTTCAGCTAAAGACAAAAGAGCATGTTGGGGGTGGGAAGTGTCCTTTATGGGAATTTACCAGGAAAAGCACAGTAAACAAGGGTGATCGTGATGCAGATTTAAGTCGATCCTTTCTTCTTTGGTAAGAGTTTCTAGAGAAGTGGTCATCCTCTGCTTCCTATAGAGAGGGAGACTTCTTACAAATGGAGATTTGTCTTACAAACGTAAATGTCTCTTACGAAACTGCAACTCCTACTTGGGTTTTGGAGTCCTTTCCCTTATCAGCTGTTTCTCAGAAAACAAAAACAAAAACAAAACAAAAAATCTTAAAATAATTAACATGCCAAAGAGTCATATCTTAGGGTGACAAATTCTGCTCCCCTACATATCATATATATGTTGTCTATTATATATCAAAGTTTATATCACTTTCTGTTGTATCAGAGACAAAGGCAAATCATCTGAATAGTTATCAAATTCATGGACCATACCTAATTTAACTTTCATATACATGTATATTAGGCATAATCAAGGCAAATTCTCTCAAGTAAGCTTTTTTTTTAATACATCTTTATTGGAGTATAATTGCTTCACAATACTGTGTTAGTTTCTGTTACACAACAAACTGAATCAGCCATATGCATACATATATCCCCATACCCCCTCCCTCTTGAGCCTCCCTCCCATCCTCCTTATCCCACCCCTCTAGGTCCTCGCAAAGCACTGCGCTGATATCCCTGTGCTATGCTGCTGCTTCCCACTAGCTATCTATTTCACATTTGGTAGTGTATACATATCGACGCTACTCTCACTTGGGCTTCTTTCCTTAACTTAAGAGGCTTTGTCTGCCATTTTTATACCATTACTAAACCATCTATAAGTAAAAGTTGGTTTGTTTTTGAATGAGCACTTTCACTTGTGAATGGCACTGAAAAAAACAAAGACCCTTCTTAAACACATTACCTTTAGAAATACAAGTAAAAATAGTATTCTGTTTTGTCACTTTAATGATAATATATCCCTCCCATGGACTGACATTAACGATTTTTACTGTTCACATGTCATGGCTAGAAATGGACCCACTCGTTAATTAACATGTTTTATCAATGCAGGCATTAGGTGGTTAGTAAGACATGAGTAGGTCCTGCCCCATCCTGAACAGTTTGTCTTTCCCTCCCCCACCCAGACACTGGTGGTCGGAGCTTAGCCAGGGATCCTCCCTCTTATAGCCAAGGACCACCGCTAGGTTTCCAGCCATATCAGGACCAAGCAAGATAAAACCACCAGCACAAGTTGGCACAGGTGCACCAAGACCTAAAAGATGATTCAAGGTAACCTGGGGTTCATTATTCTGTATTTGTAATAAATTAGTATTGTGGTTTTTGTCCCCCCCGCCCACCACCATGGGTTTCGCTTAGGTGTTTATGGGTAAGTGCCTGCATACTAGGAGAAAAGTTATATAACCAAAAGCTGTCAATTAACTTGTCAGTCAAATGCTGCAGGACACAGGGAGGGACCACCAGTCCCCCCCCCCCCCCGCCATTGCGGGGCTGCTTTTGTTTTCCAGACAGCCTGCTCTCATCCTTCTTGGAAGTATACTTTTGCTCTGCTTAATAAAACTCTTGTTACTTAAAACTGCTCTATGTCTCTTGACTGAATTATTTCCCTGAAGAAGGGCAAGAACTGAGGAAATCACTGTTTCCACTGGTGACACAGTGGAAGTGCTTGTGAGTGCTTACTAAAATGTGGATACTTCTAAAGACTCTTAAGATTAGTTTCTCTAACATTAGCTAAG
Organism: Lipotes vexillifer; assembly: GCF_000442215.2. Lineage (NCBI taxonomy): Eukaryota > Metazoa > Chordata > Mammalia > Artiodactyla > Lipotidae > Lipotes > Lipotes vexillifer. The sequence continues at coordinate 3,099,197 of NW_006773895.1, read as the reverse complement.
CAGGGCCAAGAACCCATGTTTTAATGAAAACCAGTTTGCTGCCTTTTTCTGCACTTTGGAATTATGAAGACCATGTTTTCAAACAAGTACTACCAGATCCTAACTAATGTCACTGAATACCAACTCCAAATATTTTCTCAATCAACTCTGATTGCTCTACCCTGGCCAGATTTTTAACCAGCTCAATAAGGTGGGACCAGTAGAGCAAGGCCAGAATCCCTCCTTCTTCAGAAAAGGGTGATCTGGTCTAAGTAGACTTAGTTAGAGATTAGATCTCTAGAGAGCCCTGTAATTTGGGATTGGTTTATTTCAGGCTACAGTGCAAAACTTTCTTCCCTGTAACACGAAAAAGAAAAAGGAAGAAATTTTAGAACAGTGGTCTTCAAACTGTTTCTTGCATTCCCACATTCCAACATTGGAATCTGGGGTATGTAGAGGGTTCTTTGTTTCAATACAGAATTACAGAGAACAAAATAAAATCAAGTTGATAGCAAAATAGCAGAATAAATGAAAGTTTTAAAAGACACACTTAATAGTAATTCATCTAATATATAACTACCAATTAAAGTAGCAACTGAAAATCATCACCAAATCAAGATGCTCTAAAGATGAAGCATTCTTCCCTAATGCTTCAGTTTTATGAATATGTACAGAACAGGGGTTTTACAAAGTTATCAAGGATTGTGTGGCAGCCATACCCCTTACAGAAACACTGGACGGGGGTCTTCCATGCTCTACTAACATGGGGCTTTTGCTTAAACATATCAAAATTTGGCAACCTTTAAAAACTCAGTGCTTTATTAATGAGTGGCTCAATTTCCATTGTAATAAAAGTGTATAGTATTGCAAGTCATTTGGTAAAAGAACTAAATACATGACTTACTATTTTTATTTTTCCATACAGTTGGGAAAATAACTGGACTACCAAGACATCAAAGATGGTATGGAGGAAAACATTGCTCCAGAGATGTAGTTCTGTAACTAATTTCATTTCTGACAATTGAGAACTAAGTCAGGTCTTGGCTAGATTCCTTGGGTGATAGATTATGTGGCCCCACTGTCCAGGATAAGAAAAATGGAAAAGCAAGAAAGTAGAATTATGAATTTTTGCTGTCTCTCTTTTAAAGTCTCTCCTTCCTCTTCAGATTTCTTCCCTCCCCTTACCCAAGCCTAGTGATATAAAAGGGAAAAAAAAGTTGTGATTGCTTATTAATTATCTGTGTATATCTACCTATCATGTTATATGAAAGTTCTTAGGTATGGCTTTTCTCTTTACATGGAGCATAGTATCCAATTTATATGTTTCTTTTTTGTTTTTTGATTTTGTTTTGTTTTGCTTTTAGACCCTACATACCATTTATGTCAGGAATTGCCTCTGCCTCAGCCTGCAGAATTGCACTGCTTTTGAATTTTGTAGATTTTCGCTTCTGACCAGAGATAAAATTTGCACTTTTTAAACATCCCATGATGTTAGTCCTCAGTAAAGCTTCCTAAAATTTGATCAATTATCAAAAGTGATACTGCTCCAAAAACTTAAGACACACAGAGTAGAGGCTTCTGAAATTCTACCAAACCTAAAATAATGAGAATGTTTCAGACCATTATTGTTTTCTTTATGTAGATTGACTGTGGTCTCAATACTTGGCCAAGAATGGAGAAAGACATAAACTTACAAATCCACTTGGGGGAAAAATAATTCCTAGGTATTGAAGAACAAAAATGTTAGTCAATGATTAACCACTCTTACAGAGATGATTATTAATTACATTAAGCAGTAATTTTACATGGTATTTCATCCAGTATATTTAGCTTTTTGTTTTTATAACTTACCATGAGAGTTAGGAAATGTTCTTCAGAATCTCATCAATTAATGATTAATAACATATGTTTTGATGGAACCACAAAAGACCCCAAATAGCCAAAATGATCTTGAGAAAGAAGAACAAACCTGGAGGTATTATGCGCCAAGATTTCAAACTATACTACAAAACTACAGTAATCAAAATTATATGGTAATGGCACAAAAACAGGCACATAGATCAATGGAACAGAATAGAGAGCCCAGAAATAAACCTACACTTATATGGTCAATTAATCTATAACAAAGGCAAGACTATACAATGGGGAAAAGATAGGCTCTTAAATGTGTGATGCTGGGAAAACTGGACAGCTACATGTAAAAGAATCAAACTGGACTGCTTTCTCACATCATATACAAAATGTAACTCAACGTGGATTAAAGACTTGAATGTAAGACCTGAAACCATAAAAGTCCTAGGAGAAAACAAAGGCAATACCCTTTTGGAGATAGGTCTTATTAATATTTTTTTGGATCTGTCTCTTCAGGCAAGGGGGAAAAAAAAGCAAAATAAATAAACGGGACTGCTTCAAACTAAAAAGCTTTTACATAGCAAAGGAAACCATCAACAAAATGAAAAGGCAACCAACTAAATGGAAGAAGAAATTTGCAAATGATATATCCAATGAAGGCTTAATATTCAAAATATATAAAGAACTCACACAACTCAATATCAAAAAAACAAACAATCCATTTAGAAAATGGTAGAGAACCTGAATAGACATTTTTCCAAAGGAAACATAAAGATAGCCAACAGACATATGAAAGATACTCAATGTTGCTAATCATCAGGAAAATAAAAATCAAAACCACAATGAGATATTGCCTCACAACTGTCAGAATGGCTAGCATTGAAAAGACAAGAAATAACAAGTATTGGCAAGTATGTGGGAAAAAAGGAACCCTCCTGTACTATTGGTGGGAATGTACATTGTTATAGCCACTGTGTAAAACAGTATGGAGGTTTCTCAGAAAATTAAAATTAGAATTACTAAATGATCCAGTAAACCCACTTCTGGTTATTTACCTGAAGGAAATGAAGACACTAACTCAACAACATATATGCACCTCCCTGTTCATTGCAGCATTATTTACAATAGTCAAGACATGTAAGAAACCTAAGTGTCCATAAATAGATGATTGGATAAAGAAGATATTGTATATATTCTGTTGGCCAAAAAGTTCATTCAGTTAGTGAATACATTGTTCAATAAAATTCTTGGTGAAAATGAAAAATGTGTCTTTTATTGTTACTTAAAATCAAATGAACTTTTTGGCCAACCCAATATATGCCATGGAATATTACTCAGCCATAAGAATGAAATCTTGCCATTTGCAACTACATGGATGGATCTAGAAGGTATTATGGTAAGTTAATTAAGTACAACAAAGAAAGACAAATATCATGTGATTTTTCTTATACATGGAATCTAAAAAACAAAACAAGAAACAGAACCATAGATACAGAGAACAAACTGGTGGTCACGGGGAAGGAGCAGAAGTTAGGGGAATTGGTGAAATAGGTGAAGGGAATTAAGAGGTCAAACTTCTAGTTATAAAATAAATAAGTCACAGGAGTGTAATGTACAACATAGGAAATATAGTCAATAACACTGTAATAACTTTGTATGGTAACAGATGGTATGTGACAGATGACCACTAGACTTACAGTGGTGATCATATCATAATGTAAAAAAAAAAATCAAATCACTATGTTGTACACCTGAAACTAATATACTATTGTAAGTCAATTATACTTCAATAAAAAGCAGATCACTAACAAATAAAGATCAATCTTCAATTACAGAGTTGAATTAAAACTAATTAAGCCAGTGATAAATTAGAATTTTATGTAGAGAAACAATCATTTTACACATAACTTTTCAAAAAAGTAATCCATTACTTCTGCTTAAAATAGACCAGATCTTTTGAATAATGCTTGTTCAAAAAGTTGCCTTGAAACCAAAATTAAATTATTCTCTCTCTGTCTCTCTATGTCTCTGTCTCTGTCTCTCTCTTTTAGCTACCATGTATTGAGTGTTTACTATTTGTAAGGTATTGCATCTCACAGTTAATATAATACCTAGTTTAATTCTCACAGTACCTTCTCAGGTAATTATTATTATCCTCATATCAAAAATAAGAAATTAATACATAAACAGGTAAGATCATATTCTTCTAGCATATGGAAAAATTGGAATCAAATTCTTTCCCTGTCTTGCTCTAAAATTGTGTTCTTAACTACAGAGCAGCTTTTCTCAAGAATGACAAAAGCGAATCCCTTGCCTTTGCCTGCGGAAAAATTAAAAAGTACTAAAGACTAAAGACTTACGTTTTAAATTTATGTAGGGAGGAGAACTTACATTTCTTTTCTTTCCCTTAAAGGAGGTTTGGGAACATGACATGAAACTGACAACCAAATAAGAAGTAAATATTGATAATATCCCAGGTGGTTGAATGGACTTCTAATTTTTTATTATTATTCAGGAAGTGTCACTCAAACTAGATTCCTTTATTGCATCAGTGCTGTGGATCACTGCCATAAATTTTCTGTTTGTACAATTTTCCCTCTCATATTGTCAAGTATCTCATGGTTTTATTAGTGGCTTGCGTGTAATTAGATTCCAGGTACAGACTTACACTCATCTTTCCAGTCAGGAAATCAGAAAGGCTATCATTTCTCTTCTACTCTTCCACTGAATTCGGTTTGGGATATAAGACATGTTAGTGGTAATTTCGTTTGTGGTTTGCATAATACCCAGTGACAATGGACTCTGCTCTTCTGATGTTTCCATAACCTTCCCTCATTTGGGATTTTGCTTGGCCTGAACATTTATGTTTTTAAGTGATAATCCCTCTCATATTTGGGGAACTATACAAATTAAAATCAAAAGATAAAAAAAAAATGTGTGCCTATTTCATTTGGGCCTTCAGTATTCTCAAATATCTCAAAGTATTTCTTATATCTTTATATCTGTTTTGTAATTCCTGGAATCAGGAGAGGGATTTAATCGTAAATAAAGCATCCTTCCCATGAATAAAATCCCCAGAGACAACTAATTGTTTTCTTTTTCTGAAATCCACAAGTTAATGACATCTATTTCTCTCTATTCATAGTTTTGTTGTCTGAGTACACACTGTAAAGTGAAGTTCTTGGTGATGCATTCTTACTTTCTTCCTTACACCCAGATGAAACTTTCAAATGACATAACTTTTTTTTTTTTGAAAAATCTGTCAGTGAATCTGATATTGTCACATTTATGAACACCCTGTTCCCAAGGACTGTCAGGCAGAAAGAGCAAAGAAGCCTGGATAAACATATTTTACCACAAGAAAGACCAACAACACCATTACAATCTATTAGATTATGAAGGGACGTCTTTTACCTATGTAAGAAAACATGGAGGTTTCTTTCTTTCCTTATCTATCCAGAGACTCAGACTCACAATTCATGGCACTATGCACTTCAGAACAAATTAAGGTAAAAAGATGCTCAGATATTAATGAAAAACCCTCATTTTCTTTTGATTAATTAAAAGAGTTTTAGGAGAAAACTAATAATGGTCCACAGGGAAGAAAAGGCCGTTAAAGTCATAGAATATATATTAGCAATTATCCTACTTTATTTACAACCAATTTTTCTTCTGAAAACAGGAATGCATAAAATATATAAATTGTCATAAAATAATAAATATGTGTAAAATTCATAAAAATCTGAAAAGAGATTGTGAATATAATGATATTAAGAATTAAAATAATTTAGTATTTTTCAGTGACCAAAATATATGAGCTTTCAAATAATGCTAAATAAGTAAAGTAGGATTACAATTGAATGTAGCCCTAATTAGACTTTTCTCATTCTGATCTTCATTTAAACATCTGCTAATTCCCTTTTACAGAGAAACACAGTTTAGAAATTGGTATAAGGCTATAATCAACCAGGAAAATTCTGGGTATTTATTACTTTATGGATGGAATGTCAAGATGGGTCCCAGCAGGTGAACATGGGAACTTTGAACTTCAACAAGTGTTAACAGTGTAGTTCTGGTCTAGATTTTCTCTGGCTGTACACTGACCACTTTACTTAAAAATGGAATAATCCCCTGAAATTTGGATTTTTCAGTGTCTGGCCTGGAATTTGGGTTATAATCTAGGGGAATACCTGGTTGGAGTCCCAGGTTTCTAGACTAATGCTCTGATTATACATTTGAACACTGAGGTTGACTTTAGATGGCTTTATAACCAGAAGTTAAGCACAGGGTTAAACCTGGTACATATTCCTGAAATAAATATCTGCTCTGAAATGAACCCAAACATAGATACTAATTACCAAATATTTACTGAGCAACTTTACTGCAAAGCACCCTTTCTGACTACAGGAAAAAAAAAATGTGTTTTAAGTTTAATTAAAGAAACTATCCATGAAGAGTAATTATCATGGGGTATAGTGGGGAAAGATTGATCTTTGAAGTTAAATTTCAACAAGATTGTAAATTTCTCCACCTCTATAATCCCTCAGGCTTTTTCCTCTATAAAATGGGAGTTTAAAAAAATGTACTCGATAGGTTATTCTGATGATTAAATGAGAATTTGTGTATGAGGCATCTGGCACATGGTAAGCACTCAGTTGATTGTAGTCATTAAATACATTTATAATACTTAGTAGTATACTAGATGGTCTTGATAAAGACTAGATTCCATTCTCCTAACACCACAGAACAATTTGATAAGTGCCAGAAAATAAATATCACAGGACTTCATTGAGGATTAGGTCAAAAACCAAGGCCTCACAGATAATGCCGAGCTTAAATAAGCATATGGAAAAAACATCAGGAAAAGCAAATGAATAGAGGAGAAAATTATTTGAATGTTTGAGGAATAATAAATGGAAAATTAGTCAAACTAGAGGCAAAATAATGTGAAGTGGAGTAGAGATTCTTAAGATTGGAGAATAGGCAGTTGGAGAAATGTCTAGCTTTCCATGAACATCATATATAATATGGATGGAATTTTAATCAAGTAGAAAAAAAATTTTTTAAGTTCTCTGAAATGCTTTAAAATAAGATGATAATTTTTAAAAGAACTTTTCAACAATGAAAGTTACATGAGTTATATCAAGTTGCACTTTGACCATTTATACACCTTTTAAGAAAATATTTGCTGCTGCGACAAGCAAGACTTTAAATCTTAGTGGCTTAGTACAATAAAGTTTATTTTTTATTCACATAAATTACATACTCCTGGTCAGTGAACAGCCTTCCATATTATCAATCATGGAGTCAGACTCCTTCTATATTACAGTTTTGCCTTCCTCTGGATCCATAGGCCCCTCTCTACTCAGCAAAAGGACAGAAAAAGAAAGACAGGAGGATGACCACAGGAGGTTTTAAATGGTTAGGCCTAGAAGTTGTGTCTACATTTTTGTCTAAACTCAACTGGCCAGAATTCAATCACATGGGACTTACCCATTTGAAAGAGAGATGAGGAAGAAAGAAAAATATTTTATTTTAAAAAATCTCATAGTAATCTGCCATACCATCTAAGATGTTTGTCTGCTCAGGCTGGAATTTATGCACTCAACTTTTTATAAACATGAGCATGAGATGAAAACTGATGTTTATGTTAGTAATTATTGTATTATTTCTATTCAGAATTGACTTATCCACTTCATGAGAAAACAAGAAAGTTTTCACTTTTTTATCACGTAGACCTAAATCAAGATGTATAATTAGTTGGATTGTAAACTATTTAAAATTTAGGAAATATTCAAATTACCTAGTTCTGTCTGAATGTCTTGATACAGGGAACTATTTCAATATTTCATTGTATTATATGTAACCTTTCCAAATACTGGTATTCTCTTTGTGAATTTCACATGTTAATTAGTGAAAGAATATTTGTTGCTAACTATTAAAAAGCAAGTATCATGAGGTATCCAGATGTGAGTTATTATAAAATTTTAAAATGTGCCTGAGATACAGAATGAAATTTCTTAATTGCACAAAAGTATTACATAAGAAAGAATATCATACAAACCAGTTTATAAGAAATGTAACAACCAAGAAACTGTAATAAAATTTATTTCTACTAATTTAAGTAGGGATATAGTATCCAGTGACATGGCTATGGGCTGAATTGTGTTCTCCCAAATTCTTACGTTGAAACCCTAACCCCCTCAGAACGTGATTGTATTTGGAGACAGGCCCTTTAAAGATTTAATTATGTTAAAATAAGCCATTAGGATGAGCTCTAACCCAATCTGACTGGTTTAGTTGTAAGTGGAAATTTGGACACACAAAAAAGGTCAGGGATACATGCACACGGAGGAAAGACCGTTTGAGGTTACAGTGAAAAGAAATAAAAAATATATGATCATAAAAGGAGATTATAATATACCTTTCTAATATTCAATTAGATAAGCAGATAAAAATCAATGTCTGAACATTGAAATATATAGAAATATATAGAAATCTGCACAACATGACTCACAAATGATGTAACTGTTGTATAAGGAACATTGCATCCTACAACATCAGAGCATTTACAAAACTGACCATATACGCAGGGACATAAAGCAAGTTCAACTAATTTCAAAGGGTTGAAAATATACTTAGTTTGTTTGGGGAATATAATAGCATTATGCTAGAAATCAATAAAAAAAGATAACTAGAATATCCCCAAATGTCTGAGCACTACACTTCTAAATAAAGAAGAAATTTCAATAAAAAGTAGAAATATTTTGAACTAAATTAAAATCAAAACTGATTTAAACCTTAAAATATATATTGAAAGAGAAAAAAAAGGTTGATAGTAAATTATATATGTATCCATCTCAAGAAATTAGGGGAAAAGTAGTTAAACTCAAAGACAGTAAAAAGAAGATAATAGGAGAAAAAAGTGAAAATTAACCAAATGGAAAAAAGATCTCAAAATCAATGAAGCCAAGTTATGTTCTTTGAAAGGACAAATAAAAGTAGCAAAACCCTAGGAAAATAAAGGAGCAAAAAATATAAGTAAATAAACAAACAAACAACAATAACAAATATTAGAATAAAAGAGAGACATCAATACAGATGTTATACAGATTAAAAAGATAATAGGAACCTATTATAAACAACCGTAGGCCAACATATATGAAAATTTCGATGAAAAGACATATATCTCTAAAATCACAACTTAGCAAAACTGATGAGAATAAACAGAAATCTTAATAGTCTTATATATATTAAAGTCATTAAACATGGAATGAAAAACTTTGCCTCATTAGTCACTAGAGAAAAGCAAAACAAAACCAAAATTATCTCTAGACACACTCACTAGAACTGCTAAAGTTAAAAAGATAGAAAATTATGTGTGCCCTGATATGAATCTACTGGAACTTCCATATATTACTGGGGTTATAATTTTGTGCAACCACTTTGCCACATGAAAAAGTAAGAAACAATCTCACACACAAGATTGAACAAAAGAAGCATGACACAAAACGGTTCATACGATATATGTGATTCCATTTATATTATGTTCGAAAATAGGCAAAATAATCTATGTCCCCTGTGGTGCAGAAGAGAGGGGATGCTGGTGAGAAAGGCATATATAAGGGACTTTCAGGATTCATTTAATGTTCAATTAATTGAACTGATTGGTGGCTTAGTGAGCATATTCATTTTTATCAAGGTAGTTATTTGCATGTGTATGCACTTTAACAAATATACATAAAATAATAATATTAGATATGATAGTTATTTCACATAAGTTAAGTTCCATTACAAAATTCTCTGATCCCTTTATTATAAAACAAATTGTGATTACCTGGAGGGAACAGGTCATTGTGAATTAATCATGAACAAATGAAATGGTGAAATATCAAAAACAATAACAAAAAGGACAACTCAGAATATCAGCTGGAGAAAAGTTATTTCAAGTTTATTTCAGAATCAGAAAAAATATATATTTGTTACAGAAACAGAAAAGAAAAATAAAAACTAAGGCAAATATTGAAGAAAGCATTTTGCACAACTATTGCTATAGCTTGTATAGAGTTTGATTCCCCTAAAAGAAGGAAGAATAGAACTTGTGAATCTAAAAGAATCAATTGAGACATTATTGCTCTTGCTAATTAACAAGGAAGTGTTAATGTGCCACTTAACGCTTAGATTTTAACTACTGAAGAGATGAAAATAAGCCGGTAAAGACTGGGCCCAAACTGTAAAAAGGCTGGAAATCTGCACATACAATAATTTATAGTGCTGCTACATTCCCCACCTAGGCAACTTAAGCTCCACCAGTTTCAGCCTCAATCTTTGGTCTCATTTAGCTATCTAGGCTGGGCCCAGATCCAGGAGCTAAGTCTTGATTAGTTCAGCCTAAGATGAATAGTAGGTACAGCCTCCTTGTTAGTAACTAGAAATAGAAAATATTGTGTTGCCTATTTTTTACCAATGAGAGTGCTTCATGAAAATGTAGCTCTGAAAGAGAGAGATTGGATTAGGTCTTTATTTTCCCCCCTGACTTTGAACACTCTTGTGCCCTGAGGTGCTATGACCAACAGGCTCCATGAAGGGAGATAATCTACATTTCTGAGAAGAAGAAATAATATTATTGTTGAACTATGACATTAACCAGCCATTAAGGCATCCTACCATTCTGTACTACAAGATAATACATCTTCTATTTGTTTAACCCAGTGATTTTCAAAGTATGGTGCCCAGATCAGCAGCATCCATATCACCTGGGAACTTGTCAGAAATTCCTAGACACCACCCCAAACCTACTGAATCAGAAACTCTGGGCAAGTGATCTTGATGGCCCCTTAAAGTTTGAGAACCACTGGTTTAAGTCATTTTGAGTTGGGTTTTCTGTTACTTATGGGTCAAAAGTTCTTATTTGATACAACACATAGTAGTAAGATAAAAGGAAATAGTGATTATGAGAAAACAGATATAAAGAAAAATTATGAAGAGCAAAAGTACAACTCGAACCTGGTGAATTTTCTTCTATGTAAATTATACCTCACACACAAAAGGCCAAGGTTCAGTTTATTCCTCAAAGTTTATGCTACAAACCTTAAGCATATCTGAGTCTGCAGTAGATTCATAAGCAAATACCTCAGGGTCTCAGCATCATCCTTGTTACTGATTCTTTATATTAGTTAAGATTCATTACATTTATGGTAGCCCTCCAGTATTAAGAAGTCAGGGAACTGAGTACTTAATAATGCTGTTTCTACCTCCTCTTAGAAATCACTGAAAAATGAAGAGCATAATGAAGAATGGAATTACAAATATTTTACCATTCCAAAATTATAGGACATTCTAACCCTAAACCTCAATATTTTCCAAAGAACTGCCAAGTGTAGCAAAAGAGTAGAGAAGCATGGGAAAAGATCAAATGAGAAAACCTACAGATCTCAAACAAAGCCAGCAGAACATAATTATCCTTAAGTAGGGACTGCATCCAAGGAGCAAAACAATAACCTTTTTTGTTTAAAATATTTTGTTTAAAACAGAGGAAATGGAACACCCAGGCTGGCGGGAAAATACCATATGGTGCCAAGGTATACCAAGGATTCTGCAAGGAAACACACAAATATATTTGGTATGATTGGAGAGGTTGGAGACAGACTGGAGGAGAGAAACATGGGATTTTGGAACATCCATAACTGTTTATCTTTACTGGCTCTGGAAAAGTCATGATTAAAATAAATCTCTCATATACCCAACATGGCATCTTAGGTTTCTTTGTGCACCAAGGTGAATCCCTACTAGCCAAAGGACTGCCATGATCCCTTTCTCACACAACTGATTACAAAAAGCAGGCCAGGAAAAACTTATTCAAACAATCAAACTGAATCAGTATAGGATCTTATTCAAAATATTAGAAAGTAATAAACGAAGGTTAGAAACAACAACCAAAAAAGCAAAAACAATTACAATGCCAAACAATTTTTTAAATTAATAAAATAACCAAAGAGTTCAAAGCAAATACATAAGGCTTAAGGAAAATATATGATTGGTACAGAGAAATAGGAGCAGAGAGAGCTTAGGAAAGAAGCCAAGTAGAAAAACAAAACAATTGTTGAAGCTTTACTAACCATGATGCAAAGGAAAACATGTCTTTTAAAAAGACAAAACAAGTAAATGGAGGTCAAGGTATTTTTTGTTTGTTTGTTTTTAATGAACACTATACATAAAAACAATGAGTTTCAAGAGAAGTAGCAACAATTGGAATGGAAAAATATTCAAATATGCAATTCAAGGATATTTTCTAGAAATATAAGACTAACCTACAGAGTAAATGGGTATATACTTTTTAGGAAAAAATGGATTCAGAGTGATCAACACTGAAACATAGACTGGAAGAACTGTTAGTCTTCTAAAAAAACAAAACAAAACAAACAAGAAAAAAACCAAACCTCTGTTGGGCCTCAATTCAAAAAGATAAAGTCACCAACAGAGTGAAGATTCAGGATATCCTTGGAGTCTTCTGTTCAGTCTTATTCAATGGTAAAAGAGATTGGTAAATGCCTACAATGTTTACAAGGGAAGAAAGTATAAGACAAAAACTTTATCATCAGGAAACTGTGTATGCAAACAAAGGCAGAAGATAGACATTTTTACATGTGCAGGAATTCCAATTCCTATGAGACCTTCTTAAGGAGAACAATGGAGTCAATGAAAATATTAATAGAGAAATACGGGAAAACAATTGGTTAGGACATTGAACAAATCAAACATCTGATGAAATTATAGATGTAAAATCAAAAGAAAATGTCCCAAACCATAAAAATAAAGCAAAAGTATATTAACAAAAAATTGGAGGCAAAAGTCAGAAAAAAATATGGAAAGTGATATACATACTTTATTTCCTCATATTTAATAAAGAATAAAATATATTTTTAAAAAATTGATAAAAAATATAATAGAAATACAATTGTATTTAAATATGTAAAGGTATATAGTAGACAAAATAAGAAAAAGACTATGTTGATCTGTAATTTCAAAGTAGAAATAAAGAGAAGCGATTGGGGAATTATAACAATTTTGTTATTGCACAAAATGGGGATTCAATAGTTACTGCCTAAAGATGCAGAGTAGTAAATGTAAAAATTATTGTGTAAATGTAACCACTAAAAGAACTGACAGTAAAGGTGCAATTTACAGTTTAACAGAAAGAATTTACACATAAGACAAAGCCAAGGGGTAAAAATAATGTATTATAATACAAAAAAAAAAAGAAAAAAAAAGCCATAAAAAGTGAAAGCATAATATAAAGGACTATGAAAGAAAAAAAGCCCAAACAAATCTGTCACTTTAATAAATACAGTTAGGCTAAGCAGTCCTATGAAAAGAAAAGGAGTATCAGGTTGAACGGGAAAGACACACAAGACAAATGCAAACAAAAAGAAGGCAGGGTTAGCAATCTTAATACCAGGCAAGGTTACATTCAGGGCAAAAAGAAAAAGAGCCAATGCAATTGGAAAACTGAACACTATTAGGAATCATAACACTTGAGGGAAAAAAAACCCTTAAATTATCTCTATTTACAAATGATAGAGAATTAATAATAAAACAACTCACACAAGAAAATGCTTCACTAAAGTGGCAGGATTAAAATTAGTATGTAAATATATACTAATATTTATTTATTTATTCATATAAAAGTGTAAAAACATACAGATATAAAATAATGAAGATAAAACTGAAAACCCATTTACAATAGCAACACAAAAATTAAATATTTTGGAGCAAATGTAATAAGAAATGTGGGGCAAAAAAGAAGGGACTTTAAAAACACCCCTGAATGACACAAAAGTAGACTTAAAAAAATGGAAAGCATTCCTCATCACTGGAAAGGATTATTCCTTAAATTTATTTTCCTCAAATAACACAGATGTTAAATGATCCCCCAAAATACATTAACATTTATTTTTTTGGTGCTAGACAAATTTATTCTAATGTCCATTTGGGGAAAAATGCAAGAAAAACTACTAAAAATAAAACCTAACACAGAACCCTACTGCTACTGTACTTCCACTATATCACCTAAAATTTTAATCTGACAACACCAAAGGTTTAACAACTAGAATTCACACACATGAGATAAAAGAATGGCTGTTCCTTACACAACTAGCATTCACCTACCCCATCCACCCAAATTTTATTCCTAGGTATTTTCCCCAAAGAAATGGAAACATAAGTCCACCAAATAGTTATTCAATAGTGTTCATAACAGCTAATGCAAAATAGCCGAAAACTGGAAATAGTCCATGTGCCCATGAGTAAAAAGTAGATAAACAAAGTGTGGTTTGGAATGGAATACTACTCAGCAATTAAAAGAAATGATTTACTCATACACACAACATGGATGACTATCAAAACATACTGCTGAATGAAAGAAACTTCACACAAAAATTTGCTTACTGTATGATTCTATTTATTTGAAGTCTTAGAACCAGAAAAATTAATTTGTCATGGGAAAAAAAAAATCAAAATAGTGATCTCCTTTGAGGCAGGAGTATGAGTGGGGATTTACTGGGAAGGAGAATGAGAGGACTTTACTGGATTACAAGGTATATGGATTTGTGAGAACTTACTGGATGTTACATTTAAGATTTGAGCATTTCATTGTAAAAAATTTACTTCAAAAAAAGATAACTCTAACAAGTATTTAACTCTATTTGATGTTATGAATGCTGAAGTATTTGGAGGATCATGGCTATGTCTGCAATTTACTTTGGGATGCATCAAAAAATAAGATGGGCTGATGGATAGAGATGGATGGACAGATGGATAAATATGTAATAAAGTAAGTTTAGAACAAAATGTTAGAATATGGGCAGTGGTATATGGGTATTCACTGTAAAGTTCTTAAAACATTTCTGAACATTTGAAAGTTTTTCATGATAAGATGAAAAAGTTTGGGGGTCAGGGGAGAAAAGAAGAGTAGTGAAAGGGCAATAGGTCTACCAGAAATGAAAATATATTATGATGTTTCCTAAATTTAAGAAGTAATATGTTATTGTTGCAAGAATACATATGCCAGTGGAACAGAGTAAAATGTCTGGAAATTGACTCAAGTATAGATGAAAGTTTTGTATATGATAAAGGTGAACTCTCAAATCACTGAAAAATGATAGACATTTTAATAAATGGTGTTGACACAACTGGATATCCACCTGGATAACAGATAAAATTGGATCCATACCACCAAGCATCCTAATAAATTCCAAGTTGATACGGTATGTGTATTAGTCAGGGTTCTTAAGAGAAACAGAACCAATAGAAGCTATATATACACATAGAGAGAGATTTATTTTAAGGAATTTACTTATGTAGCTGTGGCTTGTTGAGTCTGAACTCTGATGGGGTAGGCTGGCAGGCTGGAAACTCAGGGAAGAATTGAAGTTTGAGACCATCAGCAGCCTGCTGGCAGAATTCCTTCTTGTTTGGGGGACATCAGTGTTTCTTCTATTAAGGCCTTCAACTCCTTGGATAAAGCCCACTCACATTTTGGAGGGCAATTTGTTTTACTCGAAGTCTACTGATTAAAATATTAATTTCATCCAAAAAACACCTTCACAGAAATATCCAGAATAATGTTTGACCAAATATCTGGGTATCATGGCCCAGCTAAGTTAACACATAAAATTAACCATCACACTATATAAATGTACCAAAAACTTGAAACTGTATAAATATTTGAATAAAACATAATTGAATTCCTTTATACTCAAAATCTAGATGCAATAAATTAAAATATTAACAATTTTGACTATTAAGATATTTTGCATGGCAAAAAAAATTATAAGCAAATTCAAAAGGCAAACGACCAAGAAGGAATGAACATTTGCAACATATATAGTAAATAAATTGATAAACTTTCTGACCTATAAAGAACTTCTAAAAACTGAAAGAAAAAAAAGGTAAAACCAAAAATAAGGGTGAAAGAAATAAATAGTTCATGAGAAATGGTATAAAAATTGCTCTTACATGTATAAAATACATTCCAGCATAATGAAAGAAATTCAAATCAAAACTAAACTGTAAAGATACAGTTTCTCATCTGTCGAATTAAAAGCAAATATTCAAAAGCTTGAGAATACACTATTTTCACAAACTCTAGGGAAATAGATTCTCTTTATACTGTTCCTGAGTGTGCAAAATGAGACAATCACTATAAAAAGGAATTTAGCAGTATCTAACAACATTATACATACATTTACCTTTCAATTTAGTAATCTCACTTTTATAAATTTTCCTTGAAGATTACAGCTCCAAAAATGTGGAGAAAAAAAACTATAGAAGGTTTTTCATAAAGTATTATTTGAAAAAAAAATATTGGAAACAACTCAAATGCCCAATTATAGGAGAATGATTGAATAACTATCATAAGTCACAAGACAGAGTACTCTACAGATGTTTATTTAAAAAAAGATCCTCATGAGAAGTTGTCATTTCCTACATGTAGGTTTAGATTTAGTTATAAATATAAACTTCTTTATTTTTTCAAAATAAAATATAGGAAGAATAAACCAAAATATTGGTTACCTACAGGTGTGTGTGGATATAGAAAGGCTAAGCAATGACTAAAAATATTCTTAGTATACCTTAGATGTTAGCATCCAGTCAGGAAAACAGAAACCACATAAATTATATTGACAATATAATTTAGGAGCTTGCCTACATTAATGCTGGAAGAATGAAAAGGCAACCATGACACACTGAGGTAACAGAGATTGTAACTGCCTAAAGAAGCTCCCACCCCAAAGGCTAGGAAAACATAGAAGAAGACAGGGGGAGGGAATCTGCAGGATTGGAACACATTTCTCTGAAGACAGGGGACTGACTCCCCAGTTGGTGCTAGAACTCCAGGGGCTCTGAAGCGGAACACCATGAAGCTGGGACTCAGACTACTGAAAATAGGGTTCTTACTGGCTAGTCTGAAAGTACTAGAAGAAGGTATAATCTGGAAACATGTTACGAGAAAGATCTCTCACTGTCTGGATAAAGAGTTGTCACTGGAGAAATTCAGAAATGGGCAACAAATAAACAGAAAGAAAGTCCTTCATCCATCCTCCTTCTTCTCTCCAGTTTCCTGCGGCACCCAATGGTAGAACCTAACAGAATAATACATGGCGAGGGTCAAATACAGTTCAGAGTGCCAGCATGATAGAAAAGAATATGCAAGGAGGGTTTGGGAGATGAGAGGCAATAGCTTATTAACCAACACAGCACATCCTTTTTGACGACCCAACGCCACACACACATTTCTAAGCATATGTGAAATTCTATGTAACAGAATAAAATATAATGCTTTAATAAATTTGTTAAAATTTATTTAAAATTATATGCACCTATCCTTCATTCAATTATGAATACTCTCATCTTCTCCCCCAAAAGGGTAAACACAAAGTCCTCATTGTATGGGCATACATTACTGGACAATGTTAATTATTCATCAAAGGCAATCATAGTAAACAAATATCATGTAACCAAAATTAAAAAGAAATTGACAATGAACCACCAACAATTCTTATATAAAATAATGAGAGGACGAGGAAATAAGAAAAAATAAATTTTGAAAAATGAAAACACAGTATACATTCAAAAATAAATCAACAAGGATGCCAAAAAGAAACAGTAAAATTAGCTACACACAGAAACAAATGGATATATCAAATGGACAATATAATTACATGGGAATAACAGAATTAATTTAAATATCTTTGACTATAGTATTTTAGCTGTGCACCCTGAATATATTCTAACTACAAAGGCAGCAAAAATAGCTTGAATTTTACTCAGTAAGGGGTGTGGTTCGGAGAATTTTGTCTAAGTCTTTCAATGATCAGGTAGACAATAATGATGATGATGGAGGAGGTGGAAGAGAAGGGGGAGGATAGATAGATAGATAGAGAGAGAGAGAGAGAGAGAGAGAGAGAGATACATGCATACATACATACATACATACATACATAGATGATAGAGCCAATGAGTAAATAGATT
The DNA here is from genome assembly GCF_000442215.2 of Lipotes vexillifer. NCBI lineage: Eukaryota > Metazoa > Chordata > Mammalia > Artiodactyla > Lipotidae > Lipotes > Lipotes vexillifer. The sequence continues at coordinate 3,081,335 of NW_006773895.1, read as the reverse complement.
GTTACTTGGGAATAAACTTCACACTGAGAGAAGAAAGTAGGAGAGTAGGAGAGCAGGATGAGAAGAAACCTGAGATTTCTGTAAGAACAAATGATTTTTGTTTTTTGTTTATTTCCTGGATCTGCTCCAAAAAAAGGCCAAGAAATGTAATACCAGTAACAATGAGCAGAGTGGCACCAGATCTTGGTTTGTAAATACCATTTGGAGAAATGATCACAAATGTGGGCAAAGAAATGGAATACGCTTCTGTGACTGAAAGCAAGCAAGTGCTGAAAAACTATTAAAGGAATTAAGGGGTTTTCACTGACTAAATTTGGAAAATTTTGAGCGTATAAAAATGAAATAATTTTAATGAATTATGACACATTAGATTGTTTTAATTCATGAGTCTTTCCTCCCCCCCACCCCTGCCACACACAAAAAGAACAAGAAAGGAAAGGAAAAAATTCTAGCTAATATATGTAGAAGGAAAAATAGAAAACCACTATTTTGAAGGCTTTCCAATGGATGCTAAAACCATTAGAGAAGGTTACCGAGAACATAAAATCCAAAGTCTTGAAGTTTTGGTGAAAGAGTTCCCTAGAGATTACATATTAATTATAAAGGGTAATAGATACCTTTAAGAAGTCTAACAGACATTACCTTTAAGTCATTGACTTAACATCACCTAGAAAGGAGTAAAATTACCTTATGTGCCTTCTGATGCAATGCACTGAGAAGGACACAGTATCACATAGAGTATTATTTCCAAAAATGTTGAATATGAACTCACTCATGAGGAAAGAGTCAGACAAACCCAGATGGTGTGATATCCTACAAAACACTTTTGCTGAACTATTTTTTTAAATGTTAATATCATATGATTTTTTAAAAAAGGAAGTGCGAAAGCTGTTGTAGATTAAAGCAGACTAAAGAGACAAATAAATGCACTGTGTGATCCTCAGTGGATTCTCAGTGGGGAAAACACCTATAAATGACATTATTAGGACACTGGGAAAATCAGAATATGGGTTGTATGTCACATGATTGCATAGGATCAATGTTATACCCTTTGGGAGTGACAATATTATTATAGCTATGCAGTAGAATGTCCCCGTTCTTGGAAAATAAATGCTAATGTATTTCAGGGTGATGCATCGTAATGCCTGAAACATACTTCTAAAAGTTTAGCAGTTTGCACAAGACAAAGCAAACGTGGCAAATGAATGAACTTACGTGTTGATTATAGGACTGACTGTTCTTTGTAGTTTTCTTTCATCTTTTCTCAGGCAACCCTAAGACTAGAACGGCTCTTCAAAATTGCCCCAAGCTAGGCTGAGGTGACCAGACCTTTAAATCCCTCCACCAACCTTACCAGTCATCTGATGGGGGCTCCCCTGGAAAAGCCGGGGCATGGTAAGGGCCACTCTCCAGCAGAGGCAATAATCTCCGGAAAGGGGATTCCTGAAAGATTTCTGTCTATAGTGCTCCCAGCAGTGGAGCCAACAATACTCCTTCTAGGGGCATCTGGGCAGCACATCACAATGTCCCCTATGGATACTTCAAAATACATAAAGTACCTTCAGAAGTTATTGCCAGAGAGACATTATTTCCCCAGCTAAAGAAAAACAAAGGGGAAGGCAGATCCTCTGCACCGATGTGACTCTTGATAACACACCACATTCTCTCCTAGTATTGTTATTGCTGCCAAAGATTTATTTTTGCAGCTATCCATTTAAACCGACTTTTGTTTAGGTAACTCTAAAGAAAACAGCTCTTTTCACCCTGAAATTATGTGCCTGGTTTAGCTGAAAGAAATATGGTAATACATGATTTTAACTGAAACACAGTACAGCAATTTTCCTCTGAGAAGGTCAGGGTTAACCTTCAACGCCCTTACTCATATAAAGAAACATCTTTAACTTGTATCAGCATATTTTCATTAAGTTCACATTGCCCTTCAATGTGCAAAAGGGCTTTCATCTCTAAGAAGGCAACAACTAATTAGAAATAAATTTGCAAGAAAGGCACAGATTAAGCTGCAAAAATGGAACAGCCATTATAGACAAGGCATTCCAAAGGGTCTAAAAAACACTTAGAAGTACAAAATAGAAACCAGAAACTGGGCTCTTTCAGGAGACATTTCAAAGGTGCAATGGGTTTTTTTGTTACAATTCTAACACTCATAAAGTGTGTGTGTACTCACTGAGTGCACACAGGGGCATGCATGCACACACAAACCACACACACACACACACACACACACACACACACACAAACACAATAATTTAAAGGGCATTCTTCCCGGTTGCTCATAGGGATGGGCTTTATAAATTTCAGTTTGTGTAGGACAGTCACAGTTGCAAATGTTCTATGCTTTTGTTCCCATAGCATAAACTATGATTTCATCCTGGAAATTTCAAGTTTGACATTCATGATAGACTATCAGACAGTATCCGTAAACTGAAAATTAATTAACTTATTATTCATTATATATTTGGAGGTTGGAGATTTTAGGGGATATACAGAAAACTGTAAGACTATAGAAAGTGCACAGAGATCTAGTGTCAGGATGTGTCCCTTTTTAATTTTTATTTAGAAAAACAGCATAATGTCTGACACATAATAGGCATGCAATATGATGTATTCATTGTATAAATTTTAATGTCTCCCCAACAGAGAAAATCCTGTCAGTTTTTAGGAATTATAAAAATAATGTTACTGATTAAAATGTTCTATATGTTTTGAACAATTTTAATGGGTAGAATCTCATAAAGATTTAACTATTTTTTTAATTAAAATAAATTTTTTTTCATCTTTATTGAAGTACAATTGCTTTACAATGGTGTGCTAGTTTCTGTTTTATAATAAAGTGAAACACTTATACATATACATATGTTCCCATATCTCTTCTCTCTTGCATCTCCCTCCCTCCCACCCTCCCTATCCCACCCCTCTAGGTGGTCACAAAGCACCAAGCTGATCTCCCTGTTCTATGCGGCTGCTTCCCACTAGCTATCTATTTTATGTTTGGTAGTGTATATATGTCCATGCCACTCTTGCTTTGTCACAGCTTACCCTTCCCCCTCCCCATATCCTCAAGTCCATTCTCTAGTAGGTCTGTGTCTTTATTCCTGTCTTACCCCTAGGTTCTTCATGACATTTTTTGTTGTTCAATTCCATATATATGTGTTAGCATACAGTATTTTTCTTTCTCTTTCTGACTTACTTCACTCTGTATAACAGAATCTAGGTCCATCCACCTCATTACGAATAGCTCAATTTCATTTCTTTTTATGGCTGAGTAATATTCCATTGTATATATGTGCCACATCTTCTTTATCCATTCGTCCGATTATGTATACTTAGGTTGTTTCCATCTCCGGGCTATAGTAAATAGAGCTGCAATGAACATTTTGGTACATGACTCTTTTTGAATATGGTTTTCTCAGGGTATATGCCCAGTAGTGGGATTGTTGGGTCATATGGTAGTTCTATTTGTAGTTTTTTAAGGAACCTCCATACTGTCCTCCATAGAGGTTGTACCAATTCACATTCCGACCAGCAGTGCAAGAGTGTTCCCTTTTCTCCACACCCTCTCCAGCATTTATTGTTTCTAGATTTTTTGATGATGGCCATTCTGACTGGTGTGAGATGATATCTCATTGTAGTTTTGATTTGCATTTCTCTAATGATTAATGATGTTGACCATTCTTTCATGTGTTTGTTGGCAATCTGTATAACTTCTTTGGAGAAATGTCTATTTAGGTCTTCTGCCCATTTTTGGATTGGGTTGTTTGTTTTTTTGTTATTGAGCTGCATGAGATGCTTATAAATTTTGGAGATTAATCCTTTGTCAGTTGCTTCATTTGCAAATATTTTCTCCCATTCTGAGGGTTGTCTTTTGGTCTTGTTTATGGTTTCCTTTACTGTGCTATTTAACTATTAATGTTTTTGTTCTTTATAAGCTCAACCAAATCAAAATTTGCCTAGTTTTTTTGGATAATGTTGCCTATCTTTGTTTAACAAAATGTAATCCCTAAAAATCAGCAAGCACTTTAAGTATCTACTTCTTATCTTGGTCTTGTGAGATTGTGTGCCATTTTCTGGTCATGTGATCCATTTAGAAGATGCAGTATCTGCAAATTTTTCTTTCTTTCTTCTTCTGAAAATCCAATGGGGATGGTAGGAAAGCTTCTGGATTATTTTGCAGCCTGATATCAAATTTACATAAGATCATACTTAAGAGTTGTCGAATCGAATCAATTTTCTCAGTTTATCTTAAAGTGGTTTACTATATAAATTGAATAAATATGTCCACATAGGAAGAGAAAGGGGAAAAAAAATAAACGGACTGGAAAATTCCTGGACGTACATATCTTAAAACAAGTTGCAAAAGCTATTGAAAGGTTAATATTTGTGAGATAGTTATAGTTTTAATCATATATTCTAGAACTATGGAGGTTAACAAAACAGCCCTAGGGCAATTTGAGTTATGACTATTTACATTCTAAATTTATTTGGTACTGTCTTGACAGGACTAAAGAGATGAGTTGTTTGAACTTGAGTACAAAAGTCTGTTTTCTATCAATTAAATCTTCTCCTTCCCCCTCCACACACACTTAAAATGTTTCCCAATATGGTACTTGCTCTGGTTCATTTGATTTTATTTTGAAATGAGTTTTTTGTAGTTTCTGTTTTGTTTTTTTCCTCTTTTCTGAGACATTCATTTTGAATCTGTGTCAGGATACAGACGTGTTATCTCCAAATGAGAAGTATATGCAAGAAGCTCAGCCAATGTTGAATTTCAATGAATTTAGTAGTTCTAATGTCATGAAACTCTGTCAAATGTTAAAAGAAATTATACATAGAATTCTTAAGGAAGCTTTCATATCACAGCCTTTTCTGTCAGCATTTGATAATAACCTAAAATCTACGATCTATCAAGGTACTGGAGTGTAATAGTGATCCCCTGAGGAAAAATCATGACATTCTTAGGCCAACATAACAATATGTATTTCCAGTTTTGAGCATTTCTAAATTTTCTAATTGTGTTTTTTCAAAATACTCCATGGCAAATATGAAAAATAATGGACAATGAAAATATTCATTCATTTGATACTTGGAAGTATTTCTCATTAATGTGATTGTACATTTACTTAATAGTTCTCTCTTCATATTTTGGGAAAGAAAAATTAATATGAACGTTTTCTAGGCTTTTTTTAATCCAAATGTTCTAAATGGAGGCACAATGTTATTTATAGCTCAACCACAGCATTAAATACATATTTTAAAGTCTTTTCCATTTTATGTCAACTACATTACATTTCCTTAAAGTATATAATATAGATCACATACAATAGCGTTGCTTACCTTTAGTTAGTCTGATTTTTTTTAAAAACGATGATGAAAAATCTGTGGAAATCAACATTCACGTGGGTAGTGGATGCCTCGGAATTCTTACCACAGTTAATATGGTTCAAAGGGCCATCACGTCATTTTTTATTAACTAAAAACCAATCTCACATCTGCTTCCTGCTTCAACTAATACATCCTATATTCTTGAATACTCAAGACTGGAGAGGTAGAGCCATAAACAGAGATTTGGCAATAACTATTCAAGGAGAACCCTAGGACTGTCTTGATTCTTACCCTGTTGGGCCAAGTAACAAATGATTTCGCAGCTACTGATCTTGGTCCAAGCCATTGTGAGGCAAGATCCTAAGCACAAAATAGCTGCTTTCCACAAACCTTCATGAAGATGATGGAATTAAAAAGCCAAATTACAATGGCCTGCTCCATAGACAGCTGCAAGTAAAAGGGCTGCACCATCCCAGTCTTACACTAATAGGGAAAGGGTTTGTATAGCAGTATTTTCAGGCTTGTTCACATAGTAGATACGCTGTAAGCTCTGAAAAAACAGGGTCCGTGCAAATTGTGTTCACTGCTGTTTTCTGTATTCACTGCACCTAGCACAGTGTCTGAAGCAGTAAAAAGATGCTCAAGGAATGAATGGGCCAAGGCTTATGAATCACCGTAACCAGCTGTTCAGATCTCTTCCTTTCTCTGGTAGTCTCACCAATTCCCTGAAGCCAACTATACAATGGTAGGGGAGGAAAACTTTTTCTTTCTTCCTGGCTAAGTTCTTTGGCTTGGTCTAATAATTTAATTAATGTAAGACAGATTAACAGGGAAAAAAATTAATTTTGTAGGTACAGAGCTCATAAAAATATGAGACTCAAAGAAGTGACCAAAGCAGGCAGCTTTTATAACTTTTAGACAAGGAAATAATAAATTTGTAAAGAATTGACAAAACAAAGGGGTTTGGGTTTGAGGTACCTAATTAGTGAAGAAGTAACAAGGTTTGTTTATACAGTCTTCTTGGCCCTGAATTCCCTATCTCTGGTGATAAGGCAGTCTCTCTACCTCCTAGTGGGGGAGGGTACCGTTCCCGTAGGGTATATTTATTTCCTGCTTTCAGGAGAACAAAGGAAGGTCAGAGTGTCCTTCTTGCACCTACTGTTTCTTAAGTAATCTTAATTCAAAATAACCAATATGCCAAAGTGGCATATTTGGGAGTGGCATATTTTGCTCTTTTCCACAACCACAGTAAATATCCTCAGGTAGATATATACCTGTGTGTGTGTGTGTGTGTGTGTGTGTGTGTGTGTGTGTGTGTGTGTGACTAGTATGAATGTGATGCAGCAGTGTTGAATATCCCACACGAGAATAGGAATTACCATCTCCAGATGGTGCTTTGAGATACAGCTGTTAAAGTTATGCAACTTGAAATCAAAAGCACAGAGCAATGTAATGTTTAGAAAGTTAAATTTTCCCATATTTGAGTGTATTATTAGAGTTATTCAAAATTTTAAAACTTCATTACTAGTTAATAGGGATTTAGGTTTTAATCTTAGCACTAATTGGAAGACTTGGAAAATTATTGCAACCAAAATACTGATTAGATTTTTAAAAGACCTTAAGCTGAAAATCAAATCAGAGATTAAAATTTAAATCAAAGAGAATAAAAATATTTAAGTACAGCAAAAGTAAATCTTTGTAATGCAATTTATTTGGTAAATCACAATACAAACCTAATTTGCTGTTTATTTAGAGCACTGAATCAAATTCACAATTAGGGTATTATTTGAATTATGTTTCTTATGCTTACCAATAAGAAGGGAGCCCTTGTCTTCTAGTTATAACAAAAATGACAGTGTTTTCTACCTTTATAGCTGCAGGACATGTTTTTTGCTCTCCTCTCATTTTACGTTAATCTAGGTAATTTCATTTACTCTTACAGTTCCAACTTAACTTGCCCTATTTCTAAAAATTTCAAACTGATCTCATACAAGATCTCTTTCCTGAAATTCAGGTTCACAAATCTATGTAGACATCTCCTTTTGGATGTTCCACAGACCTTAAACTCATCACATTGAAGCTGATTACATCATCCCTTGGCTGATCCCTAAAACCGAGTTCTTTTCCTATGTTACTTAATTCATTATCTACTTAGTTTCCCCAAATAGTGCAAAGTCAACTTCAACCACATATCCTTCTTCACTTTCTATACTCAGTGAATCATTCATTCCTATCAGTTCTACCTCCCAAAGTTCTCCCTAATCTATCCACTTCTTATGCAGTCACCACTGTCTATCCCTGGCCTGGCCAATTGCCATAATCTATTAACTATTCTTTCCGCAACCGATTATGCCTCTGGCAGTGACCCCAACTCCATTCATCCTTTATCCTGAAGCCAGATGATACTTACAAAGGGCAAATCTGATCACTGCAGCCCATCAGATAGAATCCTTCAGTGGCTCCCCAGTGTCCTAAGATTTATTAACTTAGATGCACAGTCTGACATTCAAGCATTTTATGATCTTTCTCATTCCTTTACTTCATTGACTAAACTTAAGTGATGCTGAACTGCTAAAATTAAGTCCATTACTTTCTGTGTGGATGGAATTGTGCTCCCTGAAAATTAATATGTTGAAGTTCTAACCCCCAATGTGCCTTAAAGAGATAATAAAGGTAAAATGAGGTCATAAGGTGGGGTCCTAATTCAATAGGACTGCTGTCAGTATAAGAAAAGGAAGAGACAACAGGAGTACGCTCACACAGAGTTAAGGTCATGGTGAGGACACATCAAGAAGGCAGTATCTGCAAGACAAAGAGAGAGGCCTTATAAAACAAACTTGAGGGCACTTTAATCTTAGACTTCTAAGAAAGTATTACAGAACAGTGAAAAATAAATTTCTGTTGTTTAGGCTATTCCATCTGTGATACTCTATTATGGCCACCCTAACAGAATAATACACCCTCCTTCTATTCTAAGCCTAGAAATACCTCACTCCCCCTTTTCTGCAACCCCTCAGGACTCCCCACAATGGGCAGGCTAATTCCTG
>NW_006773895.1:3046805-3072875 GCF_000442215.2 Lipotes vexillifer | reverse complement strand
CTGCTGGTGTTTCATGCCTCAGCAAAACTAGTAATACATCTAACAATCTTGACCCCCCACTTTAGGCAACACTGGATTAGTTACTCCTCATAGCTGACAGACACTTCAGCCCCTTCTTATTGTATTTAAATGGTCTAAATTTTAAATGCCACCTAACTGCAATTTTTTTTTGAGCAGGGAATGTATTTTATACATTCTTTCATCCCCAGGACCTGGGACAGGCACTCAGGTAATATTTGTTGAACAAATGAATGAACAGTACCTAGTGCACAGTAGGTACTCAATAACTGATAAGTAAAAGAAAGGCAAGTTATGTCAAAAGCTTTCACCAAAATTGAGGAGAACTTGAATTGGCTATAACTAAAGAGCTAGCAGTAACTTCAAAAGTTCAATAAATGAATAAGTCAAGGGAAAACCAAGCACTTCAGTTTGATGTCCAAATCATACTAAGCAAAGTAAGTCAGAAAGAGAAAGACAAATACCATGATACCACTTATATGTGGAATCTAAAATATGACACAGATGAACCTATCTATGAAACAGAAACAGAATCAGAGACAGAGAATAGACTGGTGGCTGCCAAGGGGGAAGCAGGTGGGAGAGGGATGAACTGGGAGTTTGGGATTAGCAGATGCAAACTGGTATATATAGATTGACTAAACAACAAGGTCCTACTATATAGCACAGGGAACTATATTCAATATCCTGTGATAAACCATAATGGAAAAGAATATGAAAAAGAATGTATATATATGTGTATAACAGAGTCACTTTGCTGTACAGCAGTAATTAACACAACGCTGTAAACCAAGTATACTTCAATAAAAAATGTTAATTAAATTTAAAAAAAAAAAAAGGATCCATAAACAAAAACAAGAAACATGGCAAAGCACAGATCAGATAGCATATTTGGAATAGATTTAGACATAAGTAATTGTTCTACATCAAATAGCCTTGTGCATTTGTACAAGAGTGCAAATTTCATCTCCTTCATTTCTTTTCCTTCCACATACACCTTTAGGAAAAATGATTATAAAATAAACCTTTTAAGATTTCATGACATGTTTCATGTTTGGTCCTTCTAATGGTTCTATTAAGTCTCTTCAAAGGGGCACTTTTCTATCAGAGCAAACTTGAAAGAACAGAACATTTATTCCAAAAGCAATTCCCTTCCCCAGCTATTTTCTGTATTCCCCTGGTAGTGTTTTTCAACAGTTTTACTTGAATAAGAGCTTATTTGGTCCCAAACCAGTTTCTCCTGCTGCTTGAACCTGCAGTCAAGTCTCAGACCTTTGTGTTTGACACCCCCCAATCCACTGCCATGGAAATGACTACAATCACACATGTACATATTTTATTGCAAGTTAAGTTCGGATATTTTTAAAGAATAAATTAAAGTAAAATCTTACGAAAGGCATTTAAAAATACATTTCATTTCTTCTTTTAATCCATTCAAAGAAATTAAACAGGTTCCCAAATGGAACTTTTCATGTTTAAAGGAAAATATTAAAAACAAAGATATAATGGTGATGATAATGATTATGCTGATGATAATGATTGCCTGTACTTATATATATTATATATATTATATAGTTTGCAACAGGCAGGTCTACAACAACCTTAGGAAGAAAGAAGGATTAATTTTAATATCTCGATTTTACAGATAGGAAAACAGAGAAGTTAATTTACTTAAAATTGTTAAGCTTTTCATCCAGAAGAGGCATTATAGAAATATCTGGTGCCAGTTCCTTTGTTTTTCAAATAAGAGCTCTGATGTAGATGACTTTGCCAAGATCCAAAATTTGGTAAGTGGTGAGAATTTCCCTAGTCTGCTGTGTGTACAGAGCTGTGTAGGCACCCAGGCTCTTCTTATGCATGAGCTCCACACCAGGAATAAAGCCAATTTCAGGAAAGGCGTGTTTATTATTTTTTGACCACGATTCATGAGTTGAAAGTAATCAAGTGGCCGAAGTAGCCCTGGGTGTCAGTAAAAGGAGCCTTCCTGGGAAGTTTAGACACCAATCAACGAAAAGAATTTGTAGAAGATCGATACCCTAGAGGGTCTTCTGAGACCTATCTGGTGTCCCTCCTACCTGGCTGTCAACACAGTGTATTCTGCTTTTCAGACTTCTACGATATTCCTACTAGAGGAGAATACATGTACTACAAGGGGTTTTCAATTTTCACCAGCTTTGCATCTTTACTCTCATTACCTCATCACCAATACTACTAGAGATATCAACAAAGCTTGTAGGAAAGGAAAATGAGCTCTTCATCAGCAAGTGGTCATGGATTCATAGTGTCAGGCCATTTGCATGCAACTAAATTCACCCCAAGCATCAACGGAATACTTTTACGTGTTAGAAAAAGTATTTGAAACTATGGCACTAGTAGCCTGGCAGAAAAAAAAAAAACAATTTTTAAAAACTGTGTATATATTTTCCATACAGAAGCTAGATAACACAGTTTGTTTCTGTTTTAACTATACTCCAAATCTGTTCTTTGGTTAGCCCCTAAGTTTTCTCTACTCTCCCACTCAAACCCTTACCACAACTTCAGAATCTATCTCTAATGTTAGAAGTTTACCTTGCAATCAGGCAGAGTTTTCCAGGCAGGGCAGCAAAAGCAGTCACTGTGACCCCTTCCTGGTGCCTCCCTAGGTACTTAGGTTACTCTATGAAGTTGACAGATTTTTTCTCTTTCTAACCAACCACTTCTGCCAAAGTAGGTGGATCTCATCAGTTAAGGAATAATTTCCATTTTATTCTCTAAATACGTATTTCACATATCACTCAGCAGATTCCACCTGCACCATAGTTGTGGATCCTGGGAAAGAAATGGGACATTTTCTATACTTCCGGCTGTCTGGTAACGCTATCTTTATGAAACAACAATACAGGTGTTTTTCAGCGCAAGATTCCAGGTCCTCTACCAGGGTTCCTCAAAGTCCACCTCACCCTTTGAATCTCCTTCCTCAATTCACCATTCCTATCACCTCCTCTTCCCCCCTTTCTTTCTTCAGACCTTTCAAACAGGGCTGCCAGTGTTTGTACTCTGAATGGTGTTTTAAGGTTGCAGTTCCCAGGTGTCTCAAGCTAAAATTCCTGGCGCAAAGAACATATATAGCTCAGCATATGTTTTCATAGTCAATGGGAAAAAAATCTTCCTCAGCTCCTAATGGACTTTCTTCAGTAATCTGCTTCATGGCACCCCTGGATGTGTGGGGGGACTGACGTTGCCAGAATATTTCTTTTTTACAGCTTTTGTTGCTTTGACAGCTTTGATTTTATGGCAACTTTAATCATGTGTGTCCTATTTCTTCACCTCTGGCATTTGGCAAATATTCCATTTCTCTATCACTGCTACCATAACTGCCTTCAACAAATTGTGATTCATCAAACTGTTTCCCCCATGTCCTTCTACTACATCCACAAGGGAAACCCCAAAGGGAAATACATCAAGCACACAAGGCAATTCTAAATGCTCATGAGTGAGAAAATCTATTAATTAAAAAGGGGAGGAGGGAGGGAAGAGGAAGGAAGAAAAATTATGTGTATAAGTTAATGCAGCCCCAAAGACACCACTGGCATTAACTTATACACTGACACTTTAAACAGGTTTTATGAGTCTGTTTACTCTATTCACAACTATTCATGAAAAATTGTGCTATCAAGTGTAAGAACACAATGTACATGTATTATCTTAAAGATACAGTGAGTCAATAAATCATACCTGAGCTTTAACAATATTATATTTCCCTTTCTTGTATATTCATAGAATAATGGAACTGGAAATGAAAAAAGAGCAAGAGATGAAAAAGACCAAATAGGTTATCCATTCAATCTTGCTCTGACAAAAGATCAGTCTGGAGCAATATATCTTAGTTTCTGTCATCTGGAAATTAGTGCATTCTCTGTGTCATAGCTTTCAACCACTTTTTGTAGCAGTTTATTTCTGAATAGCAGAGTTCTTGGACTCTAGCTGTTTTCCCTTAAAATCAAAACTAAGTTTTGACTTCACTAATTCTCTCACTCTTTTTCTCATTTTAATTCCCTGGACCCTGTATAAAACTTTCCTCTGCTGTTGGATATTTATACTATCCTAATATTCCTTGGATTATTCCCTAGTTTCCATTACTCATCTAAGATAAATCCAGTGGCTGGTTCTCCTTTTTTCCTGAGAGGCTACCCCTAGGAAATATATATCACCCACAATGTCAACTGTTTTGTGTATACTGTTTTCCCAAGAGGGTGAGATTAGGACAATGTTCAGAAGATCTTTGCAAAAGGAAATGCCTCTCCTCAGCCACTCTCCTTCTAGCAATCTCTAAACTAGGGAGAGATTTGCCCATGAGCCCCTGCAGCTATCTCACTTCACCCTAGCAGCCATTTCTGCCTATTGAGCATGTATGTTTCTGATTAATTTGTCCCACTTTGCCCTTAAATCTTACTTAGCTATAAGCCCTGTTTCTGTTTCAAGACAGTATGGTCCATTTTTATGATTCCTTTTTTCTTGCAAATACTGGCATTGTTTTAAAATTTCATTAAAGTGCTATTTACTCTCTTTCATAGATCATTACAGAATTTTTTTTTTATTTTGAGTGAAGTTAATGCTATAGTTTGCAATATTACCTCTCCAAATGGATCAATTCATGGTCATTTTAAAGCACTATGATGCTTTTGTTTACAAAAGTTAAGTCAGTTTTCAAGTTACTGGCTTTGAGGCCACCCCAAAAAAGAGAAAAAAGATGTGACACTACAAAATATTTTACAGAAGTCATTATCATTATCAGAAGTATATAAATGCCTAAAAAGTGTTGTAAAGTTTGTGATGTTGATGAAAAACAAGATAGTAAGTGCCAAGAGTTTATTTACCTATTACCTCCAAATCTAGCAAAAAAGTAGCAATTGGATAAATCCACACAGAATTAAATTTGTAGTTTTAGATAATACATCATTTGTTCAAAGCCAAATAATTTTAAATGTGTGAATTTTGCTATACAAAACACTTAGGTCTAACTTCATAAACATGGGTTTGTAAAACCCATAGTTAGAAAATGCCTTTGTAGATATCCAGAAATTGTGCTGTGCAATTTCCATGTATTAAGTCTAAACCTTGCAACATCCCTACAAGTCAAAGGGGCAAACTAAGATACCGGGAGGTAATTTGACTAAGATCACAAAAAAAGATTAAGAGACAGAGAGAGAATTAGAGTACATGTGTATCTCCCCAACATCTACCAGAGTATGCAAAATATGGGTTGAAAGAAGAAAATACCAGAGCCAGGGGTCAAATGAGGAAGCTCAGTAGTCCAGGTATGCACAATGCTACAGAAGCATGAAAAATCATGGTCATGGTCATATTGGACACGTGTTAAAGTGAAGACAGGCATAAAGGGGAGCTGCAGTGATTACAGCGGGAGAAGTAAACAGAAGCCTGGTCATGAAGACCTTGCTCTTTATTTGGTGCCCAAAATAGACTCAAGTTTATCCTATTGGGAAACAGAATCACTAAAGAGCTTTAACCAAGGACTCTGGGGATGCCTCTGACTTATAGCAACAAAAATTGATTTGAAGAGAATAAGGATAGACAAGGAAATCTGCTAAGAGAGATAATGCAATACACCAGGTAAAGAATGAGGGTATCTTGAACTAAAGCTGGTGGCAGTGAAATCAGAAGTAATGAGTAATGCTAATTAATTTATTTGTGGAGGAAAGATGAGTAAAAAGTTAGCTCACTGCTAACTGAGTGTATGGTAATACCTTGCATTGAGGAAGAAATGTAGAACCCAAAAGATGTTACATAAGAATACATGTATATATGGGATTGAGGACACTGAAGGAAAAGGGAGGGTCAGGTTGGATGAGTTTTTTTTGGAGATTCTAAGTTTAATTTTGTACCTATAGAGTTTGACAGATTTTTCCAGTAGAGTAGAATACTGATGGTCAGAAGATCATGAGATTAGATGCAATTACACAAGAAAAATATAAAAAGTTCCGTTCTCAACAGTGAGGATTTTCCAAATATGTATACCCAGGCCCTACCTTAGATATTATAATTCAGAAGTTCTGAAGCTTAGGCCAACAAAAAGCAGGCAACCAATCAAAATCAACCAACCTCCCAAAAAACACTGCAGGCTTAACAATACACATCTGTAGATACTCTCCTGGATGGATAGAGACCCAAAGTAGGTTAATACACACACACACACACACACACACACACACACACACACATATATATATATTTATAATATAATATAATATAATATAAATTCTCAGCTTAGGAGCAAATCCTGAGCAATTTAACTCTATTAAGGATACACCATTCTCCCTAACAATGATTGGTTTACAAATAAGCATATGACGCATTCTGGCCAATGCAAACTAACAAAGGGTTCTTGAGTCTAAAGGGAGGGACTTATAGAAAGAAACACAAAGAAAAGACTGCCATTTTATTTCTCTGGATGTTGACAATTGACATATCTGGATATGACTGCTGGAATTGCAGTAGCCATACTGCAACCATAAGGGCAGCTGGTCTGAGGACCAAGACAATTCCATGAAGTTGTAACAGTGGGAAAGTGGAAAGAACCATCTATGGTGATGATGTTGTTGAACTGCTGAACTATTCAACCTTGAAGTCATCCTATATCAAAACTATTTATATGTGTAACAGTAAACTTTCTCTAGAGTTAAGCATTTTGAATTATATTTTTGTGATACTTGCAGCCAAACCTCCAATATTCTAACCAATAAAATTCTTCCTTTCATTTGGTCTATAGGTCAAATTTTTGAGACTAAATATCTTAACTGAGTTTTGTTTCACCATTTCATCAACAATTTAGAAATATTCTAATTCTGCCTTTTTGAAAAAATTCTGTTAATCTAAAATACTATTTTTATGCCTATTGTGTTTTCTTATTGAGGGACTATTTTCTAAGATGTTTTGTATAAAATTATAGAATCAAAGGTTTTTACAAACCATTCAAGAACACATTGGATAAATAATGACATCAAAAATATTAAAAATATTCATATGTTAATAATATCAAGTACTTAATTTTAAAAATAGTTGACTCATTTCATACTTTTTTGACTTACTAGGTACCACATGTGCAATCAATAACTGCGTTAGAAAGGGGAATACTAACCGAGCCATTGGATATGAGGGAAGCATGAACGACCTTGGGGTGGCATCTAACATCTTCTAAAATTTTATTCAAAATTGCTTATGTCTGTTTAGCATATTTTTCTGGTTATACTGTCCACAGCTTTTATCAGTCTCAGAGGGTTAAGAACCACTGTGTATGATAAAAAAAAATCCTCTTCCTTTACTATTCTCAAATCAGATTGACACAAGACAACAGTGTTCATTCAAATAAAGAATGATTTTATCTCTGATTTGTCACTTCATATAAACATAGCTCATGTGCATAATTTATATGTAACGCTATACCATTTGGTGGAGGCTGAAAAATACTAGAAGCATTAGGTGTCTTTTCAGAAAGGAAGACATAAATCAGGCAATTGGATTTTTAGTTCTGCACCATTTCATTCAGAGCAATATAGAGTGGTTTAATTTTCTTTCCAGTATTCAGTAAAATAAGCATATGAACAATGTAGAGAAAATCTTTGGGAGGGTATTGTATTCATAAAGTTATACCACTAAACTTTGGAAGACTAAGCCTAACCCATTTATCATACTGTCTACAATTCTGGGTTTATCTCTGAAAACTCCATCCCACCCCTTAAACTCCCCTCCCCCACTCCACCCACTCCTAGGCTCTATCTATAAAGGAAGTATCCTTCTCTCTAGAATTAAAACATAGTTCTCTGCACTTCTGAACATACCATTCACTCTTCAACAATATTCTCTCCTCTCTCCTTCACTTGTTGGCATATGTCCCATTACTCAATACTTGTTCCAAAATCACCTCCTCTAAAAAGAACCTCTTAAGAGTATGACACTCACTCCTCTTTGCTTTTGTAGGATGCCAGGTGCTCATTCAACAAATGTTTATTCAGCACCTCTAAGCACTGGAGATACAGCAATGATCAAAACAATATTCTTGCTCTAATGGAGATAATATTCTATAGGGAGTGAGTAGATAATAAGCAAATAAGCACATAATATATGGCAGAGTTAATAAGTTATTTGAAGAAAGGTAAGCAAAGAGCAATCAGGATATAGCTACTATAGTTAGAGTGGGGAGAAAAATCCTCCATTGAGGTGTAATATTTGAGCAGAATTCTGAATTAAGTGAGGGAGATGGTGACCACTTAGGGGAATTGTGTTCAAGGAAGAAGGAACAGCAAATTCACTAGCTTGGAGATAGGAGCATTCTTTGAATGTTTGAAGAAAGGAGGAGGAACAGAGGGAGTGGGGAAGGGTTAGAAAAATGGGAGACAGGGTCAGAAAAGTAGCCTGGTGCCAACTCAGGCTCTTATAGGCTCTGGCAAGGACTTAAAGGCTTATTTTAGTAAGATGAAAGCATTGGGATATTATGAGCAAGATGTGACTTGACTTTGTTTTTATTTCAAAAAGCTCATTCTAGCTGCTCTAAGTAGGGTATAGGTGTGCCAGCGAGGAAGCAAGGAGACACAGAAGAGGCTACTGCAGTGGTCCAGGTGAAAACTGGTGGTGGCAGCTTGTCTTGGGGTAACTGCAGATGAAAGAAAGTGAAAACTATGAACACTGACAACTTTTTTGAGGAAGTTTTCTATAGAAGAGAGCAGAGAAATGCTTAGATCACTGGAGAATGTAGTGAGGTCAATGTATAATTCTTACAGTAAGTCCCCTACATACGAACCTTCAAGTCTCGAACTTTCAAAGATGCTAATGTGTGTTCGTGTGTCCAATCACGTGTCTGGGGTACATTGTCATGTGCATGCATCTTCTACAAGTGGTTGTGCTTTTGTGCACTTTACAGTACAGTACTGTATAGAGTACAGTAGTACAATATCTTTATTTCAAGCCCAGGATGTCCAGAAGCAAGTGTAAAAGCAGTGGCGATGTAGCTGTATTTTTCAAGGTATTGTACTGTAAGATTTTAAATGTTTTTACTTTTTGTGTTTGTTGTTTTTTATGTATTATTTGTGTGAAAAGTATTATAAACTTATTACAGTACAGTACTATACAGCAAATTGTGTTAGCTGGGTACCTAGGCTAACTTTGTTGGACTTAGGAACAAATTGAACTTATGAACACACTCTGGGAAAGGAACTCATTCATATGTAGGGGACTTGTACTAGGATATATTACAGTATATGTTACACTGATGGGAACAACCCAATTAAGAAAATGTTAATGATTCACATTGAGAGGGGCTAATTGCCTGGTCCTTTAGTAGGTGATATAGTGAGATTCAGGATGTAAAAATATGGGGAGGTCCTTGTGGACCAGGGACAGTTCAAGACTATAGTGGACAGGGATGCAGAGTACTTGGGTACACACAAAAGTGAGGTGGTAGACTTGGTGGTACAACTATAGAGACAGTCTCTTTGGCATCCAATAGATGGGGAGAAGAGAGAAGGATGCTGTGAGAAATTGTCTCAGATATGTAAGAGATGATTGACTGATCAGACATATTAGACTAGTTGGGCAGCACTAAGGGGCCTTTTGATATTCTGAGTGTTGAGTGTAAAATGAGATCAGTCAGAATTAACATGTGTGAAATAACTATTATAATAATGGACCATAGAGTAGCCAACTAAGGAAGGAAGTGAGGACATGAATGGTTAACGATGGACAGTGAAAAGGGTAGAATCAAAGGTTCAAAGAATTATTGAGGCAGGAAAACTTGAAGGAGGTCCTGGAGAAAAAATGATGGTGATTAAGGAATGGGACACTGGAAACTGGAGTTTGGTGGTGGCAGTGTTTGGCATGACTCTGGGATTGGGTGGCTGTTCTAAGGTAGAAGACAAGATGATAGGAAAGGTTGTATTAGGTGTTCTATTCCTCTTAGATGGAGACACACTGTGGGACTGTATTAGGCAATTCATAGAATCCCTGTGAAGGCCAAAGAATCACTGGAGGCTATCCAACCAGGACAATATTCAAATTACAATGAAAACATTGATAACAAGACAGTATTCTACTGCTGCTGGGAACGCCAGATTTCCCTGCCTATGTAGATACCAAGGTGCAACTATTGAAACCCACATAATACTGGCTATCTTCCAGTCACCCTCACCAGAAAAATTATTCTACATTGTGCTTTCCTCTTCCTGTAATATGTCCCCTAATCAAAATCGTGCTTGGGAATGTCTGATGGAAGAAATCTAGATCAAATTCTTGGGCCCTAGTAGTAAGGAAAGTTTGAAAATTAAGTTTCTGGAATCTGCCTAGGTGATTGAGAAATTCCCCAAATACTAGAGTATATAGGAGATACTGGATAACTAACACTACAACAAATATAAACTACAAGTATTTACATATTTGCTGTTATAGTCCCAGAACTTTTCACAATTTTTGTTGTTTACATGGATAAATAAATGAATGAATAACTACTTTTTTATGTACAGCCATTTGTTATCTCTTTGTTTTGACACATGGCCCCCACCTTAAAATCTACAAATAATATGAACTAAACTGAGGGTATTTTAAAGCATTAAAATACTACCTTAAATCTCTGGGATTTTTTCTGTACTTTAAGATTCTTTGGGGAGCTGGGTCATCTGAGCTCCTATTCATTTCAACACAACCGTCCCAAGAAGGTTTTAGATCTCTGGTAGTGTTTGAGAAGAAAGAACAGAGTGAGAACTCATTTATTAAACAGTTGCTTACTGAGCTCCTACTACAGTTAGATATTCTTCTGAATTGTTGGGCATACAGCAATGAACAAAAGAGATTCTAAAAATCCCTGCTGATGGCATTTATAATTCTAGAAAAAAGGCATGCTTTCAATATCGCAATTACCTTTAAGTGATTACAAAATTAAAGCATGTTTATGGTATGACAGAAAAGCATAAGAAGAAAATGAAATCACCTATAATAGTACTAATGCAACTCTTGTGCTTTTTGATACATATTCCTGCAGTTTTTCCTAGTATATAGACATAAATATTTTATTACAAAAACAAATGTTACCTAACCGTACTGTTTTCTGTCTTGCTTTTATTCACTTGACATTAGTTTATGAACATTTTCCTATATCTTTATGCAATTTTTATAACATTTTTAAAAGTGTACATATTATTCTGTCAGATACAAGTACCATAACCATTTTTTTGACCATTAGCTTCCAATTTTTCATTGTTATAAACAATGCTGGAATGAACACCCTTGTACGTGCCTATTTGCACACTTATCTGATTGTTTATTTACAATAATTTCACAAATGCAAAATTGCTGTGTCAAAGAGTAACCATATTTTAAGATTGTTAATATATGTACAGAACTCTCCTCAAGAAAAAAACTGTGCCAATTTCATTCTCAGATGCAGTGTGTATGACAGTGCCTATTTCCTACACCCTATCATATTCTACTTTTTTTTTTTATACTATTAATCAACTTCTGATGATTCAGCCAGTGACTCTCACAATAGGGAGAAAGGTGGTTGGGTGGCTGTCACTAGATGATGTCAACAGATTTTTCGACATGGACCATTTATCCACAAGGATTACCCTGTGCCCAGTGGGATCCTTACCTGCTTCATGCTGATAGGAATGCCTAAGAAACTTCTGGAGGAAGAAAGGAAAAGAGGAGAGCAAATGTTTCAGTAAAACTCACCCTTATTGTTATTACCAATCCATCTTTTCATTAAGAAACAACATTAATTCCATTGAAAAATCTATTCAAATAACATTGGTAATGACAAGTACAATTTAGCTCTATAAACATGTTTGTACCTGGTACACAGAGTGATCAAAGACACCTGGAAAAGCAATTGAGATTACATATTATGCATCATTAAATAATAAAAACTGAACAACTGAGAATGCATGTTCCTTCTCTTGGACATAATCTGTAGAATCCAAAGAAGAGATGATATTTCAGTGGATGATCATTTTTTCTTACATGTTTATTCCCTTCCCAAATTGTAATAGTTAATAATATCAGAAATATCACAAGCGAATAACAATATTAGGATTAATCTCCCCATTTTACTGTTAAGATCCAAATAAATTGACTAGTTTTATAGCTAATAAGTGGTAGATCTTGGACTTGAAATCAGCTTTATCTGACTCCAAAGCCCATATGTATGTTTAAGCTTTATGCCAAACTGTTTCCTGAAATGTGCCAATCACCACTCACCACCAGGGATAAGAGGAAATTCCAGTGACACAATCCCAGAAGTCACTCTAATTCAGAAATCTCTGTTACCTAAGATCCCATGGAAATTTGGAGAGCCAAGCTAAGCTTGTTTGAGCCGGGAAAACCACTCAGCATACACAGCCTTTCACTGCTATTATTGGTGATAGCAGGACCCCATCTCTCTTTCTGCACAGCCTAAACCCACTAGTCTTTAGCCTCTCTATACCTGGAAAGCTGTTCATAACCAGAACAAAGGTTAGAAAGGCTCTATCCTCAATTACAAGTGATACCCCACATTTTTATAGATCCACCAGACAAGTGCTGATTATGAGCTGAACCCAGGCTCCTAGTAAACATCCTTTTGTTTCCTCTTAACTCTGCCCTACTGCCTGATCTGAGCTTTTTCTTACTGAATAGACCCTGCCCAGATAGGCTACAAAATCTGTTTATGACTTCCATTTGGCTTCAGCCTTTCCCATCCATTTCCCAAAGACCACACTTTCTCCAACCTATAAGCTGGTTCCCTGCTGGCACACTAACTCTGCCCTTGCTCAGCAGAGTGAGAACTTTATATATTCTTTAAATTGGAAGTTCATTCCGAACTTCCTCAAGATAAAGGTCGAGCAGCTTCTGGATGAGAGCTTGGTACTAAATAAATTTCTATACATTTCCTCATTTAACCTTCAGAAAAATTCTATGGAATAGATCTTTATTTTACAGGTGAGAAAATTGAGGCACAGGCAGATTAAGTAACTTGTTTGGCTGTTATACAATGGAGCTAAGATTTGAATCTAGGTCTTCCAAATCCAATGTTTTTCTACCTTATAATATTGAGATGGAACCACTCAGACCTAAATACCTTTTAAAACAGAGGTGGTTCCTTTCTATAGCTAGTATTA
The DNA here is from genome assembly GCF_000442215.2 of Lipotes vexillifer. NCBI lineage: Eukaryota > Metazoa > Chordata > Mammalia > Artiodactyla > Lipotidae > Lipotes > Lipotes vexillifer. The sequence continues at coordinate 3,059,718 of NW_006773895.1, read as the reverse complement.
GTAATTTTTAGCTGAATGAAAAATTCCTATGCCCTGCCCATGTGGGCCCTCATCCACAGCACCAGTCCAAAAAACATCCATGGATCAGATAGGCAGCCACCACTTTTTACATGATCTATAATATCAGATATGAAGCATGATTAACAAATAGGTCAAGCCAATGCTTAATAATAGGTGGAGGAGTTGATTGACCTTTACAAAACTTAAAATGCATAGACAAATTGTAAAAGTATAAGAGGTATCTTACTGCCTTCTCATACCCCACATGGTCGCCTCAGCATGATATGTCATCCCAACATGAGTCGCATGCAAAGATACCCCAATTAGTAAGAGAGAGACCTTAGGCATCTCAACATGTAAAACAGCATTCAAAAGGATTGTGATTATATAGCATGTCATATTTTCCCCCCCAAAAAAAAGAGAAAAAGAAAAATTCTGCTTTATAGCTCTTGCTTAATTGCCCTCATAGACTAATCAGGAAAGAAAATGATGCTATCTCCTCTCTCTAAACTTTTGATCTGCTCCCTACCAAGGTTTATTTCATTTTCTCAAAACCACAAAAAGAATAAAACAAGGTGATCAAGGCTGAAGTCACCCCCTTAAAGTTTTCCCTGACTTGACACACTTTTTATTGCTAAGCCAAATCATGTAAGATTTCTATTTAATAAATTACAGGGTTACTACTGCTGATTGTTACAGAATTTCTTAACAAAATGCTCCTTTATTTAGGTTAAACAATATCTTTCTTAAATGCATTGAAACAGTTATGTTAACTGATTACAATTAGAATTCTAGTTTGCACTAAGATAATATGACTATATGACTATATCAAGATATCAACACACACAAGTCTTGAAGTTGACATAGCTAGTTTACAGCAAAAGAGGAATCAGTTTCTGAGACAGTCCTTATGTCATGCAGAATATTACCAGAAATTCTATTAGCCTTTAAGTAGACATTGTGCTGTATTATAAATACCAATACTATTACTTCTCAAGTTTGCACAAATTGTATAATCACTCAAGCCACTGCAGGGTTGCTTAGAAAACAAATGTGACAGCATTTATCATATTGATTCTTGTCTGCAAATAAAGACCTTGCATCTTTTTCCTCTACAGCATTTTCTTAAATGTCATTCAGTATTAACCAAAGAAACAGAATAATAACATTTTCAGAATTGGGATTAGCATTTAGGTTGTTGCTAGGCATTTTAAGATGTGAAGAAAGTAGCCTTTAGTCCTTGTCTGGAGAAATAGAAGAGAAAGGGACTTTACCATTGTTCATGCTTATCTTAGTCTAGAAAATATGCGATACTTCTTTCCTCTAATATCAAAAAATAGTCACTTGCTTACCTCTTTTCATCTGACTGAGTAATCTTTTCTACAGTTTGAATCAATGAAAAGTGTTACACCTCTAGAATTAGAATTTTTTTATAATTTGAATGGACCTTGGTGATTAGTGAAACTGCATGGGGTGAACTAAGGCCCAGAGAGGTCAAATGTGACTGATTCTATCTTTCTTTTACTAAGTAATTTTTCTTGATCTTACTAGCAGCTTATTAAATATGTCTTCTAAGAAGGAAAATAGAACAATAAACCGTGAACATGGTCAGTTATTGTTCACTAACTTACTGTGCTTAAATAAGAGGACATTAGGTTAAGAATTGCTTTTCTTACTACTGTCATTGGTTGGACATTTCATGTTATAAAAGAGAAAATGTCTTTTGTACTATTTGCTCACAACTCTTCACACTAATATAGCCACCCAAGTCAAATTAGTTGCCTAATTAACAATGGAAGAGATGGATGTATTTTAAATGGCCCCAAAATACATTATGGAGCATGTAAATTTTTCTTCTTCCTTGATTCTACACTTTTATTTGTAATTGGAAACTGCCAGGGGTCACATCAAGAAGATTTTAGAATTATCTCATGATTTTTTTTTTTTTTTTTTTTGCGATACGTGGGCCTCTCACTGTTGTGGCCTCTCCCATTACAGAGCACAGGCTCCAGATGCGCAGGCTCAGCAGCCATGGCTCATGGGCCCAGCCGCTCCATGGCATGTGGGATCTTCCTGGACCAGGGCACGAACCCATGTCCGCTGCATCAGCAGGCAAACTCTCAACCACTGAGCCACCAGGGAAGCCCTCTCATGATTCTTTTACAGCATGGCTCCAATCCATAGTAACAAATGTAAGTGTTGTTTTTCATTCCCAGCTTCAGTCAGAGCACTGCTTCTTTGCAGAAATGAATCATAAAACATGTTTTGTGTCAGGATTGTTCTCTGTTCTCTTACCTTTCCCTTCAAAGAAAATTTCTCTCTTCTTCTCTTAATTTGCTCCATTTACTTGTACTATAAAAATTATTCCTTCCTACTTTCTATGATAATTTAATACCATGCCTCTCCTTAGTTTCTCCATATTGGCTCTTATGCTTCATCAAAAAAGGCTCAGATTACTCCATTTTAAATAAACTTCTACCACTTATGTTCCAGCAATTTAGTAATAACCTCTTTCTAGTAATTCTATATGGCATTTTCTGACTGATCTTGACCTATTCTTTTCTGGAGATTTTTTTCTGCTTTGATTTCAGTGATGATGAGCCATCTTAAATTTTTTTTCCTACTCTTCACTCTTTGGTTGGCATTTCTCTCTCTTACATTCCTCAGTTGTGTTTCTCAGGACTCTGCCCCTAGTTTTTTATTCTTCAGTCTTTCTTCTGAGTCTTTCAGTTATTGAAATACTACCTTCAACTATCCCTTCCATGTGGATGATTCTTGTGTTATTCATAGAAGGCCAACCCATAAACTTTTGGTTTATGTAATGATCCCACCAAGGTGTTCCTGCTTCAGTCACCTCTCAAGGCAGCTCTCCTATAGTTGGCTTATTCTACCCATGAGACCTCAGAATCCTTCACAGAACACAGAATACTCTGTGCTCTTGCTAATAGATGAGGAAAAAAAAAAAAAAAAAAAGGGAGCATAAAGTATTATCCAGGAATGTTGTGTTTTCTCTTGTTTTTGTTTTGGACCCAGCTTGGAAGATGTACCCATCACTTTGAGCCCATATTACATTGGTCAAAATTCAGTGATATCATTACACCTAACTGAAAGGAAAGCTGAAGTGTGGAGTCAAATTATACCAAGGACAAAATGGAAAAGTGTTTTAGTGAATACATGGCAGTCTCTGCCATGACTCCCACCTCTCAGTCTCCAGCTCTGACTTACCCTGAGCAATCTCTCTATTCGCTGATGCTGCAGAATATCCAGGCGTGGTTTTATCATATTCTCTTCCAGCCCAGTAAGTTCAAAATTGACTTAATCACGGATTTATAAGCTTCATACCATCCAAGTTTCATTGTATAGGTGAGGAAAACAAGCATCCAATGGGTTCAATGAAGTGCTAAAAGTCATCCAAATAGTTAGGGTAGGTGCTAAAGTGTAAATCAAGTCTCCTGGTTTCCATTTGCATCCTGTGTCCAGCATAAAACATGCGCTCACTGCTTCATATTTACCTCATTCCCTTTCTCACTCTCCCTTTATCACACATACTTTATCTTTAAAATTGTTTATGTTTAAGGTATACAATATGATGCTTTTATATACATACAATAATGAAATGATTACTACAGTCAAGCTGATTAATATATCCATGTCCTTACATAGTTACCATTTTTGTTAGTGTGTGGTAAAAGCACCTGAAATCTATTCTTTTAGGAAATTTCCAGTATAAAATACAATATTATTAACTATTATCATCATGCTATACATTAGATCTTTAGAACTTATTCATCCTACATAACTGCAATTCTGTACCCTATGACCAACATCTCCCATTTTCCCCAATTCCCTGCCACTGGTAACCACCATCCTACACTCTGTTTCTGTGAATTCAACTTTTTTAGATTCTACATATAAATTAGATCATGCAGTATTTTTCTGTCTCTGGCTTATTTCACTTAGCATACTGCCCTCCAGGTTTATCCATGCTGTTGCAAATGGTAGGATGTCTTTCTTTTTTTAAGACCAAATAATATTCCATTGTACATATAGGATAGAGGAGATCCTGCCACTTGCAACAACATAGATATATCACAATGTCTTTATCCATTTATCCATCAGTGGACATTCAGGTTGTTTCTATATCTTGACTATTGTGAATAAGGCTGCAATGAACATGAGAGTGCAGATATCTCTGAGATACTGACTTCATTTCCTTTAGAGATAAACCCAGAAGAGGAATTGGTGGATCATATAGCAGTTCTGTTTTAAATTTTTTGAGGAACCTCCATTCTGTTGTCCTTAATGGCTGTACTAACTTGCATTCCCACCAACATTGTACAAGGGTTCCCTTTTCTACACATCCTCATCAACACTTACTTGTATCTTTTATATGGTAGCCGTCCTAACAGATGTGTGGTGATATTTTGTTTTCTATTTTCTATGATGTTTAGTGATGTTGAACATCTTTTCATATACCTGTTGGGCATTTGTGTATCTTCTTTGGAAAAATGTCTATTCAGGTCCTTTGCCCATTTTTTTTTTTTTTTTTTTTTTTTTTTTTTTTTGCTGTATGCAGGCCTCTCACTGTTGTGGCCTCTCCCGTTGCGGAGCACAGGCTCCGGACGCGCAGGCTCAGCGGCCATGGCTCACGGGCCCAGCCGCTCCGCGGCATGTGGGATCTTCCCGGACCGGGGCACGAACCCGTGTCCCCTGCATCGGCAGGTGGACTCTCAACCACTGCGCCACCTGGGAAGCCCTGCCCATTTTTTATTTGAGTTATTTACTACTGAGTTTTATGTGTTCCTTATATATTCTGGATATTAATCTCTTATCAAATATATAGTTAATAAATGTTTTCTCCCAATCTATGGGTTGTTTTTTCATTTTGCTGATTTTTTTTTTTTTTTGCTGTACAGAAGCTTTTAGATTTGATATAATCCCGCTTGTTTATTTTTGCTTTTGTTGCCTGTGCTTTTGGTGTCATATCCAAAAAATCATTGCCAAAGCCAATGTTGAAGAGCTTTTTCCCTGTGTTTTCTCTAGAAGTTTTATGGTTTCTGGCCTTAGGTTTAAGTTTTTAATCAATTTTGAGTTGATTTTTACATATACTGTAAGATGAGAGTACAATTTCACTTTTATGCATGTGGATATCCAATTTTCCAAAGACCATTTATTGTGAAGAGACTATCCTTTCTCAACTATGTATTCTTGGCAGCTTGCTGAAAATTAGTTGATCATATACGTTTGGATTTATTTCTGAGCTCTCTCATTCACACAACTGATATTTATTGAGTCCTTAGTATACAACAGACATTATTCCAGGCCCTATGACTATATAATTTAACATAATTAAAACAAATTCTTCTTTCATGGAGCTTAAAGTCTAGTTCAGGATACAGAAAATCTAAAAAATAAGTAATTAATATGAATGTTTGCATGGTGAGAGGCTGTCTAGTATGGTAGTTAAGAGCACAACATACAGAGCCAGGAAACCAGAGTTTAAATCTATCTTGACAGCAAACAAATCACTTAGCCAATCTGTATTTGCATTTTCTCATCTGTAAAATGGGACTAATGATATTGTCAAGTTCAAAGGGTTGTTTTAAGCATTAAATAAGCGAATATTTCTTCAGTGCTTTGTTCACAGGCACTAAGTGCTTGTTATGTAGACAAGTGTTAAGGGAAACAATAAAGCAGGGAGAAAGAAGGAGATGAGAGGTTTTAGAACTGTAGATCAGGTAGCCAGGGAATGCCTCGCTGGGGAGGTGACATATGAGCAGAGATCTGAAGGAAATCAGAGAGCAAATTATTTTGAGATCCTAAAGAAGATTACTCTTGGCAGCAGAAGCTGCAAGTCAAAAGCACTGAAGCAGGAGTTTTCCTAGTGTGTCTCAAGAATTAAGAAGGTCAATGTGGCTAGGCTAAAGCAAAATGAGAGAGTGAGAGTCATGTTAGATAAAATCATAGGGGGAATGAGACAGAGAGATAAAGTGCTATTGAAGGGTTTGGGGCACAAGAGTGTTAGGCTTTTTGATTGTTATTTACACAGGTTCGTTCTGGCTGCGATACTGAAAATAGCTTGAAATGAGGCAAAAAAAATTTATGAGGTCATAGCAAAATATCAGATGAAAGATGCGGGTAGCTTTGACCAGAAAAGGAGTGGTGAGATGGTAAGAAGTGGCCAGATTTGAGATATATTCGGAAATTAGAGTCAATAGATTTTGCCGTCAGAATAAATGTGGGGTGTGAGAGAAAGATCAGGATTATTTAACCTAAGCAACAGGAAAATAAAATTGCCATTAAACAAGATGAGAACTATTACAAGAAGAGTAAGTTGAGGAGAAAGATTAGGAATGTGGTTTTGGATACATGAAATGAAAATATACACTTGGGAGTTATCAGTGATAGATAGCAATTAGAGCTAACGGTATATGAGATAATCTAGGAAGTGAGAATAGTCTAATGAAAGAGAGTGAGAGAGGAAAAAAAAAGAAAACATATCCAAGGATTGATCCCTAGTGTGCGCAAAAGTTTACAACAGAAACCAGCAACAAACACAGAAAACTGGGAAGGAGCAATCTGTGAAGTTGAAGGGAATGTGGTATCCTGGAAGTCAAGTGAAAAAAAGCAGTGAAAAAAGTCAAGTGAAAAAGAGGAAGTGACCAACTTTGTCAAGTGATTAACTTTGTCAAACACGTTAGTTGAAAAGAAGACCAAGAATTATGGTTCAGATATAGTAATTTAGAAACATTCGGTGAACTTGAAAAGACAAGTTTCAATGGAGCCATGGGAGCAAAATCTCAGGAACAAGACACAATGGAAAAGAAGAATGAGAGAAAGTGAATATGATTTTTTTCAAGGAGTTTTGCTATAATAGTTAGGAATAGTAAAGGGTGTGATGGAGAGTTAAGTAAGTAAAGAGAAGTTAGATTTTTTTACAGGAAAAATATTTTTATGCTAGTGAGATAGGTTCACTAGAGAAAAAATGTTAAGGCAGGAGAGCAGTGACATTTACTTCCAGTTGGATCCTGGAACCCATCTTTTCCCCTTGAACTGAACTTTTCCTGCAGCACCTATCTACCTATTAATTTACTTAATCCAGCCATCAAAAACCCAGATCCAAGGCATATTTTTCTGTGGCTTTTCAGCCACCAATTTTACTAACATCCCCATTTGTTTGCCAAGAAATTTGGAAATCATGTGAATCTTTTCCTAGAACATTACCTCTACCCTTCACCTTACATACAAACTGGATTTCCCATTATGGTGCCACTTCTCCAGAAACTTATGCAAGTGGAGAATGCTCGTGGTCTTAGGTTCACTTTGATCAATTTATTCCATCTTGATTCATTTATCTAACTACTCTGGGGCCCCTTGGATAAGCACTTCGACTGTATCAACGTTTCCATAAGCTTAAATTCTCTTTTCTCCCTTGTTGTTTTGCCCCATTAACTCCAGCACTGCATGTGCTGATTAGGCCCATTATGAAGGTTTTCAATCTTAGCTGAACTTTAGTATCAGTCAGAAATCATTTTACTTATTCTTATTCAACAACTTTTTCCATAGTCCATGGTGACTGCTCAGCTTGCTCAGGTTCTTATTTGTATGTCTCCCTCTCAGCTGGTTCATCCATTATACCTTTACCTAGGACCTGCTACATGTTTAATCCTCTGCTTGGCACATATACAAAGGTCCTAGACTTCAAGGATCTTGTAGTTTTATAAAAGGAACTCTAGGATTAAAAAAATAAGTCAGAGAGAAATAATGGAACAGAGAAGTATATAGATAGAATCAAACAAACAAAAACAACCTCTAATACAATTTGGTTCATGTTTTAACAGAGATATTAAACAAATTTAATGAATGCAGAATGAATAACTCTGCAAGAGAGAGTCAGAAAAAGTCTGACAGAAGAGGTGGTATTTGATTTGGGAGTTGAAGGATAGCCAGAAATTTTACAAGTTCCATAAGAAGAGATTGGACAAAAGGTAATTCTAAGAAAAAGGGATTTCTAGAGCAAGAAAATGAGGCATCAAACCAGGTTCTCCCATGGAATAACCAATTAATCCAATGTTCCTGGAGTGTATAGTACAAGCTAAAGAATTTGGACCCCTTTCTTAGGAATTTGGGAATCATGAATAGTTTTTGTGAAGAATGGGTAGACATATATATGTCCATGTAAGAAATATAACTGGGAGTTATATGGAACACAGGCTGGAGAAGGGGAGAGGCTAAGTATGGTTAAGTGGAAATTATGGAAATCATCTAGAAAATAAATGATAAAGGTCTCTAGAGCAATGTTGTCTAGAAAAAAAAGTAGTGGACTTGGTAAAATTTTTATGAAAATATAATTTAAAAAAATGTGCTGGTGGATTGGATTTAAGGAGCTACAAGTGGTTAGATTTTACTTTGATACTTCTAGCTTGGGTAATTGTGTACAGAGCAGTACATCAATTAAGATATGAATACAGGAAGTTTTGAAATAGAAGGAATGGGAGAGCAACAAACAGGTTGGGTTTGAGATGCCTGTAAAACATTTGGGTACCTATGTCCAGTAAACACTTGAAAATTCAGATCTGGAGCTTCTGAGAGATACTGGGGTTGGAGATATTTATTTAAACATCACCAGGTTGTAAGTACAAGTTAAAGCTGGAACAGTGGACTAAATCCTCTGCAAGACTGTCGAGAAAGAAAAAAGGAATTCCATGAAAAAGATATACCCTTTGAGGGCTGAATCCAGAATACAGTCTTTTTACCATCTATACTTGCCACCAATTTCCTCAATCTTATTAACCAATAAAAACTGACAAGTTTTAGCTCCTAAACTTAAATCTTACAAGGTACTAGTCCCCAGCTTTATTTTTTCTCCTAGCTTTCTTCTCTTTTTTCCATTCTTTAAAATTTATTTATACTTTCAAAAAGTGTCAGATGATTTCTGCAAGTTTCTCTTCTATAATAGCTGGCAGAAATTTCTACGTAATTTCACTTTAGAAAATTCTTCCATCATTTGCTCATAGTAAAACTGTCTAATTTGAAGATTCCATAATTTTAGTCCATTATCACCCACTTTGTTTTTCTAATGAATACAAGTACGTTATTCCCAGAGGTTAGCTCTGGCATGTGGTGGATGTTGCAGGGCTCACATTCAGAAAGTGATTCTTCTATATTCCAGCATATTTAACACTCCATGTTGCCTCATGTATCCTTCAGATGTCCAATACCTTGCACAGCATTTTTATTATAAATTTTCTAGATAAATTCACCTATGTCTCAAGGAACATAATCACGGAAACAACTTTTTTTTTTCAAGAAGGCATATAAAGGTTACAACCCTTGAATAAAACACACAAAGGTTATACTTCTAGATACAGTATGGCTTGATTTCAGCAATGAATTGTGAGCTGAAGCAAGGAGGCAAAATAAGAAACCACTGCAGTCTTGAATCAGGATAGTTTTAGATTTTCATTTCAGCATATTCAGGTGAGAAACCATATTTATTAATGGATTAGAAAGTTAATTGATCTGTATTATGCCTGAAAGTGGCCAGAGAAAATGGAAAATAAGGGTACTCATTTTGTGCCCCACTCATATATTTAAGCTCTCCTTATGTACTTTTAACTTATACCATCAGCACTTAATACACAGATAACTCATTTTAAAATTGAAAGGGTTATAATTTTTATAATTTCTCCTCACTAATGCTTTATATATTACATGTGAAGGATTTCTGCACCTCACAAACTTTATAGAAATTTCTTGGTCAGTGACTAAAATGCTGGCTTATTTGAGACTGAATATAGTAACTACTGAATGAGATAAGCAATAAAATTATTCTTATGTGTATGTACTCTCAAGGATTTTAAAACTCCTTACATACTTTAAGGATTTCAAAAATATTTTTTAAATCTGAAAGTGGGTTCTAGGTGCTTACCAATCCTTAATCTAAATAGTTTTGTATCACTGGCAGATGTAGAAATTTATCCCTCCCTCTCCCCCTCCTCCTCATCCTCCCTGTCCACAAGTCATAAATATACTGAACATTCCACTCACAGTAGAGTCTTCAGGGTATCCATTTACCTTTCATCATATAGAAAATGGCCCATAGATTCTTATTATTTGTTTTTTCTTCAATAAGCAGTTTTTAATCCCTAACAGTACTTTCAATCTCTGATCTTCTTTTACAATTTAATCTTTTAAAGTCTTTATGAAAATTTTGTTAAAGTTTTCAACAATTATTTCCTGTAATTTTTTTTTTGCTTTTAAAGTTTTTCCAAACAATCTTTCTGGTTAATGAAGCGAAATTATTTTAGAGGAGGTCTGTTCTTCCTTCCCTCTGAATGGCTTTACACAGCCACGTTTGATAACCAAATTCCACTGGTGGCACTGTTGTTTTACAAACATATCCATGTGAGACGGGAAGAACCACCGCTGAGTTGATTATTGCAGAACACACACTCTATGAAGACTCAAGGCTACTTCTGTACTGTTTTCAGGATCAGTGATTTCAATACTATGTGATCTGAAATTCCTTCCTGCCAGGATCCTGCTTTCCCTTCCAGAAGATACTGTTTCTCCACCCACACTAAATGACAACACTTCCTTCCTTCATCAACAGCTGTACATCTTTCAATTCTTGTGTTAGATGTCAGGGGCCTCCATCATTTGCCTCCCACTCTTCCTGCCATTGCCTGCTGAATGTGGAGGAGAACCTAATTCTCTTAGTCATTCATAAGGGCTCAAATGACAAATGAATTTCCTTATCCCTGCTGCTCTCTAAACTTTGGTAAGTATCAAGTGAACCATTAGCCATTTCACGATATTCAACTTGGGTGACCATGCTGGGAACAGTTGCAATGAAATGCCTTTTTAAATGTGTGGTTATAGGTTATATCATTTCTAGTTATATTACATTTTCTATGATATTTTCATTTAATTGTGCCATTAATAATTTATTTTCTTTATTTTTATTATCACATTATAATAATTGTTATATTTCTATTATTTTTTTCGTTTCTTTTTCTAAGTTGTAAAATTAATGAAACCTTTGACACTGTCTTGGGAGGTCAGTAAGGTTCCCAAATTGCCCTCTGCCAATTTGTCATTATGCATAGCTTGCTCAGGTCTTATTTGGGCATCTCCTGAACATATGAGTGGACAATGGGTTATTCAGCCAATTCACTAGGTTTTTTTCAATCTGTAAATTGTACAGAATATATAAATCTAGCAATCAGATAATGAGTTCAGAAAAAGAAACCATTTTTCCTAACAACATAAAAAAGCCATCACTCCTAGGAAAAATAAAGATATGTTTGAAAAACTAAATACCTCAAAGATATTATTTAATGACATCTAAATAAGGTCAAACCATATAATACTATAGGTGGTAATAACATTAACAGTGCAACTGAAATCTATTTTTAAAATTATAAACTAAGGATCCAAGGAAGTAAGTTGTTTAACTTTTGTTGACAGAAGAGAACCATATTGATTCAAAATAGGAATAAGAAAAAAGGTACACCAAGACCTGGTATTTAAATTTATTTGAGATTAGCTAAGAGGCAATCCACTGTCTTCAAAAAGGTTTGGACTTCCCTGGTGGCACAGTGGTTAAGAATCCACCTGCCAATGCAGAGGACATGGGTTCAAGCCCTGGTCCAGGAAGATCCCACATGCCACGGAGCAACTAAGCCCGTGCACCACAACTACTGAGCCTGCATGCTAGAGCCCACAAGCCACAACTACTGAGACCTCGTGTCACAACTTCTGAAGCCTGAATTCCTAAAGCCCACGCTCTGCAACAAGAGAAGCCACTGCAATGAGAAACCTGTGCACCGCAACAAAGAGTAGCCCCTGCTCGCTGCAACTAGAGAAAAGCCTGTGAGCAGCAACGAAGACGCAATGCAGCCAAAAATTAATAAATAAATAAATTATTTTTTTTAAAAAAGGCTTGATTAACAGATTTTTTTTTAAACTTTTCTATTTCTGTCTTTAAGTTGTCCTAAATGGTTGTATTCTTTATGGATAAGTTTGCTCATATCTACAGCAAATGCTTAATCATACGTAATGTTCCTGAGGGCAGAGACCATGTTGAGCTCACTTTTGTAGCTCTACTGCCCAGAATATCAGAGATTCTCAATAAATATTTGCTGAATAAATAGGATATATATATATATATCCAATAATAAAATATATTTTATATGTTATGTTACTTTAATATATAACTGATTAAGACAAATATCATGTTACATATGCAATACTGTACCTGGCAAAACGATAGTATTTGGACAACCTTTGCAAATTTTACCTAAGATGGTTATATTGAAGTTATCATACAAGCAAGGATATACAGTTCTTTATACCAGAATGTCAAATTCTGTCTTAACATTTATCTTTCCCAGAGAATACATATAAATCAAAAAAGTCTTTTTAAAAATCCTCTATAAAAACACTGTAAAAAATCTAATAAATTTAGTTTTTGTTTTTTAATAGTACATGTCAGTACACATCAAATATCTTTCTGATGCAATGCCTAGTACCGTATTGGCTACAAATTGAGGAACTACCAACATTAATTAGCAAATAAAATACACACCTAAAAGATATGCTGTAGTATAACACAGTACTTTGAATTTTAGCAGAGTAGCCAAAGATAAAAGAAAATAGCATGTCAGTCTCATAATTGATCATTATGTCATCTACCTTTCCTTACACAAAAAGCACGCTTGTAAAGTGTTTGCTAAAGGCCATTTGATTTTCCTCAGATGTGAACACCAGATCTAATTAAGGAGGACATTTAATTTCTAATAAACCTCCTTTCTTTGTATGTTTTATGTTCTTGAATACATTTCTACTCAGTGTTGATTTTCAGATCTTTGGGGTTTTTTTTTTTTTTTTTTTTTTTTTTTTGTTTTTG
>NW_006773895.1:3035993-3046725 GCF_000442215.2 Lipotes vexillifer | reverse complement strand
CCCGCGTCTCCTGCATCGGCAGGCGGACTCTCAAGCACTGCGCCACCAGGGAAGCCCTATCTTTGGGGTTTTAAGTGATAAAAAAATAAAAAACAGTAGTAAATTCCATTTAGAATTTACTAAAATAACCTATCATTTTATCTAATGTTTGGGTTAGTGATATAAATGTATAATTAAACAAATACCCTCAGAACATGAAACCTCCTTATAATTTTATCCTGAAGGCCCATATCTGAGATCATCTTATTTATAAAGTCCATTGACAATCAGCCATTACTTTCTAAACAAGATATCTTGAAAGGAAACCATTATATATTAAATTCCAAAATATATATTATATCATTAGCCAGGTTCCAGGTTCATCTTAAGACATGAAAAATGTATTTACAGATTAGAAACTCACCCACTCAGTCACCTAATAATTAGACCAGTGAAACCTGGAAACCAGAGTGATCTATACTGACATGTGTATTATTTAAATATGCTTTGATTTTCTTACAGATCTGAAACTTTCTAGATGTAGGATAGGTACTCATATGAATATAGAGAAGTAAGATCAATAGTGGTGGAATCCCAGTACAGAGGCAGTACATCCTTCCATGTCTCCCAGCTGGAAAGAGACAGCACGTTCAAACTGGGTAATTAGAGAAGCGTTTAAAAGGGAGATATTTATAAAGATCTTGATCTAGTAACAGTGAAGAGCTACCCTCAGGTCGGATGGGAAGGGGAAAGCAGTTGTTAATCTCAATCAGGAGACAGAACTATGTGGAAAGGACTACCTAAACTGCTGCAATCAGTCCTGGTGACCCCATGGGAAGGGAGCTGAGGAAATAAAGTCCTCATACTCACTGTTTTCTCTTTATCTATTGGTCAAACCCAGCCAGAAGCCAGGAAGCGTGTGGACCACTGATGCAGTCCATTAAAGCAGAGCAGAGTAGAGGATGTGGGGGCAAATGAACCCAGAGGAGCCAAAGGAAGATCCTGAACACAAAAGGCAACTGATAAGAACATCTATCAGAGGACCAAGAGAGTGGGCAAAGGAATATACAATGTCCAACAAAAAGCAGTACATTTTTGACTGAGCAGGCAAGAACAATGAATGAGAAATGATCATGTTGCCAACTGGATGTCACAATAGGGTATAAGGAAGAAAGCCTCTAAAGAAATAGTGGAAGAAATTCTAAACAAATAGGTGAAGGAAAGTGAATTAACAGTTGTAGCACAACTACTACGTACCAAACATTGTGCTAGGTGTTTTTTTTTTTCTTTTTATAAGTGATATTTTTTTCAATTCTTATAATCTGCCAGGGAGAAAAATGTTTATAACAATTTTTATAATATAGAAACTGCAACCCATAAAGAAACCTGCCCATCTATCCCCATCATAGGTGTACCTGTACATTACCACTTAGTCTACACCAGACAGTTTAACCACCAAAGCAGAGGGCTCCCGTTAGGTTAAACCTAGTCTGGTGATGAATTATGGCCTCAAGATTTCACTAACCTAAGAAGAATGGATAGAAACTTGTGTCCCCTTTCCAGCAACTTTCACAGTATCTTGTCTCACCAGGGTCTCCAGAGACAATGAGTATAAAATTGTGCTGCTCCAAATGCCAAGTCATCTTCTGCTAGATTTCTCATTCTCCCCATTCAAATGGAGCCAGGGAAAGTAAGCCAGGCATACAGTTTTACATTATGTATGGAATCCATTAGGTAATTCTACCTGGACCTAAAAAGTGATAACTACTTTTCTTCCAACTTAAAATTGACTGTTGCAATCCCACACTCTTTGAAAGTTATTTCCAGCAAGTTTACATTGTAGCCATTGTAGCATATATTTGTTGTATCAAATCCCTTTTATCAACAAAAATAATTTTATATTTTTTTTCTCTGGATTTACAGTTTTCCTTAGAGCTTCCCGAATCATAAGCACAACACACTCTTGAGATTTAATAGTAATAGCAGCCAACATTTATAGAGGATCATGCCCTGGACTAAAGATCAAGACACAGTTTATCTCATGGAACCTTCCCAATAGATCTACAAGGTAAGTACTATTATTAGCCCTATTTTGGAGTGAAGTAACTGAGACTTACTTAGGTTAAGCAGTTTGCCACTGCTCCCACAGTAGGAAATGTTAAAGATAAGCTTTAAGCCCAGGTATTCTGGCTCCACACTTGCATATTTAATCAACGCCCTCTATCGCTTCCCAATGTGTTAAATAAAACTCTATTCCCTACTCTCCCTCCCTCTGTCTCCCAAGCAACGGACAGAGAGATGTGTAAGTTGGCTTCCACTCCCTTTCTCAGTCACCTTTCCTTGTTTCTCCTGATTTATTTGTTTTTTACTCTCTCCTTATTCCCTTTTCTGGTTACAGCCAGCACTTAATTCTCCCACTAATCTGGACAATATTAAAGCATCTTTTAATACAACCAAATTGTCTACAACTTTCCCAGCAATGCCAATAAGGCAAAGCACATTATCAGGCCATTAAGTTGTGTTCCCATTTGTCAATGTAGCAAAACCATATTCAGCAAAATTGTACATTCAGGCAGATGGCTGATAAGCACTGCTTCATGAAGTACCTACCACATCTAGTCAGGTAATTGCCAATCAGGGAAATAATGAAGAACAAAATACACCATCTCTGATGACATTAGTGACATGAAATTAAAACCAGAAATATTTCAGTCTTAGTCCTGAAGCACTAAAGAGACTGGTTTCAATATGGAAAAAATCAAACCTTCTTCACTGATGATTGAAGAATCCCGTGTGGAATCTGAGACCAAAGGCAAAATCATTTTATTTGAATTTTTAGTATAATAACGTTTTCAGTATAATAATGTTTGAAATAGTAACTAACCAAACTCACATGTGAGAAAAGATGGCTTCAGAAATACCAAACAAAAGAAAATGAAAGATTTTCAGCATTCTTTAGGGAAGACACCAAAATTTAATAGTTTCACTTTGGCATGTGTAGCAACATAAAGCTTCTATATGTATATACTTTCTTTATATCCATGATAACATACTGAGGAGTTTTGTTTTGTTTTGTTTTGCTCTATGACACTGATTAGAATTATTGGTTTTGATTCTGCATTTTCATCTCTTTTTTCAAAAACAGCAAAAAATTGGTGGTTTCTGCTATGTCTTATCATGTGTAATTGGCATAGGTACTCATAGGACTATGGGACAGGTGGAGTTACTATGAAGTTGGCGACATAAATTTTGCAGCCAGCCTGCCGTTGATTTAAAATGCATTTCAGACTGATGAAAGCTGGTGGATTCACAGTTCCCGAGACTGAAGTTCTCTGGTTCTCCACTGAACAAAGAGCACCCGGGGAACTGCAGTGCCCCATAAACTTGCTTCAGCTGTGAGGTGACATTCACCATAAAGAGCCATGTTAGGTAGGTACAGAAAGAACTGGATTATCAGGAAGCCACATATCACTTAGGTTTGAAAAGAGTAGTTAGATTGTTCCTATTGTTAGCTGAGTCAAATTAGAATATCTTGTTCATGAACAATAATTTTAGGATTTTTTTCTCTTTTTTTTCCTCAAAATTTCTTAGGTTTTTCTAATATATAAGATTCCCTGGAAACCTAAATATGTCCTTATTCAGAACTTTTCACTAAACTGCTATGCAAAATTAGGCAAGTTACTGTTTCCATATACGATTCAGTTAACATATCTATTAAATGAGGGTTATACTCAGTGGTTTATGACACCTTCCAGCTCTAAAATCCAGATGTATGGTGGGTGACAGCTTATCATGAGAGAAAAATGTTCCTTACAACCCCATAAACATATCTTTAAAAACTAGTTCATTCTGCTTTATCAGATATTTTGGATTTTAAAATATAATGGGTATGTGAAATCAGGAATAAAGACAATCTCATGTAGTTTTCACAATTTGCAGATGTACATCTCAAAATATTTTATTTGTTCCCCTTTATATTGTGAATGGGTATTTCCTGTGTCTTCCCTATGCAATTCAATTAGCGAAAGAGAGAGAGAGAGAGAGAGAACTATCCCCATCTCCTTGGCAAGATGGCCATACGTATTTAAGACTGCACTATAAGGAACCAACCCAAGAAAAGTGGCTGCTGGAATTTACTATAACAAACCTGGCTCTCTATCATTCAGAAATATTCTTATGCTATGGGTCATGCTATTTGCCTCCTGACAGATTCTTCTGGTTATATAGACCTCATATAGAAATTAAACTGGAGGAAAAAATATAGCTCACTAGAGTTGTCTTATTACCCAACAGATTTAAACCAGATATAATGGAATGGGAGGGGAATAACAAGCAGCGGGGAGAGAATACACAGCAAGAAACATATAAAGTGTGTGCTGCCTTGGATTCTGACCAAAATCAGGATTTAGGGTTTTGGAGCATTTGGATACTTTGTGTGTTCCATTTTATCTTGATTTTATTCTCTTTCCCACTTTTAATTCCATCCTGCTCTAATTCACTTAATTCTACTTCCCCAAACACACACATACCACATAAAACACCCAAATATGTACACATTTAATTCGATCTACATTCATGTTATGTGATACAACATACTCAGGTTCCTATCTCCTTTGTCACTCTAAAGATAATGCTAGCTCTTTTTAAGTGTTGCAAAAGCTGTAGAAGAAAAACGTTATAGAATATCATGTACAATCTTCTTAATTTAATCCATTATTTTTTTTAAATAATGTTTCCTTTGAAACATTAACCATTCTTGGTTAATCTCTATATCAAGGAAGAAAAATTCAAATGTCTTATTGACATTTTAAGTAAATACCCAATGATGGCTAATTTTAGTACTGAGATGGAAAAAAAAAAATCATCTAAACTTCCACTTTCAAGGCTCGTTATTGGATTTTTTCAGAGTCACTAAAATAAACACATAGAAGGGGACTTCCCTGGTGGTCCAGGGGGTAAGACTCCTCGCTCCCAATTCAGGGGGCCCGGGTTGATCCCTGGTCAGGGAACTAGATCCGGCATGCATGCCGCAACTAAGAGTTCACATGCCATAACTAAGAAGCCCGCATGTTGCAACTGAAATATCCCACGTGCCACAGCGAAGATCCCAAATGCTGCAACTAAGACCCGGCGTGGCCAAAATAAATAAATAAATATTTCTTTAAAAATAAGTAAACACATAGAGGAAATAATTCCTTATCTACTAGAGAGCTCAGGCTTGACAGTTTATCTTCCAATGAAAGTCTATTCAATGAGAAAAAATAGGAAAGGGAAAAAATAATGGGCAATGAGAAGAGATTTTGTCCTAAAGATCAAACAGAGGAGGAAGCCAGCTTTAACACCAAGTCCTTAGTATCTAAGAGAATGTACATTATCAGCAACATTATATTCATGGTGACCTCAACCCCATGGCTATGCTTTTGAGTGAAATCTCTGAGCCAGGAAGGACCATGAACCAAGCAGGAGAAGAGACCTCATGTCTACTGAATAGGCAGTGCATAGAATAATTATGCTTCTGTGTTTCCTCCAGCATCCTTAGCAGTGTGCTGTGCAGACAGTAGGTGACTGAACATCTTCAAATCAAGAAGATACTCTAAGTTATGTCTCCTTCATATCTATATGGAAAATTGCATGGCTGAGAAGCAGCAATGAGTGGTGGAAATCACTGTAGACATTCTATCACATACAAAAAAGCCTCCAACTAATTCTAAATCTCAGTTTCTTCCACTGTGAAATGATAATAATAATCCCTTCCTTGCTTATTTCACAAATTTGTTATAAGCATCAAGTAAAATAAATAATATAACAATAATAGCATCTTAGATAATAAATATATGCAAAAGATGTCACAAGCATAATTTCAATTAGCCATTTAAACAAACCTATGAAATGAGTCATATTGATTCACTTTTGCAGCTGAGAACAGTGAGGCTCAGGGAACTAAAATTCCAGAGATTATAAATGGGAATGAAGAAAGATTCCAATTCCAAGAGTTTTAGATGACACCTTATATAAACGATATCAGTGAGGCTTTATTCATTAAAACCAACAAGGAGAATGTTCTGTTTTCCTGGACTCTTTGTTTTCAAATGATAATGATATTTGGTGATAATAACTGCAGTTCTGCTGATAAGAAAGAATGTCCATAGTCCAGTTCTAAATTAATAGTACACAAAATCACCAAACTTAACATTTACTAGAAAACTCGATGAAAATTTAAAGAAAGGAAGTTTCTCCTTTCACAGGTAAAGCTCTTTTTTCTTTTTCTTTTTTACTTACTTTAACCTTCCTTTAAAAGGCTGGGGGTCGGTCTTGTTACTTTTCTTTCTTCTTTACCCTTGAATGCTGCTAATAATTGCCTTCAGTCCATGATATTGTCCCCTCATTTACCTAAAGATGGAACTTTTAAAAAATTAAAATCTGCAGTGGAAAAGGTGATATTAGGCCATCTAAGGTCCCCTTCTGCCTTTCAAAATCCAGCTAAGGGCATTTAATCTCTCTCATTCATGAAAAGATGCAAATAACCCCTTTGACCAACTGCTATCTAATTAGACCAAGAACACTAAAAAGTCACTCATTCTCCACTTACTCAATTTAGCTCTGAAAGACACAAAGGGCTGCCTGTTTTGGATGGTTTTCCCTTAGGTAGATAATTGAAATGATTCTAGTTTGGCAGCGCAAGCACTAAAGTGTCGTAGTGATGAGTGTCATAAGATAAAGAGAGGGATAGCTTCTTACAAATATTGTTTTTTGCAATCTGGTGTTGCATATGGATGCCTGGAATAAGTAATGTAAATTGGCCTCTTCTAATTTACATTTAAACAGGGGCTTAAGAAGGATCAGGGAGCATCTTTCTGTCTCTGAAAACTACAGCCTAAAAAGAGTGACAGGGATTGTCATCTGTATTATAATCATTACCAAGTTCTGAAAAAAAGATCCTTGTTAGGAATGGATCCATCTCTGCAGGGGATATTCAAGACTGTGGAGCTCGGATAAAATATGAATCAAGGACTAACGCCAAAAATCCAAATTACATTTTTAAAAGAGGGTGTTACATTAAAATGTGATAAGCTGGATAATTACAGAGAATTTATGTATCTTTTAAAATAATTAATGACATAAAACACTGAAGTTTTAAATTTAAAGTCGATGTATTTTAAATTACACTTCTGAATTCACATATATCATTAGAATAAAAATAAAATAGTCTAAATGGTTAGATTAATAAGTATAAACTAAACATGGATTTGATATTTGTCCATTGTGAATATTATAAAAGAAAGCAAGAATTGCTTCTCATATTAAGTAGATTCTAGTTAACTGCAGGGCATTTACTAAAACTAATATTAATATTATCTTAGTTAACTTTTCATATATAACAAGTGCTGGGTAAATAAACCCTGTATGAAATCTGGAATGTAATTTATAATGAATTTGTGCTAATGATATTTAATGCGCCTAGTTAAAATGGAAGCTTTATTGAGAATAAATGTTGCTCATTTACTTCAAAGGGAGTTACCAAACATATATAATTTAATGGTAATTTAAGATATAAAAGAACATTAGCTAATATAAGTATGATTTACAAATTTCCTTATAAAAATGTATTACGTATGTTATATATTTTTCTTAACTGTTTATTAGTAAAAAACTTCTCAGACTGTATTGGACACTCCAAAAATTGAAACAGATAACTATTTCAGAATACATACTTGTGGTGGCAGAATAACGGCCCCCCACCAAAGACTTCTACACCTTAATCCCTAGAATCCTAGGCCCTTTACATGGCAAAGGGCCTCTGAAGATGTAATTAAAGTTAGGCACCATAAAACAGGGAGATTTTCATTATTCTAGATTATCCCAGTGTGTCCAACCACATGAGCCTTTAAAGGCAGAGAACTTTCTCCAGATGAAGTCAAAGAAATATGAAAGAAGTAGAAGAGATGAGGCCAAAGAGGAGGTCAGAAAGAAATCTGAAAATGATTTGGCCCACCTTTTCCAGCTTTGAAGATGAAGGGAGTTGGTCAGCATCCAGAAGCTGTAAAGGACTCCTGGTCAAAAGTCAGTAAGGAAATGGGGACCTCAGTCCTTCAACTGCATGGAACTGAATTCTACCAAGATCCTGAAGGAGGCTGGAAGCAGATTATCCTGTACAGAATGCAGCTCTACTGACACCTTGATTTTAGCCCAGTGAGACCATGTTTGCCTTTTAACCTAAAGAACTGTGAGATAAGAAATGTGTGCTGTCTTAAGCCACAAAATGTGTGGCAATTTGTTAGGGCATCAACAGAAAATTAATACTATATGGCATATAAACAAACATTTAGTAAGTGAACATTAAGATGATAAAAATTCATTTTCACAATAGAACATCATGGTATAAATATGAATAAGAATTTTGAAATTCTAAATTTTTTGAGAATAAATTCTTTAAGTATTGACATCTTTAGTCATGATATAAAAAAATTAAAAAGACATAGCATTTAAAAAATGAAATCAGGTGTTTGCATATCCAACATAAGCAATGGAGCTTACAGTTTAGGATTTTTGTAAAATCCTAAAGATTGTGTGATCTTGCTCCCCACTTTGTTTCCTCCAAAGAATTTTATCATTTTAATAAAACTATAGTTTCTTACCACAGCTAGTTTTTATTCATCGGTGATATATATTTTGAATCAATTTTAAGAAACATAAATTTGTATTCATTTTAAAATTTGATTATTGATTTTTGTTTGCATATAATTCAAATTATTAAAGAAGAAAGTATTCTTATACCAAATGTCTTTGTTGTTTTATTAAAACTAAAATGTGGCACCCACACATTCAGAAGTTCAATTTTTGGAAACTCAATCAATTACTTAGTTTTAACTTGCTCTATCATTCTGCTGTGAAGGGGTTGCTAATACCTTTTCCTCAATTTTCCATAGACAGGGAAGGAAATACTTCTCTCCCAGAAGAGGACGAAGAGCATGGAGTGAGCACTTCCCTTCTTTTCCCCTTCTCAGCTTACTTTCCCCACAAAAGATAAGAGTCTTCTCTGCTTACTTCCCCCACAAAAGATAAGAGTCCTCTGCTTGGGGAGATCCAAAGGTCCAATATCTATTATCTGATCTGTCTATCAGAAGTGCTCACTTTTTTAAATTATGTTTTGTATTTAGAAATCAGCATTAAATGATATATTTCAAAGTATAGGAGAATTGTGATAAAACATAAAGACAAACCACTCAAACAGCTATTTAAATGTTATGCTTTGGGTGCATTACTACCTGATTTTTTAGGGGGGAGCAAAAGAAAATAATCCTAATATGATTCTCTCCCTATTTTGAAAGTTAAAAAAAAAAAGCAGCAAATTTCCAAACTCTATAATGGAAATTCCTAAGGATCCTCAGATTGTTTACAAACCAAACATGTTCCATCCTCTGTGCTCACTTAGCAATGTTCCTACATTGGTGAAGACTTATTATCCTGCATTATATCTTTTTGTACTTATGTGTATTTTCTATCCCTCCACCTCCTCAACTCTTAGAGTTTCCATGGTACTCCTGATACATTTTTCTCCTTTACATTCATTTCCCGTCTCCAAGTCCTGTAGAATTCACTTCCCCAACATTCTAAAATCTGTCCCTTGCATTGCCACCACCATATCAAAGCTGCTATCACCTAGCCCTGTAGCATAGCGATTGTCTCACTACATCTTTTTTTCTTTTTCTTTGTGGGATCTTAGTTCCCTGACCAGGGATCAATCCCGTGCCACCTGCAGTGGAAGCGTGGAGTCCTAACTACAGGACTGCAAGGGAATTCCCTCTTTTTAAAAATCTAATCTTGTCTTCATCAAATCTCTTTTCTACTCTGCAGACTTGGAGATTTTTCCATAATGGAAATCAAATAAACTCATGCTCTGGGCTACCTCTCAGCCTCTTCTTACATCACTCACCCTCTGAGATGGCAAATGTATGGTGAACTCTTAGTGCATGCTGAACACGTGCTGAGTGCTTTACTTAAATGATTTCACTTAGTCCTCATAGGCCACACTGAGGTTGCTATGTAACTTGTGTCACCTGATGCAGTTGATGCAGAACATCATTAAATAGTTTGCCCAAAGAGCCACAGCTAGTTACTGAATGCTTTCTGCTTGAAATGAAGCATTTTGAGCCCATAGTCTATATTCTGAACCATTCCATCATTTAGTTTTCTTTCAGTATCTTTAAGTCTGCCTGCTCCTCTTTACATTCTTTATGCACCATTTTTCCTACCTGAGCCACACTCCTCTCCATCTTTGCCTAGAGAGCCACTTCTGATTCTTTATATCAGCTCAAGTGTAACTTACTCACAGAAGACTTTTCTGACTCTCTAGTCAATGCTGTCATTAGACCATTATCCCTTCCTTCATAGCACTTAGTGTGAAATCAGTCACTCATGGTTGCGTTTATTCCATCAGTGCCTGTCTCCAACATTAGACATTTCATTAGCTGAGGCACTCCAAGAAACAGGAGGAGTCTCATCTGCTTCTACTCACCATTGTGTCCTTAGTGCTCATCACTACCTAGCAAGTAAGTGCTCGACAAAAGTAAGATAAAGGACTAAAGTAATGATTTTTTTCTGCTTTTAACCATATTCTCCAACAACTTGATCCCTTCATGTGGTACTATACAAGCTGCCAGTAGTTTCCGATCCTCACCTTTTAGCTCCACTCTCGGAGATAAATTCAATAAAGCTCTTTCTCCTACTTTAGTTTAAAAACTTTTAGGGAAAG
>NW_006773895.1:3002104-3035962 GCF_000442215.2 Lipotes vexillifer | reverse complement strand
GGAAAGACCTTGACTGGCGTGGCTTGAATCAGGTCTTAGCCCTAGTCCAGTTGACTCTGATCAAAGAGACCATATCTTTTTTTTTTTACTTTCTTTTTTTTTTTTAATTGAAGTATAGTTGATTTACAATGTAGTGTTAGTTTCTGGTGTACAGCAAAGTACATAGTCTTTTCCATCATGGTTTATTACAGGATATTGAATATAGTTCCCTGTACTATACAGTAAGACCTTGTTGTTTATTTTATATACAGTAGTTTTTAGCTGCTAATATTATTATCCTATTTAACACATGAGAAATTGAGGCTTAGAAAGCTTAAGTGATTTACTCAGAATCACGTGGCTAGAAACGGAAGAGTGAATCCCAAATTGTCTAACTCCAAAGTTTGTGAACAGAATTGCTATAAATCCTGCTTTCTTAATAGCAAAGTTATTTAAGTATATAGAGTAACCCAAAATTTACTAGATGATTAGCTGTGTTAGTATACAGCTGCAAAGGAAAGAATTCACCTAGTATTATTCACAGAGCCTGTAATTCAAAGGTGACATGATGGGAGGAGGAAGAAAAAAGATAGTATATACAATACATACAATACAGCAGGGGCTATCTCTGTCAAATGATGGTGAAGTACCAGATGTAAATAAACAAGACTAGAGAAGCTGTATTAAACATAGCTATGCACACACAAACATACACAAGCAAACACATAACAAATAAGCAAGAAATTTTACACATTCCAATACTTTGTTGTGCATGACCTATCCTGGAGGTGGAAGAAAGTTCTTCTTCCAAAAGGGTACAATAAGATAAATCCATATATTGATCAGAAAACTATGATTAAGTGCACACATTTTAATTTTTGAAGCTAAAAATTTTATTAGATTCCCCATAACTATTGTATTTTAAATCTGTTAAAGGGAAACCTTTATAAGAGAAAATACAAATTGAATTCATAGGCTGAAACTCTTTATTTTAGGGGTTCAGGAATAAAAGATAAAAGAAACTAATTTTCTATAAATCCTGGTATGTTATCAAAATGGTACATTAAATTTTCATATTGAATTATTTAACTATTTAGCACATTATAAAATTTAAAATGACATCTCTATTTTAAATGATTAGAAAGCATTGAATGTGAATAAAATTTAATAAAATTATGTAAAATGCATTACTGTATGAAGTCAATCTGATCAATTTCATAATATTACATATTATGATGTATAATACTATTAAAAATGTATTAATATAGTTCCCTTTAAAAATTTTTTTCCTCTGCCATTGGGCATATGACTGAATGCTTTAATTTATTCTCTAAACATTATCTTGACATTATTGATTTCTATAATTGTTTTTTGGATTCTTTAACTATGAAACATTTCAAGATTTCAGTGTTATGAAGTATGTGATGTGCAAATAAATTGTATTGTATGACTCTGTTCGATATCCTAGAATGTTCCTGTAGTTACACCAAAGAAGTACTCATGGATTAGGTCCTATTCTAATTGCCATTTAGCCTAAATCTGATCTGTTTAAAAAGTGAGCTGAAAGCAGATTTAAAAAATCTAAGAAACTTAAAGGAAATGGTATATTTATGAACCACGGTTTTTTTTGTTTTTTTGTTTTGTTTTTTTGCGGTACGCGGGCCTCTCACTGTTGTGGCCTTTCCCGTTGTGGAGCACAGGCTCCGGATGCGCAGGCTCAGCAGCCATGGCTCACGGGCCTAGCCGCTCCGCGGCATGTGGGATCTTCCCGGACCGGGGCACGAACCCGTGTCCCCTGCATTGGCAGGCGGACTCTCAACCACTGCACCACCAGGGAAGCCCTGAACCAGGTTTTAAACATCTATAATGCAACATTCAAAAGAGCCCTTTCTTTTAAAATAACATAATAATACATAGATTTTTAATATAACAGATTGGTAATGACATCTTTATACTTTTAATCATTAATTTTAATTTTAATTAACACATATATTAAGTACCTCATATGTAATAGAAATATTTCTGTATACATTGAAAGCTGGAAGAATGTTCAGTTTTGTATTTACTCAAGTGACATCTGACTCCAATAAAATTTTTTTCTAAATAAATTAATATAGGGTTTTTTAATTTAAAATATAATAATAAGCATTGAGGAAATGAAAGCTACACAAGTCTAGAGTAGCTGTCAGATCAGTGGACCCACTCAGTACCACTGTGCCCTCAGTCCAACATTCCGGCACAACTCCATCAGCCTGGGCAGTGCACAAATCCCTGAGTTTCTGGCTCCCATGGTAGAGATCCATTTGCCTCCCGATTCCTGAATATCTCTCATGTTCTCCTTAATAACTTAGTCTCCACAAATATCTTACAATCAACAAACATCACAATCAGACTCATTCTAAGCACTATACCTGACCAATGGCATTTAATTTTTCTTTATATGAGTTGGGGATGTTCCTTTGCTTTCCAGAACTTACATATTTAAATTCTGGCTGAATACCAATCCACTTGGATATCCTAAAGGCAATTTTTAATTAACATCTTAAAAACTGAATTCAGGGCTTCTCTGGCGGCGCAGTGGTTGAGAGTCCGCCTGCCGATGCAGGGGACACGGGTTCGTGGCCTGGTCCAGGAAGATCCCACATTCCGCGGAGCAGCTGGGCCTGTGAGCCATGGCCGCTGAGCCTGCGCGTCCGGAGCCCGTGCTCCGCAACGGGAGAGGCCACAACAGTGAGAGGCCCGCGTACCACAAAAAAACCCCACAAAAAACAAAAACTGAATTCATACCGTCTCTACTCCCTAATCCATATCTGTGTCCCCACCTGCATGCCCTGATTGTTCTTGCCATTGCTCAAGGCAAGCACTCGGGAACTATTCTAGATGCTTTCCTTTCCTCAAGAACATTCCTCATCTCCAGCATAGTCAATCACCACATACTAACTGGCTTCACTTTAGATTCATGACCACTAAACTCCAGAGTGCTCTCAGCAATCCTACAGTGTCTTGCCAGTCAGTTCACTCTCTCTCCAAATAACTATCACATAATTTCTCCCCCTCTTCAAACGACCAATACCTATCTCTGGTCTTCCTTCTCAGCTAATGATTTTGCATATTATTTCTCTGAGAAATAAGACCTTCTATACTTCTTGCCTCCACATCCTTCACCTCCACATTAGGACCCACCTACCTTGATTCCCCTGAAGTCAGCCACTGTATATTCCATTCAGTCTCTATTCCCTTCTCGAGAGGAGGGCTCAATCTCTCTCTCGGATTATTCCCATAAACATACACACTTCTATTAAAAAATAACACTAGGGCTTCCCTGGTGGTGCAGTGGTTGAGAGTCCGCCTGCCGATGCAGGGGATGCGGGTTCATGCCCCGGTCTGGGAAGATCCCACATGCCACGAAGTGGCTGGGCCCGTGAGCCATGGTCACTGAGCCTGCGCATCCGGAGCCTGTGCTCTGCAACGGGAGAGGCCACAACAGTGAGACGCCACAACAGTGAGAGGCCCGCGTACTGCAAAAAAAATAAATAAATAAAATTTAAAAATAACAATAAATTCTCTCGACATATCTCTCCAGTTACTGCTGTTTCTCCATTTCCTTTATAACAATACTCCCCAAAAAGATAGTCTACTTACTGTCTCCAGCTTCTCTCCTCTTGAAACTGAGCAAAACCCCTACGCCCCTCCCCTACCACCAAGTACAAAGGCCCCTGTATGTCCCCTGCCTCTTGTTTGTAGAAAAGCTGAAGTCTCTCAGGCCTCCCTGAATCACAAAAGAGCAGGTACAAGCAGTTGATGATTAGGACAACAGAGTCAGAGACTCAGTGTCTGATGCACATTCCTAAGTTGTTTTACAGATACAATAACTGACACCAGAGAGAAAAAAGCTAAATGCATGATGACAGACTATAGCCATGACATAAGCTCCTCCGTCTTGAGCAGTACTGAATCTATGGCTAGCAGAGTTCCAAAAACTGCCCTCAGGAGAGTGTTAACACAATTGCCCATTAATAATCTATATCTTTGTGGGCATTAAAGTAATTGTAGCTTATTCTGCTCATATGTGTAAGCAGGCAACTAAAATTGCCAGCAAAGAGACGCTACAGACCCATGTCGACATCTTCCACTCTAAGAATATGGTGCCCTATGTCAATATGAAGAAGTTACAAAAGACAGACCTTTGCCCATGATCCCATAGAAATGGAATGATGTCTGACAAGTGGGGATTTATAAGCAGCTCTTTGCAGGAAACCACCCTCAGCAAGAGACACTTTTTTTGTCTTGTCACTTTAGCAAAGCTATATTGTAACTAACTTTTACACCAGGCACCCCCATGCTCTACTCATCTCAAGCCCAAGCACACCTCTGAAATCTTTTGATCACACAATATCTTACCTAAACTGCTGGTTCTCTCCTTAGAGCAAAGAAGTAAAAATGAAGAATAAGTAATTAACAGATCACCAGATCTTTTCACCAGCTTCCCCTTCAGTAACCTCACTAGCAAAATGTATGAATGAGGTAGCATCTAAAGAAAGATCATGAGGCATCGACAAGCCTGTGCGCCACAGGAGATGGCAACAAGTCTGATCCCCTATCTCAATGATTAACTGAGATTACTTCCCCTTTTCCCTTTAAAAACTTTCATGACCATGCAGAATCTTGGGAGTTGGTTTTGGGACACAAGTCCACCTTCTCCCCAGAATGCCAGCTTTCTGATTAAAGCAACCCTCTGCTTCTACCAGCACTTGCCTCTTGAATATTGACTTCCGAGCAGCAAGCTGCTGGACATGAGTTTGGTAACACTTGATTCTCTTTCGCTTTGCTTTTCTTTCTTTTTCTTTTTTTTGGCATTTTTTTAAATCAAGGTGGTATATGGTAAGTAAAACTCTGTTCAGAAAACAACAATAACTCGTATTATCCTCTTCAGTGGAAAAAAAAATTTTTAATCATTTAGGTGAATTGTTTGATATTTGTTGAATTGTGTTTCCCTCAAAATGCATATGCTGAAGCCTTAACTCTGTACCTCAGAACATAATCTTATTTGGAGACAAGGTCTTTGAAAAGGTAATTAAGTTAAAATGAGGTCATTAGGGTAGGCCATAACCCAATATGACTGGTGTCCTTATAAGAAAAGAAAATTTGGATACAGACAGGCACACAGAGAAG
The DNA here is from genome assembly GCF_000442215.2 of Lipotes vexillifer. Taxonomy (NCBI): domain Eukaryota; kingdom Metazoa; phylum Chordata; class Mammalia; order Artiodactyla; family Lipotidae; genus Lipotes; species Lipotes vexillifer. Next base: position 3,030,811 of record NW_006773895.1, on the reverse strand, counting down.
ACCATGTGAATAAAAATAGAGAAGGCAATAATCCACGAGCCAAAGAAAGAGGCCTCAGAAGAAACCAGCCCTGCTGACACTTTGATCTTGGTCTTCTAGCCTCCAGAACTATGAGAAAATAAATTTCTGTTCTTAAGCTACCCAGTTGGTCGAACTTTGTTATGGCAGCCCTAACAAACAAACAAAATAATCTTATTTATCTCCAAATAATTCACTTGCATTGTCATTTCCTGGTTTTTCAGATTTAGGAAATATATATTGACTTCATCCTAAAAAAAGATAATAATTTACATCATTTTCACCACTCTCTCATCCATACCTTTATACACCAGCAGCCATGCCACCCATCTTCTGAATATAGTTACTATATTTTATCTATCTAAGAGGCCATCACTTTTTAAGATGCACTATCATTTTATGTACCACTAACAAAGAAAGATACTACCAATTAAACTATGACACAAAACTTTTTTATCACTTAGACTTTCTACTGAAAGAAGTCTTTTAGAATTAACCAGACATAGGTTTTATCATGTATCACTCAACTTGAAAATATAAGCAAAATAAATTATTTTAAGGTAAGCCTAATTTTTTCAAATTCAGAATCTGACTGTTGCAAATCACTTGTTGACTTGCAGTTTTACTGTTTTTCCAGACTACCACCCTCGGTAGCATCAATAATGTTGATAGTGCCATTTTCATAAAATAATTCTTAAAATACTGAATGACTGTGATGTTAGTCTCTTAATCCAGTTTTGCATTATGTATAGCTAGGTAGATTTTCCATTCCCTTTTGGGGAATATTACTAAATAATTCTAGTTCACCACTTTACTTTATTCCCATACCACTGGTTCCTTACATATGTATATATTCATGTAGCCACTACCAAATCAATTATAGAGCACCTCCAGTACACCAAGATGCAGGCATCTGTTGATGTGCATTCTTGCATAGGTAATGATAATCTTATTATGAATTGCTGTCTGGCCAAAAATTTTGTAAGATATCATTTATTACAAGACAATCCTAATTTTTAGATATGTTAAAATGGGCAGAGTAAAATTAATAAAACTCAAAATATCTTTTTGGTTAGCTCAATATTCAATGTTTATTTATTAGAATCATATAGATGCTAATCATTGCAGAGGTGAATTTACCATGAAATTAATGAAGATCCCCCCACTAGGATGGGAATCTTTAAAGCCCCTGCGACAGGACCTCACAATGTGCTCATATGATGACATTTTTTGTAAAACTTATAAAAGATACTTTAATTGCCACGAGTTAACTGGCCGTTTTTACTCTGACTTCACATGTATTGTCTGTCACATTTCTTTTCATGATTTGTTAAACATAATCATATTTGTAGGGGAAGCTGACTTGAGGATACATAGAGTTTGGGTTTAGAGGAATATCTTTATTCCTCTAGTAGTTTGCAGTCACTTCCAAGTACCGTTAAGATGTTGCTAGCCACCTTTTTAAGCTGTCGTTGTTACCGCTAACTGCCAGCTCACTGGGTATCATGATCTGAAGTGCAGTGTGAAATCTTATTGCAGTATGAAGGGGTGCTAGGGAGCCGAGCACTGGGAACACGGAAGAGAAAAAGAGTTTGAAATGGAGCCTGAAGCTAGTCCATGCAATATAATACATGGAGGATTCAGTTCTCATCGAGGCCTACTCAAAGTACTGCTGTTATTTTAGAAATATACTCCATGCTGCAGCTGTATCCTGACATTGACAAATATAACATAAAATTTATAATACACTACTACAGTAAGGACATCAACAAACTGCTTGAGAGCTGTTGATTCAAAAACTATCGAAGATCAGTCTCTGCATCAGAAAATTTGAAATATCCTGAAATCTTACTACTACTAATATATGAAGAAAGTTTGATAGAGATTTTTTCCCAAAATTTGACAAAAATCTGAAACTTTACTTGACATCAGCATTATTTAGCTAAAGGAAAACTTTCTCAGTTATCAATAATAAAGCAAAAATTTTGATCAGCTATGCTAAAGGAAAGACTGAGTTATATGTTTTTCCTCTCTCTACAGAAAATGATATTACAATATTATTTTAATAAGAAGAGAAGATTATAACATATATAGCCAAAAATGTAGGTAAAATGCATTACTGGGCTATGTGTCAGGAAGTTAATTAATAAAGGTAGCATTTTATTTCTCTGGATATTGCGATGTTTGCAGTATTTTGTATGTTTTTAATTTTGTAATTTTTGTAAATTATCTTATTCTAAATAAATATTTACTCACAACAAATTTTTGTAACTTCGTGTTCTTTTTTAGAAAAAGAATCCCCATAATTGTATTCACTTCTGTCCCCAGTAAGTCTGGAATATTTCCTATGATTACCTTTTCATTCCTGCATACTGGCCTCCTTGCAATCTTTAAAGCACATCCTCCTCCTGGTTCAGGCCTTTGCCTCATCAGCATGTTCTTTTCAGACATAGCAACATGGCTTGCTCTGCACTTCCTTCTGGGCAATACTCAGAGACCATATATTAGGGAGAACTCACTCACTATCCTCTATAAATAGCACCTCTACCCACACTAGAGTTGTTAGATAAAATACAGGACACCTGTTTACATTTAAATGTCAGATCAACAATGAATAATTTTTTAGTCTATCTCCCAAAATACATGGAATATACTCATAGTAAAAATTTATACATTGTTCGCCTGAAATTCAAATTTAATCAGGGATCACGTCTTTCTTTTTTTTTTTTTTTGGCTAAATCTGGTAATACTGCTCCCACAGTTTCTATTCCCTTACTCCACTTTGTAGCACTTATCACCATGTAATATACTAGACATTTACTTTTTGTTCCTTCCCATGTTCCTCACTAAACTGTGAGCTCCAAGGTAGCAGGGATGTTTGTTTGTCGTTCACTGATGTATCCAAGCACCTTGACTGGTGCCTGGCACATAACAGGCACTCAATGAATATTAATTCTAAGATTAATGAACAAGCAGTCTAAACCTTACAACTTTACCTCTTAATGTTGCTCAAACCCTCTCCTTTTTCTATTCTAGTAACTCCCACTCTAATTAAGGGCCCAGAATATGGCTATTGTGTTCTAACTGGTCTCCTTGCTTCCAGCACACTGGTTTGAAATCCATTCACTATAAATAACTGATTGACCTAAAACACAAATCAAAACAAACCACTCCCCTGCATAGACTCAACAGGACTACAGCAACTAGAGCAAAAAATCCAAGCACCCTGGCATGTTACTTGTGGCCTTCTTCATGGTACCCACACCAACCTCTCCATCTCATCTACTACAGCCCTCCAATAGGTCCCCATCCATAAGTTACCCTTCACACCTCCACATCCATACTGACTAAGTTACTTCTGCCCATAGCACTCTCCCTACCCCTTTTGTCACCTAAGTCTTTCATATTCTTAAGGACACATGTCAAGTACAATTCTCCTCCAGAAATCCTTCCCTTACACCCATGGGCTGAACTCAGTATGTCTTTCTGGAGGGTTTTGTTGTTGCTTGTTTGTTTGTTTGCTTCAGTACCTCCATAGCACTCTGTGCATAATTCTGTCATGGTATAGTCTATAGTGTATTACCCTCCCCACATCCCATTTCCACTGAGTTTGAATTTTTGCATGCAAGTCTCAGGGGGATTTAGAAATCTCCCAGATCACTATGCTACTAGATGTGGCCCTTATTTGGGAAGGACTACTCTAGTTTAGGTCAATGCTGAGTAACTGCGAGGTTCTGATAACTTATTCACCCCATGTTAAACCTTTTTGCCTGATGGAACTCCCCAAGACTGATGGGGAGAAAGAAGTTTATTTTGCCAATGTCCCAGGAAAGTGCAGTTACTTGAAGAAATTTTTCAATTCGTAACTCCACAAAAACTTCTTAGAAAAAGAAAAAATGGAAATATACCACTATGGCACACAATTTTTCTCTCTGAGTCCCTCTTTTCTTTCATTAGAGATGATCAATTAACAAAGAATCAATTAAATAATTCCACACAGCATTTCACCTGCCAGGAACTTTGTTTAAAAAAAAAAAAATGCTCACTGCACACCTTATTCCACTCTCTTACACAACTTTTCCACCCTACTAGATTTCCTCAAAATTGAGGAACCGATTTCAATTTTTTTAAATTTCCTAAATTAAAATAACTTCACAGTAAAATATAACCCAAAAGAGGTGTATCAAATGTAGGATGTTGAGTAGAAAAAGAAAACTGTAGTGTCCCAAAGGAGTCTGAGCATAAGGTCTGAGAATTACAAGATGGAACCTTCCATCAGATTGCTGTTCAACTTAATTATGGTTTAAGATATGCACATATGAAGTTAATATTCAGGATCCTGGTGATTTAAAAAGCAGCAGTCGACCACTATTTGAATTCATAGTCTTATAAACTATCTTTCCTGATGAAACAACTAAGCACAATATGATATCAGTGCTCAGATTTCTGGAGAGAGAAAGCAGTGGCCCTATTTTTTTTTTTTTTAATGATGCATATGTAATTTGAATACAAAAGGGGAAATTATGTAAATACTAAGGGGACACTGCAGAGCTTCTAACTTTTCAGTCCCAAACCAAGTAGAAATTCCCACTTAGCTCTTTAGGTCTATTTGGAATGTCATTGCACACAGACCAATGTCATGCTCTTAAAACATTCTCTGAGCTTCGGGCTATGCTCATGTCTGTCATAACTTTGCATGGTCAGAAGTGGAGATACTAAATTAAGGATGAGACTTAGACTGGTTTGATTGAAGCTGCACTGATAATAACCCATTTCTACCTGCCACTCCTCCCCATGGTTGCTAATAAACACTATACAGGGACATATGCCCCAGGGAAATAAGAGAAATAATTGTCCTCTCCAAGGCTCCACTCTGGTCCAAAGAAGCTCTGACCCTTGCTTTCTATGTCTCAGCAGCTACTTTCCACAAAAGTCCAATGCAGACCCCACCTCCCCAGGGTCCAATAAATCTATGTTAGGCAGGCACCACATCCTCCTAGAACTTCCTGGCTCTTCTGTGTTGGACAGTTTGGCATGGGATCACTCAGTTTTATCCTCTGAATCCTGCCTTGTCACTGTCACAAGGAAGCAGCTTGGCACAGTAGAAAGACTTCAAGCGTTTGGAGTCAAGTCTAGGCTCCCTTACTCACTCATGGCTATGTGACCTTGGATAAGTTACTTAACTACTCTGGATCTTTTCTTTGTTGTTTGTTTTCCTAGATAAATATAGATGCATTTTACTTACAGGATTGTAAGCATGAAATGAGAAAAATATGTAGTACGGGGACTACCATATAAGATATGTTTGGTAAATCTTAGTTCCCATCACTGCCATGGAATGCACTCCACCAAGAACAAAGTCAATTCCACTGAGGTCGTGTTGTGCTGATGGACCTCATCAGGGCAGGTGACAGAGCTCTTAGTCAAGCTGTCTCTACCACCATGGCAAGATCTGGATGCTTCACCCTCTTGAGCTTCATCTCAGATGTATATAACCTGTGCTCATTGTCATGCTCAAGCCATCTGGCCTTCCCTAAGTTGAAACATTTTGAGTTCTTGCTTTCTCAATTTTGCTGATACCTTTCTCCTGACTCTTCATTGAACTACTCTTTAGGTGTCATTTGAAATGTCATCTCCTCAGAGAAGCTTTTTCTGTCTATCTGTATCTAAAGGAAGTCCTTCTTTGTATCTTTTTCTGGACATGCACCACAATCTGTAATGATTTTATTTATTTGGTTGTGTAATATAATATAATCTCCTTGAAGATCTTTGTAACCTTTGTATCCCTCATGCTCAGGAAGGGCCTGGAGCATAGCAGATGTATAATAAATATAATATCTGTTGAATGAATGAATGAGTGAGTGAACAAATTATGGTCATTTCATCACTGCCTCAGTTTTAAAGAAACTCTTGCTGCATTCCCCATTTAGATAAATCACTGGGTGGAATTGATTATTTACTTAGTGTTGAAGAAAGAATTTGTGAAAAAGTAAATGAAATGTTGGTACTATGATTTTCTCTTAATAAATACTCAATATATATTAATTATTTGTGGTGATATTTTTGTTAATTAAAGAACAGTAGCCTCAGTGTTATAAGAGCACACAGTACCTTCACTTCCCTTTGCCTTGGTTTTCTCAACTATAAAATGAGAAAACTAATAAAATGTACGTCATGTGTGTTACAAAGATTAAATGAGTTTATAGATGTAAAGTGCCTGACTGGTACCTGGAACGCAGTGCTAAAAGTGCTAAATCATTTCCAGAATTGATATTTACTTCAGTCTAAGGCATAGACAATTTCAGATTAACTTATTAATTCATCTCACTGAAGCCGCAGATGTAAGGAAAGCCAGAATCTATGCAGCCTGTATTAAGAGCCCTGCTGTCATACACAGGGTTAAAGAAAAGTCTGTAATTCGTATTTGGTGAGAATTAGTATAATTTGATACTGATATTACCTGACAAGATGAAAATGTTGTTCCACTAAAATCTCTGGAGAGATTATATCCTCAAAAAGTTTTGGAGGAAACTCTATTTTCACTAACAGCATGTGACTATCAAAAGGTATTTTAAACCCATGCTGACCAAACTGATCAGAGATAACCAAATATTTAAGAATATTCTGGTCTAATGGATACCAAAGCTTGTTAGATAAAATCCATGCCAGTTGGATTTATCATAATACGTAAGTCAGCAAGTCCCTGGATTTGTCTGATATACTTTCTGCTCTGTATTATTACAACCCTTGGATAAAGATTCATTTCAGTACCACAACTAGTAAGATTTTTTTATATTATTCTACTACAAATTCAGAGTTTTGAACTGACAATAAACTCAATGTGTCTGTTTATAAAGACAAAAAGTTTTTAAAAAATCCATGCTAGTAGAAAACTAAAAATAGCAAATGGTCCCATATTTATATCTTAGTAGTCAGAATACAAATAAACATCCTTGGTGAAAACACACCAGTGCTTTCAATTAAGGTAATATAATTGCATGCTTTGAAGTGGAATAATGGACAAATCTGACAATCCATTGTATTAACATGAGACACAGACTTTAGAGACATATAAAAAATAACATTTAATCTTTGTAAGGCATCTGCTTCTATATACTTTTTGCATAACATTTATGTATTGTGTGTAAACACACACATTAGATAGATAAATAGATAGCTGGATAGATGAACATATGTTAAAGAGCTCAATGAAATCTGGTGCAACCCATTAATTCCCTTCAGTAAGCCATTTCACTGCTATTGCTACAAGTTCTATTGTCTTCTGCAGTTTCATTGTTTTCAAGAGGTGGTAGAAAAACTTTACACATTTATACTCAGTCAATTAATTTACTTACCTGGCACAGATCACAAAAGACTGATGTGAAGGTAGAGGACAAAGTCTCAAATAGACTAGACAATGGTGTAAAAGCTGAGAGCAATGATTTTTATCCTATGTATGTCTTCAAGTGTTTTATTCATTTATAAAGTAGAGTGCAATGTATAACCATTGAAGAAAAAATAACAGGTCAACTAATAGTCTTTTGTAAATAACTATTTGGAGCACACAGTTGTTTTCCCCATTCTTCATGAGATTCCACTATTATTTTGTCATCAGTTTTCAAGTATCACACTTCCCCTTCTTTGCTCTCTAAATCAACTTAAACAAAACTAAGCATTATTTGCAAATTTCTTTGTTAAGAATCCTAGTTTCTGGGTCTCTGACTCTGCCTACTGCAGTATTTGAATGTATAAAATTTAATTAAAATTATCACTTAGATTTCTTTATCAAGAAAGACTGAGACTTGGAGCTCAAGATAACTAGGAAGGTGGGGAGGGCATTTAAGGTAACCAATTCGGTGAATGAATAACTAATATTTCAATACTTATGGTCGTAATTTATAGGCGTTTAGAAACTCCTTTGTAAGATGGATTGTAGGCCAATGGTTATATACTATAAAAAGAAGCTTCATTAGAACATTTGGTCTAGATTTAAAAATCAAGAAGCAAGGAAAGCAGCAGTTCTAGAAGAGAGCAAAGTATTAACCACAGTTGCCTTGCACCCATCACCAATAGATCAGTTACAATTAAGGAAGCTTTGTTTTAATTTCAGTCTCTCACCTTCTGCCACAATCACAACAAATTGTCCTCCTACTTTTATCTGAGGGGATTCTTTTAGCATTAAAAAAAAAAAACTTCAGCCACTTTGTAGTACATAAAATTATCCACTCGAAAGTCCCATAATGCAAGCATGCTACAATATTCCAGCATGGAGTAACTTTCTGTAACGTAAAATATTATGACATGAAATTGATTTATTCATAATCTACACTGCTTATGTTGTGAACTATTCAATTTTGTGGATGTAGATTCTTTAGTAAAATGTATATGTTGAACCCAAAGATGCATTTCATCCAATAGTTCCTAAGGATTTTATAAACATACCTCTGAAAGGCCTCTTGGTACTCATGATCAGAGTTTCAGTCTGACAGTCCTGACAATGAAATCAAAATATCCATCAGTGAAACTGGTATGCAAAAGGTGTGTTCTCAGTGCATGGCCATGAGTGCAGTTCCTGCCTTGCCGGAACCAATGTGGTAACTGGACACTCTGGGTCTCATTGTTCTGTTTTCATCAATGTATAACATCACAGAATAAATCCATCAACAGAATTTTAGGCACAGGTTTTAAAAATTGTGTCAAAGATGTAATTGATCAGTAATAAGTGTACACCATCCAAGAAACTGAGTCAAGATGTAGCATTATTAAGGGCATTAATTTAAACAAAATTAATGAAAATTAATTAATAAAAATTTTAAATTATTAATTTTAAAAATTAATAAAAATTTTTAAAATAAACTAATAATTTAGGGATGAGCTATACTGTTTCTGCTCTGACTGTATCCAGTGTACCAAACCATATCGAGTTTAGATGTCTCTTCAACACAGATAGTTTGGCTACTAAATATATATAATCTGGAAGGGAAATAATAATCGTTTTTTATATTTTATTTTAAATTTGTCATTCTTTAGAGTCACATGTAGGTGGAGATAAACATTAAATAAGAATTATTTTTAAGAAAGAAAGGTGAGAAAGTTAAAGTTTACCATAATAAAAAATGAGGTGGGTATACAAGTAATCTAGGAGCAGGCATCATTTATCAAATTGCCTTTTTCTGCCAGGAAAATTCAACATTTATCATTCCGCTTATGTTTCCCCTGTACAACTTTTCAGGGGTTAAAAGCTTTGTGTTTCAGACTCTGAAACATTGGAAAAATCATTCAGCTTGTTCATTTAGGGGTCTTTGTAAATTCTGAGAGACATTTGAAGTGTTGTGGTGGGTTTAGAGTCAGGTGTTTGAAAGCCTTGGCACTCCTGGGTGAAGTCATCTCAGATACTAAGATGGAAATACAGCAAAGAAAAATAATAACACCTTAAATTCTAATTCATTGTTGTCTTAGAGCCTGAAGGCCTCTGAGAAGTTTAACAAAAGACCACTAAGAAAAACATGCTTGAAATACACTCCAAAGAGGAAAAAAGTAAACAATGAACCTCAAATAGTTAAAGGCAAAAGGCACACTAACAGTGTGTTGGACCAAAAATAAAAGTCTAAAGAGAAACTAAAAAGCTTTGAGACTGGCCTTTAGGATGGTGCATATGAGAAGGGGAAGAATTTCTAGTTAAAGTCCTTTACGATCCAACAGATTACACATTTTGATGGCCAATAGTATCATTCTGACCTTGACTGCTGCTGTAGGAAATAGCTGGGCATTCAAATATTGCCATGTATTTGCTCCACGTCAGTCAGACACTGACGATAATGATGGCCCAAGAATAGAGGTCCTTTTGCTGTATTCTTTGTTCTCTGTAGGAGAAAAATCCGAGAAAGATTTTCTATTATACACCAAATAGCATTCTTTCTGGCAGTCCATAATAGCGGGGAAAGGGAAAGGATTGTTAAGTGAGGAAAAAGTTTACCTAGGGAAATATATACATAAAGAAACTTCTGTTTATCACATGCCAATATAGTCTACAATTCTACTAGGTACTTTGTGTGAATTTATATAATTCTAAAAACACTCAGATGTAGGAATTATTAATTCTATTTTGTAGACATGAAAACAGAGATGGAGAGCAGTAAGACATTTGCCCAAGGCCATTCAGTGACTGAGCAAAAGAGGCAAGATTTGCAGCAAAATCTGTTGAGTCCAAAGCCCCAGTCATTAATCATTATGCTTCTCTATCTATTATTAAATTTCAAGGGTTGTGAGATCATCTCAAGTCCAAGCATTTCATCCACCTACTTTAGGCAAATATTATCTAGAACATCCTAGATCTATTGTATGCTATAGAGAAGTAGCTGACCTCTAGATGGCTATTAAGAATCCACCTATGAAAGGCACTCACTGCCAAAGCTGCACCCAACCCTTCTACCAGTTAGGTTCCAAAGGACACAAGTGGTAAACTCATTTCATTCAGATGACAAAGATTGTAATTCCATCAACCTGGTGCAGAGAATCAGACCAATATCTGAAAAGTTTCCCATTCATTAAACCATAGCCACAACAGAAAAACTCCACAATCTTGTGTGAGGAATATTCCACTGATGCAATTTCAAATGAAGACCATCTCCCTGAAAGATCAAACTCTTTACAGAAATTATTGTAATGTCAAACAGTTAACCAAAACAATTAAGAAACCCTCACCTACAATGATCAAGTAAAATGTAATATTAAATTTCCACAAATTTGGGGCATTATTTCAACTGTTGATATCATTTCAACTGTCCTTAAAATGGATTCACTGATCTAGTACTGAATAGAAAGCACTCATCTAAAATCACATTAATAATTTTTCTGCAAAATACTGTCTTATACAAATACCTTCCATAATAGTATAAAAACTATGATTTAAAAAATTGAGTCCTAAATATCTTAGCTAAAGTTGGATTAGCTTTCAAAACTGAAATGATATGCAAATTCTGAGAAAGTCTCAATTTGAACTCAATAAGATTAACCATTCACAGTAGAAAGCCATTTCAAATGCAGCATTTGGGAAGGATCATCCATCACAGAGACTAGCACATTCTCCATGCTAGATGAAGCTTGGAACTTAATGGGAGGTTACTGACAGCTTTCATCTTCATAGCTGCCCCTGGAATTTGTTAACAAATCAGTTCTCCTGACAGGGAGATACTAGAAGAAACCTACAATATCCCAAAGAATACAATACAAGAAATGCAACCTCATATAAACCTATTTGTTCAAGGCTTTGAAATAAGTAAATGTACCTTTTAGAGTTCAACCAAGTATACTTCATAAACGTAGCCTTATGGTTTTTATCACCTTTGATAAAACTATTTCTAGCAAACAAATAGTGAAAAGAATTCAATGTGCCAGAATTTCCAAATTCCTTTTCTTTTTTAAATTGCAATTCTCACAATCCAGTTCTATAATCAATTATGTCATCAGCAGCTTATTAAAATGCGTATAGTGTAATAACATGTTCTATCTTGATTCATTTTCAAAACAATCCTCTGGAAGTACTATTGATCCTCTGTTGCATATAAGTTAACTGAGGCTCTCAGAAGTTAAGGAACATGCCTAGATTATACTGCTAGGTATTGGCAGAATGACCAACTTTTTTCCCTTCAGTAAAATTTATTTTTCCATAGAGATGGAGAAGTAGCCTTAGAATTGAAGTGAGGATAAATAAAACTTTCTGTTTCATGTGAATTAACAACAGTATCTTTTAAATTTTATATGTGCTAAAGAGAGTTAAAAATAAATTTTCTTTTTTTATTAATTTTAATTGGAATTTAGTGGCTTTAAAAACTAAATTTTCTTATAGGCATTTTTAGCTTAAGGTCTACATAAATTGTGTGTGCATGTGTGTGTGTGTATGTGTGTGTGTGTGAGAGAGAGGGAGGAGGGAGAGAAATTCTGAGAAAGTCTATATGCCATATATATATATATATATATATATATATATATATGGCATTTCTCTATAGATGAAGTAGGTGACCTCCTTGATAGAAAATTCGAAAGACTGACATAAATGCTCTGTCAAATTCTGATCAAACTGCCACCATCACTACACTTACCACCAGCATTTCACAGTTCCTTAAACTTCCACCATGAGTCATATTTTGAGTTGAGGCATCAAAATGTTACAACTACTGTGTTATTGAGTGAGGCTGGGGATGTATCACATTAAATCATTATAAGCCATAAATATCACTCTATAGTCTTTAATTGATTAACTATAATCATGTAGGAAGTCCTTGAAAAACAAGATCACCCAGAACAAGAACAGGTAAGTTTGACACTAGAGGATAGAAAAGGGAAAGGTTAGGAACCTTCATAGATCTGGTATTCCTAAAATATGCACTTGAATTTATTCCACCAGGCTCTTCTCAGAGCTGATAGAAAAGACCACTTGAATGCATTAATCCACGTAGCATTGTAATCAAACAGATATTTTCACATTCTACAGTGTAAGGAACAGCTTACCCTCAGCAGACCCCTGCCTCCCATTATGACAACAGAGTTTTCAGACCTATGGGGCTATTTCTCATTGTGCCAACCACACATGGCTGTTCAGAGCATATTTTCTGTCACTTTTCCTTCTTTCAAGTTCTGTTCTCTGTCACTCTTCTTTCTAATGGTCAGGGGGCAAGTGAAGAAGAAATGGCAGCTAAAGTTACATTTTTCATTTATAAACAGTAATTGCATATTTGTGGGTAAACAATCACCTAAATATCAAAGGCAGGTCTAGGACTGGTGCCAGACACACTAGCATAACTCTTACCAAAAAAGGTCCTGAATCATAAACCACCTATCACCAACTCTTTGAAAACTCCTCCTGATTCACCCTATATTTAAAAGGAATATGAAAAAATACAGGATAGTTATTTAGGAGATGCATTATTTTAAAATGTATTTTAATAATTCTGAGATTGAGGGGTTAAATTTCTCTACATAGTTTTCTCTAAGTTTGTCCACATATCCTCATATATCTGCATTCCAATGTCAAGAAATAAAAGATTTGTCAATGACCCTAGAGGATATTTCTGCTAAGAACACTGCTGAGGCCATAAAACCAGCCACTGTGCTCACCCAGGTATGCTCAAACGTTGACACGTCAAGTCTCTACAGATTTAAAATGTCTTACAATTAGCTTTTCACTTTAAAAAAAACTGTCCAGTTTGTCTTTTAAAAATTACCCCTCTGAAATGGTTAATGTCCTTATTATCTAGAGATTTCATATGAAAAATTTGAAAAATACAGAGAACCCAATAAACAGATAAGCAAAGGGTAAGGACAGCTCACAGATGAGGAAGCACAACTAGAATGAAAAGTAATGAAAACTATACAAAACTCTTCAGGGTTTCCATTAGTAAAAGAAAAACCAAGTAAATCAAATAGAAACCATCTTTAACCTATAATTTTTTAATTACATAAAATAAAATTGTGATTGAAGGCAAAAATTGCTCAAGGCTTTTAGAAAGTAATTCAGCAATACATGTCAAGAGTATGAAAAGTAGCCTTTGAACTCAAAGAAATAAAACTAAACGTGAGGAGGCAAAGCATGTAAAAAAATTGGTTTATCACAGCATTTTTCTTCATAGTGGAAAACTAGAAATAATCTAATATTCAACAATGGGGAAGAGTTATGTAATGGAATGATAGCTACTACATTATAATACAAGCTTTAAAAATGAGGAGATGACAAAAGATTGGTCAAGGGTTTCCCTGGTGGCACAGTGCTTGAGAGTCTGCCTGCCGATGCAGGGGACACGGGTTCGTGCCCCGGTCTGGGAAGATCCCACATGCCGCGGAGCGGCTAGGCCCGTGAGCCATGGCCTCTGAGCCTGCGCGTCCGGAGCCTGTGCTCCACAACAGGAGAGGCCACAACAGTGAGAGGCCTGCGTACTGCAAAAAAAAAAAAAAAGAAAAAGATCGGTCAAATGGGGATAACTGTTGAAGTGGAGTCATAGGTACCTGAGTTCATTATACTCTCAAAGAGATTGGGAAATTCTTGGACTATAGCATTAAAGTAAAGGAAACACATCTATGCTGGGAGAAAAAAGATATAGAAAGAAATACAACAAAATGTTTAGTGAAGAATTTTTAAAATACTTTTTTAAAGAGTAGTTTTAGGTTAACAAGAAAATTGAGAGGAAAGTACAGAGATTTACCATATAACCCCTGCCCCCATACATGTATAGTCTCCTCCATTCTTAAAATTATTCACCAAAATGATACATTTTTTACCAAAGCTAACTACACTGACACATCATAATCAGCCAAGTCCATAGTTGACATAAGTGTTCACTCTTGGTGTTGTATATTCAATAGGTTTGGACAAATGTATAGTGACAAGTATCCATCACTTTAATATCATGAAGAATATTTTAACAGTCCTAAAACCTCTATGCTCTGTTTGTTCTTCTCCCCCCACCCCCCTAACCCCCACTCCTGGCAATCACAGATCTTTATATTGTCTCCAAAGTTTTGTTTTCTCCAGAATGTAATATAGTTGGAATCATGTAGAATGAATAAGTTTAAAAAAATTTTTAGAATCCATATTTATAATGAAAAACTAATAATTTGCAAAAAAATATTACCCTCTTTATGAAATGCATGGAAACCATTAGGATTCCTCCATGAAAATAAAGAAGGTATTGACAATACAAGCAACTGTATGTCAATAAAATGGACAACATGGAAGATATGGATAAATTCTTAGAAAGGTATAACCTTCCAAGACTGACCCAGGAAGAAATAGAAAATATGAACAGACCAATCACAAGTAATGAAATTGAAATTGTGGTTAAAAATCTTCCAACAAACAAAAGTTCAGGACCAGACGGCTTCACAGGTGAATTCTATCAAACATTTAGAGAAGAGCTAACACCTATTCTTCTCAAACTCTTCCAAAAACTTGCAGAGAGCACTCCCAAACTCACTCTACAAGGCCACCATCACCCTGATACCAAAACCAGACAAAGATACTACAAAAAAAGAAAATTACAGACCAGTATCACTGATGAATATAGAGGCAAAAATCCTCAACAAAATACTAGCAAACAGAATCCAACAACATATTAAAAGGATCATACACCATGATCAAGTGGTATTTATCCCAGGAATGCAAGGATTCTTCAATATATGCAAATCAATCAATGTGATACACCATATTAACAAATTGCAGAATAAAAACCATATGATCATCTCAATAGATGCAGAAAAAGCTTTTGACAAAATTCAACACCCATTTATGATAAAAACTCTCCAGAAAGTGGGCATGGAGGGAACCCACCTCAACATAATAAAGGCCATATATGACAAACCCACAGCAAACATCATTCTCAATGGTGAAAAACTGAAATCATTTTCTCCAAGATCAGGAACAAGACAAGGATGTCCACTCTCACCATTATTATTCAACATAGTTTTGGAAGTCCTAGCCACGGCAATCAGAGAAGAAAAAAAAATAAAGGGAATACAACTTGGAAAAGAAGTAAAACTGTCAGTGTTTGCAGATGACATGATAATATACACAGAAATTCCTAAAGATGCCACCAGAAAACTACTGGAGCTACTCAATGAATTTGGTAAAGTTGCAGGATACAAAATTAATGCACAGAAATCTCTTTCATTCTTATACACTAACAACTACAGATCAGAAAGAGAAATTAAGGAAACAATCCATTCACCATTGAAACAAAAATAATCAAATACCTAGGAATAAACTTACCTAAGGAGGTAAAAGACCTGTACTGAGGAAACTATAAGACACTGATGAAAGAAATCAAAGATGACACAAACAGATGGAGAGATATACCATGTTCTTGGATTGGAAGAATCAATATTGTGAAAATGACTATACTACCCAAAGCAATCTACAAATTCAATGCAATCCCTATCAAATTACCAATGGCAATTTTTACAGAACTAGAACAAAAAATCTTAAAATTTGTATGGAGACACAAAAGACCCTGAATAGTGGGGCTTCCCTGGTGGCGCAGTGGTTGAGAGTCCGCCTGCCGATGCAGGGGACACCTTAAACCGGTGTCCCCTGCATTGACAGGCAGATTCTTAACCACTGTGCCACCAGGAGCGTCCTCAGAGATGATGTCTTCTTAGCTCTGTTTCCATTTTCCAGAATGGCTGCTTCCCGGGTAAAAAAAAAAAAAAAAAAAAAAAAGACCCTGAATAGCCAAAGCAATCTTGAGGAAAAAAATAAAAAAACAGAGCTGGAGGAATCATACTCCCTGACTTCATACTATACTGCAAAGCTACAGTAATCAAGACAGTATGGTACTAGCACAAAAACAGAAATATACATCAATGGAGCAGGACAGAAAGCCCAGAAATAAACCCACGCACCTACGGTCAACTAATCTATGACAAAGGAAGTAGGGATATACAATGGAGAAAAGACAGCCTCTTCAATAAGTGGTGCTGGGAAAACTGGACAGCTACATGTAAAAGAATGAAATTAGAACACTCCTTAATACCATACACAAAAATAAACTCCAAATGGATTAAAGACCTAAATGTAAGACTGAACACTATAAAACTCTTGGAGGAAAACATAGGAAGAACACTCTTTGACATAAATCACCGCAAGATCTTTTTTGATCCACTTCCTAGAGTAAAGGAAATAAAAACAAAAATAAACAAATGGAACCTAATGAAACCTAAAAGCTTTTGCACAGGAAGGGAAATTATAAACAAGACAAAAAGACAACCCTCAGAATGGGAGAAAATATTTGCAAACAAATCAATTGACAACAGATTAATCCCCAAAATATATAAACAGCTCATGTAGCTCAATATCAAAAAAACAAACAAAGATGGGCAGAAGACCTAAATAAACACTTCTCCAAAGAAGACATACAGGTATCCAAGAGGCACATGAAAAACTACTCAACATCCCTAATTATTAGAGAAATGCAAATCAAAACTACAATGAGGTATCACCTCACACCAGTTAGAATGGGCAACATCAGAAAATCTACAAACAATAAATGCTGGAGAAGGTGTGGAGAAAAGAAAACCCTCTTGCACTGTTGGTGGGAATGTAAATTGATACAGCCACTATGGAGAACAGTATGGAGGTTCCTTAAAAAACTAAAAATAGAATTACCATATGACCCAGCAATCCCACTACTGGGCCTATACCCAGAGAAAACCATAATTCAAAAAGACACATGCACGCCAATGTTCACTTCAGCACTATTTACAATGGTGAATATTGTAAGCACTATTGTTAAGCTTCATGGAAGCAACCTAAATGCCCATCGACAGATGAATGGATAAAGATGTGGTAAATATATACAATGGAGTATTACTCAGCCATAAAAAGGAACAAAATTGGGTCATTTGTAGAGACGTGGATGGATCTAGACAGTCATACAGAGTGAAGTAAGTCAGAAAGGAAAAACAAATATCATATATTAATGCATATATGTGGAATCTAGGAAAATGGTACAGATGAACTGGTTTCCAAGGCAGAAATAGAGACACAGATGTAGAGAACAAATGTATGGACACCAAGGAGGAAAGTGTCAGGGGAGGTGTGATGAACTGGGAGACTGGGATTGACTTAAATACACTAATATGTATAAAATAAATAAGTAGTAAGAACCTGCTGTATAGCACAGGGAACTCCACTTTGCTGTACAGTAGAAACTAACACAACATTGTAAAACAACTATAGCCCAATAAAAATATTCAAAAAAAGAAGGTATTGATAAAGCAGCCTCCAGAAAGATCAAGAAAGCTAATATATTGATAATAACAGTTCAACTACAGAATATTAAAAGACAAAACAATTTTCAAAGAAATATTATAAGTGAAGAAATAATTTGTTTTCACAAACAAAACCCTTGGGAAACAAATATCTCCCCTTGGCAATGAAACATTTTGGCAGACTGACTCAGAATCAAGACTGGACAAGGAAGAGACAGAGAAGAACAAAGGAGAGGAAGAGCCAGATAGCTATTCAATAACTGAACCTTTCAGGAGAAAAAGAAGAATGTTTTCTACACAGTTAAAAAAAAAAAAAAAAAAGAATAGACAAATGTAGGTCTGTAAGACTTTGCTGAGATGACTTTATAATATTTACAATCTGAAGAAATATTTTAGTTTCTTCTAATCTGAAAGGACTTCTCTTCTTTCCCAGCCTTTCAGGATACTTTGGAAAGAAACCATGACCTGAGGTATTGTTGTCTTTGGAGATTAAGAGAATTGCAGTCCTCTGCTATCTTTCTTCTGATCCTCACCAATTATAAGCAGTTGCAGGCAGTTATGTGGGGCCTTTGCAGCTTGATGACTACTAAATAATTAGAGTTGAGATGTCAAATATTTCCCTAATGAGCTCAAGGTCCAAAGTAAACCCTGAACTGAGATCACAGTAGTGAGGCATTTCAATGCATCTGCTTCTGGATGGGTTAGAGCTGTTATGCCTCCAAAAACATGTGCATGGTTGATTGGGGAAAAAGAGAGAGAGAGAGAGAGATAAAACGATGGGAGGGAAGAAGCGACTCTCTTTCTGTAATAAATTAAGAGGATTATCATTTTTAAATTGCTATTTCTATCACTTAGGTTTAGAAACTCAGCCCTAGAATGATTGATTCTAAACACTTCTAATTCTATTCAAATCTAACTAAGTGTACAAAGCTGGAGAAAGAAGAATTCTTAGAAAACAAAATGATACCATAAGCTTTCCTCAGAAATGACTAGCATATTTGTGGAAGCTTAGCTATTTTTGACAAAAGAGTATCTGGCATCTCTAAGCACAGATAAACACAGGTGTTACTTATAAACACAGCCAAGCTTCATCCCCCAGTGAATGCTCCAGGTTGCTGCCTGTTCTGTCATGCTGAGGTGAAGGTGAACCAGAGAATGCCATAACTCCCAGCCTGGATGACTCTGACTGCAATAAATTTCTTTTCTAAGTAAGTAGTTAGACCTGCACAAAGATATTGATTGTGCTTCCTGCCCCCAATTTAAAGGAATAATATGGTGATTGAGGTCTATCATTATTGTAAAAGAACTAATATCTCACAGCTTTGGTTAAAGGTCTATTCCGAGACTGTACAGGAGTGAGGAAAAATCAACGTTCTGCTGGTCGATAGGGTCTTCAAATCATGAAACCGTTACAGAAAGATGGTGGACATTTTAAATTAGCAGATTGCATTATAAAATTCGTGTGGTCCCTCCTCAGTGAAACAATTATTATAAGCAACCCATAATACTGTGAACACAGCTATTTGAATGTTTTATTAAACAAAAGCTTTCCAATCCTTTGAATTGGCATGTTGGCTTGAGATCAGACTTTGCCTCACGATTTGGAGTGTGAACATGTTTGTGCCTGTCTCTTTATTGCTTTGGGGATTTTCCCAATGTAAAACCTCTTGGAACTTAACTCTCCAGCTTTGTACAGATGTACTGTAACTGAGCCTTTGTTTATGATCCTCTATCCAGTTTTTTTAAATGGGAGTAGACAGATTAGACACACTTCTGAGGGACTTATTGTGCATTGTGAGACCTGTGTGCTTAATTGCAAAAGAGAAAACAACAACACCCACCCAGCTGCTTAATTTATGGATATCAGAAATAGGGCCAGCAATTTCAAAATGGAAAGTGGAACTCTCATCATTCATAAAGCTGCCAAGAGTTTCTTCTGAATTTCAGACTGAACAAGAATCTGTTTTTCTCCAATTACTTTTTCAGACAACTAAATTGAGTGCTCATGGAAGGTGCTTATTTTCCTAAGTGAAGTGATCTATAGCACCAGTGAACAGGTGCAACAGAGGGAGTGGCATTTAAGACATTACAAACTTCCTCAAATTCAGCTAGTATGCCTTAAGCTTAATCTAGATCCACTATTTCTAGGGATCAATAAAGGTGAGGCTCTGTGGCCAGGTTTAGTCTATTCTTTGGCATTATCTGTAAAACCACCAATTGCAA
Source organism: Lipotes vexillifer (assembly GCF_000442215.2). Classification (NCBI taxonomy): domain Eukaryota; kingdom Metazoa; phylum Chordata; class Mammalia; order Artiodactyla; family Lipotidae; genus Lipotes; species Lipotes vexillifer. The sequence goes on along the minus strand of NW_006773895.1, from coordinate 3,010,810 downwards.
TGGTAATTTTTCAGAATCAGCTAGGCCTGGAAATAAACATATTATTTCTCTAATGTATTACCTCATACAATTTTGACTCATTTCCTTCTCTACTTGGCCCAGAGCCATCAATATCTTAGAGACTCCTCAATGCCCTCCAACTAAAACAGAGCTGTGTGTTGAGGATGGCAAGGGCAAACCCAATGCCAATAGCTCTCTTCTTGGTTTTGCCTTATTTTTCTCCCAGCTCTCTTTCTGACCTTTCTTTTTTTTTTTTCTTTTCCCACCTAGCAGTAAATGTTTTGGGGTAGGTCCTGGTGATACGAGAGAGCTCAAAATGATCTCTTTCTCGATATGCCACAGTCTTTCCAGGGCATTATGAGAACTCAATTGCGCTTTCTTATGAAGCTGTCTTTGAAGCCCCAAGACTTTAGAACCTGTTTCAAATAAAACTGTGTGGAACAATAAGTAATTGCTCTCTTAGAAATTAATTTCTCTTGGGTGGGATCTTGTAAAGATTTACTTTAATTATGAAAGTATTTTCAGAGGCATATAGTCTTAAAGTAGAGTTTCAGTGTATTGCGAACAGATGAACTTCAGCATGAAACAATGTCAGAAGAGTAAGCCATGAGAAGTACCTGTCAGCATTAAGTAAATGGAGTCAGAAGAGAAAACACATGCACATAGAAAATGTTGTTTTTGAAAAGAAAAATGTCAATGTACAATGATCCATTTAGCAGAGGAATGCCATCCTAAATTATTCCACTAGAGTATCTGAAATTCCCAAATGCAACAGATTTTTGGTTACTATTAATTGAGTCTGGATTTACGCCCACAAATTGAAGATAACATGTTTCTGTATCTCATTACTAATTCCTTTAACAAGGTTGCCTCTGAATATTTTTCACATTTTAAGACTTTTGGTTACTGAAATTCCATTTAACAGAATAGTTTCATAGAGGCACTTCAGTCTTATCCTGTCCAAGTACTTGGGATGCAGCTCTTTAATGAGATGTCCCAATTGTAATTGCCACGTGTTTTAGCAAGGAGCCAGTTTTGCATAGCCACATTTAGGTTTATGAGGAGAGAACAGCATACTTCTGTATACATAAAGATGTATATATCATAACAACGTGACTGTATATCCAGAAACCCTCTAGAGGACAAGGTGTTTGTTCACTCAGTTAGATAAGCTAGAACCTGAAGGGAAGACATGAATCAATGGTACCTACTTTAGCTTAGATATATTGTATTTAGTTTTCTGAATTACTCATAGACTAAGCTCCAAGTTGGGATACTTCCATATATGTACTTTAAAAAATAATTATCACTAGGCTAGGAATTGTGAGTCTTGTTCTAGGTCCGTCACTAGTTAGCTTTAGAAGTGAAGGCAACATACAGCTTCTCAGATGATTTATTCGTTCCCTCATACACAAGATAATAATAATAACTGGGGACTTCCCTGGTGACACAGTGGTTAAGAATCCACCTGCCAATACAGAGGACATGGGTTCAAGCCCTGGTCCAGGAAGATCCCATATGCCACGGAGCAACTAAGCCCATGTGCCACAGCTACTAAGCCTGCACTCTAGAGCCTGCGAGCCACAACTACTGAGCCCACGTGCCTAGAGCCTGTGCTCCTCAACAAGAGAAGCTACCGCAATGAGGAGCCCGTGCACCACAATGAAGAGTAGCCCTTGCTGGCCTCAACTAGAGAAAGCCGTGTGCAACAAAGAAGACCCAATGCAGACAAGAATATAATTAATTAATTAATTAATTTTTAAAAAGCAGAACTTCATTTAAAAAAAATAATAACTGGCTTACATTCTTAACAGGGTTGGTGTAAAGATTAAATGCTACCATACAAAAAAAGCACTTTAATAAAAGCACCATCCAAATATAGGACCATTATATATGCCCAAAACAATCTGATTGTTGGATTGTCACCCCAATTTTTATAAGATTTAAACTGGAAACATATACTAGAATATTAGAAAGGCAACCTTTTATTTGATCTTAAAGAGAAGCCAATGGGAAGCGTCATATGGTTATGACACATTCATTCAACAAGTCTTTACTGAACTCTCATTTCTGAACCATTTTGTTAACTTCTGGTTAAAAAATTATTAATAAGTCATATAAACTTTCCTGCATAGAGCTTAGAGTTTAATGGGGAGCTGGGTATTAAGCAGATAATTACACAAAGACTTATATGACTGAAATCATGACAAAGTGTTATAAAGGAAGAATATATTTTGAGAGCATAAAACAAGGCCTCAAATATAGTTCAGGTTTTGGTGAAGGTCTCTAAGGAAATGACATTAGCTGAGTCCTAAAAGATGAGTAGGAGTTACTCAGATGATTGAAAAGCATAAGATTACAGTCAGAGAAAACAACATGGATGAGATCTTGAAACATAGAAAATAAGGGGCAGAATGTAGCTAGATGATATTAGAAACATAGGGAGAGGTAAGATCACACAGGAACCTAGATGTCAGGGATTTGGAATAAATGGAAAATTATTAATATGGGCATAAATAAATGCAGAATTGCAAATATAAACTAATAATTTCTTTTTATCCAAGTACACAAGTAAGAATGTATTATTGCAGCCCTTACCCTGGATCAGTGATTTTCACACCATGCTGTCTGGAATCCTAGACTTCTCCAGAGCTGTCTCAGCAGGGGCCTGCAGTGGGCTAGGTGCAGGGAGGACCCCAGGCCAGGAGCATCACGTGGCTCCACCCACAAACCACCCTACTCCTTGTCACCAGTCTTAGCTTATATTTTGGGCTTCTGCATAAGAATCATTGGAATAAGGATTCCAAAGTCAAGGAAGGCAGGAAGGCAGGAAGGCAAGGAGAGTAGAGGAGAGAGAGAAAGTTACTATCTTCCATGAGCAGTAATGTTATTCATGTATGTTATATATGGCCTTCATCCACATTTCCTTCTTTTTTGCATAGAAGAGTTGGTGTTTTGTTTTCCAAGAGCTTATCAATGTTTTCTCTTCTGACTGCTTGCCCATGGATCATCATATTATATCAGATCATTTGTCTTAAAATGGGGCCTAACTCGCTAGTCCACAGGGCCTCGGGAAATGTGATGCCTCAGAAAGCAGGCTTATAAGTACTCCCTTTATGGAAGGGAGAGCCTGCTTTTTCCACTGGGTGATACTAATTTGCCTTGACTATGGTGGTACTTCAGCAGGGTCTGCTTTCTGAGGTTTTAAAACCTTTTTATTACAGCTTCCAGGGCTTTGTTCAGGATGGCTGATGGTGTTCTGAGACCTGGAGAGAGGGGAAAATCAACCGTTGTATGTACTGTACACTAGAGAAATCTGGATGCTGAGCTCAGAGTCCAGACTGAAAAACACACTGTGAGTGACCGCTCACAGGGAGCAAAAGAGACACAGCCTTGCCCTCCTGTCCTCACACTATGTTCTGTCCCTCAGGTTAGGTGAATGAAGGCTGACACTGATATGAAATGGATGCAGACCTGGCAAACTTGTAAACAGTAATAAAGGAAGGCAAAGAATAAGGCTTCAGTCTCAGAGGATTCAATCCCAGAACCTTCAGAGGGAGCCAATCTTGCTGATCTATTTATTATTTTCTATCTACCTGTTTCATCCCAGGTAGAAAGCTACTTTTCATTCTCTCTCTACCCAAGCCAGCAAGCAATCTGGCAATCTCATGCCAAATGATACATTTTTGAGGCTGCCAAACATTAACACATATTTTGTGGGAAAAGGTTTTCTAAAATTACCATTTCTAGTTTTAACTTGTTAAAGGGGGAAAGGCATTACAGCAAGCAAGGAGAGAAGGTCATGTTGAAGCCTAACTTGGAGAAACTTCCACATGGAACTTGGAAGTCATTCCAGGATCACCTGCTTCATACTAACACAGTCCAAGACCGGTTATTAAATCCGACCTGTGCACTGTAGTTTTAATACCTCAGTAGGCAATATAACCTAATTCACTCTTGTGGCAGAGAGTGGTGGGCTCACCCAGTGTTGAACATACCCCTGACATTTTTCAGCTTCCCTCAAAGGTAGGTTAGGGCCACTGACTCTTCTGGCCAGTGGGTTGTGAGCTGAAGAGATACTCTGATCTGACACACTTAGGGGTGGGTATAAGTTCCACACAATCTCTCATCTGATTCCTGAGCCCTGGTTTCACAATCCTGCAGTGACCTTCCTGTTACCACAGGGTACCCCATTGGGATATCACCTGGGCTACCTAGACTGTATCAACTAATACAAACCACAGAACAAAATTAAGGCAAATCTTCACTTAAACCTGCTAACCCTTCAAGCTCTCCATCTACTCACTGCCATATTTCTCTAGGTTATGGTTCTCTTGTGTCATGTGATTAACTTGAGTTCTATTCACTCTCCTGAGCCTTGCTTTCTTAAGGATTACCAGCGAGTGGGCTGGGAATACCAACCAACTATTTCTTCTTAGTCTTCATCTTTTTTTACCTCCTTGGAACATTTGGCATTCAGCATTGAAAACTGCCTTTTCTTCCAATTCTCTTTGCCCTGAAATTTTGCAAGTCTACTAAATCAATTAAACAAGAAGTATTTGTTGAGCAACTTCATACACTAAAACTGTCTATGGCCCTTGGACTCTGTTCCTTTATACTTTCCACTGAGATATCTTATAGCTCTATAAATGGATTCCTTAAGCTTCAGTTTTCTAACCTGTAAAGTGAAAATAATAATATTCTCCCTTTCTGTTGCTATGAAGATTAAGTAGATTAAATGAGGTAGTATTTATAAAGGAACCCATGACAAAGTATTAAATATACGAATTGCAGAGTCAATCTCCCTTACTGCTGTTGTTGTGAAGTGAGAGCTATTCCAACACTTCAGATCACTATTTGCAGTCTCACCTTTCCAGCAATTGCCAGTCTTACATTTTTAATTTCTAAGGAACATTTCAAATGCAATATTTACTTTCACCTCAAATTGTTTATTAAAAAAAAAAATGTAATATTCATGTTCACCTCAAATCTGATAAATAAGTCCACAATTCCACAATGTGTCCCCTTTCAAACCCAACATTTCTTAAGTTTGTATTTCTGCCAGTGGTATCATTACTAACCCAGTCATCAAGGCTTGACGCTTAAGTTTCATTTATTGAAGTCTCCTACTGATATCTGCTTTCCATTTCAGTTTAGTAAAACAGTAACTGAGCAGTAACCCTTGCAATGTTTGCCTTCAATTCAAAATTGAATCAGATACAAGCCCTGCCTTCAGGTTGAAGAAGTATTGAATGGATTTGTCAAAAGAACAAGATGAGCAAAGTCTGAAGGTTTAGCAAAAGAAGCCTGTACGTTATTGCAACATGAGGTTGCAGTCAAAGAGATAATGACAGCCTCTCCAAGAACTGGAGATACTAATGAGATGGAAGAGAAATTTGGGTGGGCTTAAGGGACTGAAAGTACTGGAGGGCTACAAGGTTGTTTTGCTGTTGTGAGTGAGTGGGATAATAAAGTTGAAGAGTCCTGGGTACTGACAAAGGGCAGTTGTAGCCATGGGAGAGGATTGTTAAAAGGAAAAAAAGTTTTTGAGAAGACTGAAGTTAGTTGTCAGGTGCACTTTCCATGTGGAGATTGAAGTTGTCCATGGTGGTAACAGGAGTGATGGTGGAGAGGAGGACTAAGATGATGCCAACTTCCTCAATAAGATGTGGTAGCTGCAATGTAACAGAAAACAATTGGAGGTTCATCCAGATGGCATGAGCCTCAGGGTGACATAGCACTAAAGAGGCAGTGGGAGAGGTGGGAGAATGCCCTTTGTGAACAAATTCCAGACCTGCATCTTTTTGTAATGGCTACTACCCTGGACCTTGTCATCCACTGCACTATAAAGTGGAGTAGAATTAAAAATTGGATGGGTTCTTTCAAGAGGGTTTGTTGCTAAAGTAATGAAGTAACTGAGACAGCTCCTTTTAAGAGTTTCTCATATAAAAAGAGGATTTTAGCACGGAATTCAAAGGCGTATTATAGAGATTTCTAGTAAATGTGTGAGCTATTAAAATTATTTACCTTAAATAAATCTCAAGAGTCTTCTTCATCGCTTCCAACTTACACAGGTCACTAACGAAGACTAACAGAGATCACCCACAAAGAAAGCTAAACATTTTATTGGCTCCAACTTAATTGTGTGGATAGCATCCAAAGACTTCCAGCCCCTTCAGATTTCACAGGATTGTGAATTTATGTAAACCACCGACATTCTGAGGTTAGTGGTGCAAGGAATAAACAGAGAAAGTTGAATAGATAATTCAAGCTGTGTAGCAATTTGGAAAAAGTAGTTCTATCTCAGATTAATAAAATGGAAATTGTGCTTCTAGAACTATGTTGCTTCCTGTTACTGCCAAATCTCTTTTGCATTTGTATGATCAAAAGCTCATAATCCTGTTGAATGCACACAAAATTGGATAATAAAGTGCTCCAAGTGTTATTGTTAGTATCTGCTCACCAATACCATCACAGAGGGAAAGCTGCATGCATATAAGATGTTACAATATTATAAACTTCTCTTTTTAATACTTTCTTTTCACTGTTCAAAATATGTCTAAATTAAGAATTGAAAAGTCATTTCTATCAGATAGAATATAAGCACATCTATCATATAAATTAGTAATGTGACTAGCTATTGACCGTACGGAAAAAAATTGAACTGCCATAATTTGTATTTTTTTTGCATGAAAAACTAAAGAGAAGTTTGGCTACAAAACAAATAGTTGTTCTAAAGTGGCTTTTTTTTTTTTTCTTTTCCTCCACGATGTTACGTTTGGGCTGTGAAGTAGTGTTATCATCTATTAGTGCCATAAAAGGTTGTGTGTGAGGATGGGAATGTGTTAGGGGGAGGCACAGAAAGCTGATGGTGATTAACAGAAATTGATAATATACCATATTGATTTTCATTTCCTTTCTCATCCCCAAATTTCCATAAGACAGAACACAAAGAAAATCCCATAAAGACAGAAAAAATTATGCACATAAACTCTCTCATTGACTCCAACTGCAGCATATTAGAAGAATCTCAAGGGCAAATGTTTCCTTTGGAACATTAAATTGGTACAATACCAAGTATATTTTTTTATGAACCCTTAAAACAATAAATGACTCATGGAAATTCTAAGAAGTGAGATGTAAGCGGGGAGAGAGAAATTCCCTCCAAATTCAGCTTTATCTGAATTTCAAAATCTTTTGACTGGGAGAGGGGTTAAACTTGTCTCTCAAAAAGGGAATATAGTACTTTAAAAGCAAAAGAGCAGGGCTTCCCTGTTGGCGCAGTGGTTGAGAGTCCGCCGGCCGATCAAGCGACACGGGTTCATGCCCCAGTCCGGGAAGATCCCACATGCCGCGGAGCGGCTGGGCCCGTGAGCCGTGGCCGCTGAGCCTGCGCGTCCGGAGCCTGTGCTCCGCAACGGGAGAGGCCACAGCAGTGAGAGGCCCGCCTACCGCAAATAAATAAATAAATAAAAATAAAAGCAAAAGAGCAAGTTTTGTTTTGTTTCTGGAGTTATAATAGAACTTGAGAAGTTTCCTAAATTTCAACTTGAACAAACCTACTCAATGGATGTCATGCTGGTATCGAGTACTGCAGATGGAAAGGGGGAAGGGTGAGGAGGGATGTGGGGAATGGCATTCTGTCATATATCTCCTGTTCAACATTACTGAATTATTTATGTGCCGGTTGCTTGCCACATGTTTATCATATAGATTACGTGTATACCTTTTAGACAATGAAGAAAAACAGATATAATTTCTTTTTCATCTCACTCTAGAGATGAAAGAAGATTTGTAATCATTAAAGACATGTAGCTGTGTCCTAAAATAGCTTAGGTGATGTTAAACCAAGGAAGCCTGCATGTCAGATGCTGGTATTGACATTATTCTGTGCCACTCTTATTTTAGCGTCTCTAACCATTCGTTTAATTCTATCCAAAAAATCAATGCCTTTGCTTTATTGTAAACACAGTATTTAGCACCCAGGTTAATTCTTTCCTCTAATTCCAGCATATAGAAAGGAAGGTTTCATGTTTAAGATAATTTAGCCCACAGAAATAATCAGTTTACAAAAGAAAAGACTGAAAAATTCCTTTAAAAAAATGTGTTTGTTTTTTTTTAAGTACAAGATATTCACCATAGATAGAGCAGAAAGGAGAAAACAACTAGGCAATATGAGAGAGAAAGTGGAAAGAAATAGAGAGAGGCCTGAACTGATATAATATCTTAGAGTATTAAATTTTTAATCTCTTACCAGGGCACATAATTCCTCTCTGTTGGACAGTGTCATCCTAATGCAACCTTCCAATATCCTGATGACTTAGTGTGATCCACAGAGCTTCTCTTGGTTATGTGGAGTTTTCTAGAAATCTGGGTCCACAGTGAGAAATCACTACACTGAGTTTCTCTTGTTGCCAGACAAAGGGTAGGTAATTAATTTCTTGGTATTTGTTGCTTTCCCCTCAAGTTTAGGATCTGTCTTTTTTCCCTTCCTTAAAAATTATGGATTCTAAAACATGCTGGATAAATTCATCAATAAAATGTGTTTGATGTGGAGACACAATAATATTTATCAGTTTTACATTAGTTAAGGTAAAAGGAAAGTCTCAAATATGAGATTATTTTGACATATATTCTGAAGGTTTCCAAAATATCCCATGTTTTTCATGAAGGAAATTTAGGGAGTAGGGAAAGAAAATGATAACG
>NW_006773895.1:2992152-3002044 GCF_000442215.2 Lipotes vexillifer | reverse complement strand
AGGGAAAGAAAATGATAACGATTAATAAAAGATAGACTTCAAACAGTATTTCAAGGACTAAAGTTATTAACTCTTCATTAGTATTCAGAAACCCCACTGGTTTAAAGTGAGTTTCCTTATACAACTGGGGCTGTGGAGCACAAGAGCCCAGGAGAAAATGATTAAATAATACAGTACATACTCGAATGCACATGCAAACACTTGGCTAAGGATATGTATGTTTTCCTGACATCAGAGTGTGATATTCCATGGACCTACCATACGGCTCCATTATGCAGAAGGATCCACTAGAGAACTCCTGTTATGCAGCAAAGCTGAAATTTCTGCCTCTTTTATGCAGGCAATATTCCATTTTTAAATGTTTTCCAATCTGGCTCAGAATCACCCCCTCTGTGAACCAAATGTGTTCGTTACCAAATATTCTCCATGGTTTTTCTCCAAGGACTGACACAGCCTCCAGGTGTTAGCAATGACCTAATCATACAAAAGCCAGCATATTTATCTACTCTTACCCCCAAGAAAATAGGGATCTGCTTCCTTCTTAGTCTACTTTGCCTCAACAGTCTTCATGTATCTGCTGATTATATATTTGTAAATCTCTCCTTTTATCTCCCAAACAGATGCATGCTGTGATGAGAAATACCGAAGCACACATTAGAAGCAATGATGGTTATCATCCTAGCAGAGGCTGATGGGCTTCCTCAGATCTTGCCATGGAACCAATGGAATGCCAGAAAATGATTGGCTGGGGAATTCTTCCACATTGTCAGGAGTTTTGGGAAAAGGCTGTAAGAGAATGATGAGAAAAAACCTGGAGAATGGCAAATGCTTCAATGAAGCAATCTGTTACATTCCTCCTTGCAGAGTGGGATGCCTGGCCTGAGATGAGAAGTAATGGGACTGAGAGGAAGCAAAGGAAATAGAAGCTGAGGAGAGCAGCACAGAAAGCAAAGATTTATAGCATGTATCATAACCACTTTCTTATTTTGAGCTTCTCCTCAACTTAATCCAACTTCTACATTACTGAAAATTTATTATTTCCCTTATATATTTGTAGAAAACAGACCAAAAATGAGTAAAAAAAAAAAAAAATGGAGACAAAAAAAAAGACAAAAATGGAGGGGACCAGGAGTCCAATTCCTGTTTCTCCTGCTTCTGTCAGACTAAGTGAAACATTTAAAATCATCAGCAGATACTGACTGACCCTCATCATATTGAAAGTGGCTATTCAAACCTTTTAGAGAAGGACCTGGTCTTTGCCCCAGTCATTGGCCAAGGTACAACATGTACTAATAGCACTTCAGGGACAATGGCTTTTCGATGACCATCAGGTGCCAGTGCTTCTAAATTGGCCAATTTCATGTGTCAGTAGGCCAGAAGACATACAATCACATAAGAAAAACATTTTAATCCAGTCATTATAAGGTAGGAGCAGAACAGAGTAGCTGACGTGTTTATGGGGATAACTGTAATTTCAGCCTAGCTTCATTCAGTCAAGAAGATTGCTTCCAGTCTACTAGAAAACACTTCCAATAAGCTTGAATTACAACCTCAATATCACTCCATCTTTTTTTTCAGGTTAACATGTGAAATAAAGAGATTTCCTCAATGTCATAGTAACGTTTACTGTCTAAAAACTGATGAATATCTTCCCCTCTGTAAACAAATAGATTGTTTAATTTTAATCTCTTAGCCGACTGGTAGCAACAAAATTGGTTTTGCATTTTCTCTTTTCATTTACTTTTGGCAATTGATCACTGGCCTTAAAAAGATGAGAAGATAGATTTTAGTTGTGATCTTCTATGGTGGTTTTCATTCATTAGTTTTCTTTTCTTCTTTCTTTCACCCTCCAATCTCCGCCTCTCATGTTACATCAGCTACATCTCTTACCACAAGCTCACATAATTCCTGTCGTGAGTCTTTGCAACATCCAATTTGTTATGATGTACTATGCATGCAAATGTAATTGCAGAGGAGGAGTTAAGCAGAATGACAGCTTAAAGAGGCATGTTTTTTTGACTCTGTCATTCCCAGAAAATAGCATGAAGAGATCTGGGACAACTAGATGTTGTGATGAAAACATTACAATGTCAGGATATCAAATTAAACAACAGAACTCTCCTACTGAATCAACATCATCTGTCAAAGGCAATGAGAGCCCCAAACAGAGAAGAAAGCTATATGAAGTTGAGGCCATTATTTGTCCTAAAATCTGCCTCTAATTTTTACATTGTGAAAAATAAAATAAAAATTGTGCTTTCAGCACAATTCTTTTGAGAGAGAACTGTATAAACTTCTTTTGTCACACTATATAATTAGTTATTTTCAGACCACTTAGTTTGTGAAAAGTCATATTAACAAAAAGAGTAACCTAGAAACTATCTCAATAAATCTCAATGGCACTAACCACAATCTTAAAAATTAAGGGATTTTACTTTGATCTTATGTCTAAAGAAGAAAACTACAATGATATGGGAATAACTTACTCCTTACAAATCAAGTATCACAGAACACGACATACCCATTAAAAGACGGATAACAGGAGTTGTTCCTTGAACAACAGTGCTAGAAAAATCATCTACAAATTATTAGTTTAAATTGCCAATAGACCTCTGAAATATGATCTCAAATGGAATCATTTTGTATGAAGTAGATTTCAGACAATACATTTTAACTTCCAAAAAAATTCATTGTCCTGATGCTTACATGGTAAAAAATGAAATGGAGCTTCCTCAGACTGACTCTTGACCTGGAACACCTTCCCTTCCAAACCAGGCTTTTCCCCTTTTCACACCGACCATTACACATACTCATTATTTCTGGAGACTCAGAGAGGTTTGGAAAATATTCACAGAAGGGAGTTTATATATATGGAGGAAGAGTCTATAGCTGTGTAAGAATAGAACTAGTGAGCAGGCCTAATTGGTAAGAAATGTTTAGCTACACAGGCTAAGTCCATTGTCATGAAAGTTCATTCCTATCCTGTTATGATTTACACATTTAGGGACAATCCAAGATGAAGAAACAGTGCTCTCTCCATGTGTAGTGGAAGATGGCAAGGAGAACATCTTCTTAGAATGGATGCTCAAGCAGAAACCCTGGCCTAAAACTAGAGCTCAGTAGAATTCTGGGATTCAGGTTGGAGTCTGGTTCTTGCCTTTATTTATTTCTCTATTTTGAGAATTTGTTTGTTTATTTATTTATTATATTTTTTTAGGACAGGAGTCAGTTTTATTTTCATTATCAGCCTTGAAGCCGGATTTGCACAACACCTTTGTACTTGAGAAAATGCAAATCTTGGGGAAGAGCCAGGCAAGTCTTGACATTGCACCCCTCCCTGCTATTCACATCCCTTCTTAGCCTGAGAGACAGACTCCTTCTGACACTAGCCTGGATGCACATGAATACAAGGTGGAAACCAACTGACACAGTGACCTGTACTTTCAACATGTCTGCTGCTCTGATAACAGTGAAGGAGTCCAGCTGGGCTTCCACTTCCTTTTTTATTCTTATTCTTATTTATGGAATAAATGCTGTCCTAATAAATCATCATTAAGGGAGACTGACTTTGCAACTCAAGACAACTTCCAATAATGTTGGAACCAATTCTGTAGCTCAGATTAACTTCGAAGAAAGGGCAGTTCAGACAATATATCAGCACTGTGAGACCTCATCAGCATATTAAGGAAGTGATGCAATAATGCACTGCACTGGATTGGGAGCAGGTAGAAGGAGACTCTTGGATGGCTTGGGATCTAAACCATTGGACATCACCCTGTGTGAAAACAGAACTCTGCCACCTAGTCTTCTGATTGTCTAACAACCGTGTATCCTTCTCCTAAACTCAGGTCAAATTTTGACCTAAATTAAAGTTGGTCTTGCCACCAAAATCTAAACTAGAGACATACCTTTTTAAACCTTAGAGATGATGGCTATTCTGGGCCCCCAGGATGGCTCATCAGAATGCACCACTGAGAGAAAGGGACAGTTGGGGTGGGTTATAAAAGTATCTTTATTTCCTCTTTTCTCAGTGTATCTATCACTCTGGTTCCAGCTATGTCCATAACAGCCCCTCCAGCCTTTGCGGGACTCCTACTAGCTAATTCCTTCACCCATCCATATCTCCGTCCTCTTGGCCCAATCACTTCCACACTACTTTCCCTGACTCTCCAATAAAAATTAACTGACCCATCAGTGATTTGATGAATGTGACTCTGTGAAAGCCTCTACCACACTACCCTGAAACAGCTTACTTGCTCCTCCGGTACTCAGAAAAATCTCAGGAGTCCAAGGTTTGCTCGATTATACCAAATTGTCCTAATTCCAAATCATGGCCTTAGGATTAAGACAGAGGCAGAGGAAAGGAAAGTAGGAAAAATTGTAAAAGATCCCAGCTATAACTGCTGGTGGACAGGGAGAAAAGTAATAGCAGCGTAATTTAAAGAAGTGTGTCCCCTAAATGCACAGATAAATGATTTACAAGTCACAATTTTAAATCATGCTGCCTAATGTTACTGAGAAGTGCAAGAAATATAAACCTCTATAAGAACATTGATAGATTCTGATATTTAACACATATTTTAGTTAGAATGGTTCTGCCACTGGTATCAGTAGGGGGGGAAAAAAGCTCTTTCTTTTAATAAATGGTAGTTGGACATCCATTCGAACAGTGTAACACCAGCTACCTTTAAGAATATTCATCACCTACCTTGTTAGACTTAGATGCCATCTTATGCTGGGAGGCAAACTGGTGAACTCTGTGACTTCTCTAAGTCCTTTATAGCCCTCTGATTTTAGATCTTTGATTTTCTATTTATGATCTTCCAGGGCAGAGGAATGGAGTTGATTTATTCATATTAAGTCCATTGATATATTGTGAATAAGGTATAGAGGAGGGTTTTGAATGGCTTCTCACTTATCTGAAGGCCTGTGACCTGTGAACTGCCTCAAGGCTCTCTCTTCAACCTCTCCTTGGAGTATTCCCAACCTATTCAAGCTCTTTCTTAAACTCCACTCTTTCGATGAAGATATCACTTGTAGTGCTTATGAAATGAGTCTATCTATTACCAAACATGTGTCTACTTCTGTAATTAATAGGTATCTCTAATAAATAAGCAGACAATGTAGTAAGGACAGAGCTCCAACAAGAATATCTCAATGCTCATTGAACATCTGTGATCTCAGTGTATAAAATACATAGCCCCCAGGTAACATTATCCTCTGAACTGAGTTAGCTCACATTTTTTTTTGAATCCATCTGTACTTGTGAAGTAAGGGCTTGATTCAACAAGCCCTATGTGCTGCATACAAAGGGCTTTCTACATCTTGGAGTGGCCATTTCACATTTCCCACTCTAAACTCATAGACTCCCAACTGTATAACATGCATTCCTTTTTTATTCCTTAAAGGAATTGCAATTCTGCTATGATTGTAGTAATTTCTCTGGAAAGGCTATTTCTTACAATTTGAGAAGAGAGTCCTTTTTTTCCTCGGCTGGGGTGCTGTTGACTTTAGAGCTTGTGGTTATGCTGCATGCAAGGTGGTATGAGTGCCTAGTGGAGATGGTATTGCAGCTCCAAATCTACCCAGAAAAGGAACACCATGGGTAGGCTTTTCAACAATTACCAGTTAGTTGGACTGTAGAAGTAAGTGGCTATATTCCTTCTGCATTCACGCAGTCAAGTTTGTTTTAGTAAATCCTTTAAGAAATAGAGCCACTTAAGAAGTTTTTTTAGAAATAATACCCACAAATTGAAATGAAATATCCCTATTCATGAAAATAATCCTTTTACAAGATGATTTCGCACTAAAGAAGAGTATTTTGTTTTGTAATTTGTTTTTGAAAACATAATTTGGAATTGTGTGATGGAATTTTGATCAAAAATATGAATAAGTTTTCTGAAAGTAACTACAAATCCTTATATGCATTCTATTTCAATAGTAATTATTTCTCTCAACCACAATGTTACATGATTCTTATTCTTACAGATAATAGAAAAAGCTACTGTGAAACAACTGTATTAACAAAACTTCTAAAACTTCTTTTTAATTTTGTGACAAAGAAATGCTAATTAAAACAAATAAATGTATATTCTCTGTTTCGTTGTTGCTGTATTCCAAAAAGGAAAGGGAAAAAAGTAAGTCAAGAAAGCTAAAAAGCATTTATTATATATCTATTGTGAATACGGCACCAGAGTAACATGTGTGAATACAGCTCATAAAAGGCTTGTCCAGGGAAAAACACTGCCATACTAAGGGTCCCTTTTTTTACCTCTATTAACGCTGGTAATATTAACAATATATATTAGTTATGATAATATGGACGCTATAGCAAACCATCAATTTTATGACTTAACCCAATAAAATTTAATTCATGACTCACATAACAGTCTAATTCCACTGTCCCTGGCTAGCATGCAGCTTTCCACCTTCTAATTTAGAGACAAAGGCATTTTAGACCTTTTAGAGACAAAGGCTCTGCCTTCTCCAAGGGTCTTGGAAGGGTCCTCTTTCAGCCAGACAATGGGAAAAGACAAGAAATGCCATGTACAAGAGACAGTTAAGGATCAGGTCTGAAAGTCATGCTTATTTCTGCTTACATGCCATTGGCTAGAATTCAGTTATTTGGCCACATCTCAATGCAAAGGAGGATATAGGAAATATAGTTATGTGCCTAAGAAGAAGAGGAGAGAGACTTGGTGAGCAGCTAGCCACATAATGACTTAGTGGAAAGAACACTAGATGGATATCAAAAGTCATAATTTTAGACTTTGTGGTACTACTAAGTAGTATATGCTGTAGAGTAAGTTTTTAATAGTTTTGGGCCATAATTTTTGCATAGGTGAATTTAGTCATGATATTCTGATTCTGAATGAGAAAAGTAGGAGAAAAAATTCATAGAAGCACAGTAAAGTTGGAGGAAAAATAAAATTACAGTTGTTATAAAACAGAAAGTACTATAATATCTGCCTAAATCATATTTTCTCAAGTTTCACTGAGGTATAATTAACACACAACAAAGTGCACATATTTAATGGATATAGCTTAAGTTTTGACTATACGTACACTCATGAAACCATCACATCAAGATAAACATATCCTACACCCCTGAAAAGTTTTCCTCTACTGCATTATAATCTCTTACACCCTACACACCCATGCCACCATTTCTAGGCAACCACCAATCTACTTTTTATCACTATAGCTTAGTTTGCCTTTTCTAGAATTTTATACAAATAAAAATATACTCCTTTTTTGATTGACTTCTTTTACTTATTTGGGGATTTATCCATGTCATTGTGTACATAATCAAAAGGTTCATTCCTTTTGATTGCTGAGTAATATTCCATTGTATGAATACAACATGATTTGCTTATCCATTTATTTGTTGGTAAATATTTGGATTGTTTCCAGGTTTTTGTTAGTATAAATAAAGCAGCTACAAACATTTGTATATAAATATTTCTATGGACAAATGTTTTCATTTTACTTCCATTAATACCAAGAGGTGGAATGGCTGGATCATATTGTCCTTTATTTCTTTTTTTCTATTTTTTTCTGCCTTCTCTTGGGTTAACTGATCAATTTTTATGATTCTATTAAATCTTTCTTATTGAATTATTGTTTATATTTTTTAAAAATTGGTTGCCATAGGACTTTTCAATATGCACTTTTAAGCTATCTGAATTTACGTTCAAATAACACACCACTTCAGTTGCAGTGTTAGGATTTTATAAGAATACAATCCCAATTTCTCCCTCATATTCTTTGCACCATTGTCATATTTTTAACATATACACTAAACTCACATTATATTATTAGTATTTTTGATTGAACAATCAGTATCTCTTAGAGATATTAAGCTATAAAATACATAAATTTGTAAATTAAATTTTACCTTAATTTATTCATTTCAAAACCCCTCATTCCTTCTGGTTGATATCAAAATATCTGCCTGAAAAACTTCCTTTAAAATGCTCTATAGAGTACATCTACTACGAATGAATTCCCTCCATTTTTATGTGTCTGAGAAAGTATTTCTCCTCCACTTTTAGAGGATTTATTTTCTGGGCATAGAATTCTGGGTTGACTGGCTTTGTTTTTGTTTTTATTTTCTTTTAGCATTCTAAAGATATTACTTATCTTCTTGCTCTCATGGTTTCTGATGAGAAGTTGGCTGTAATTATTATCTTATTATTATCTGGACATATGTATCTTTTTTGCTCTAGCTGCCTTCAAGATTATCTTTCTGTTTTCATTTTCAGTGGTTTAAATATGAAACTCCTAGCTATGGTTTTATGGTATTTATCATACTTCATGTTCCCTTATGTTCTTGGACTAGTTTGCATAATGTCTGTCAATAATTTTAGAAAACTTTCAGCTGCATATTTCTACTACTCCATTCTCTCTCCTTTTCTCTGGAACTCCAATGGTGCCTACATTAACCTTTTTTTTTTTTTTTTTTTTTTTGCAGTACACGGGCCTCTCACTGTTGTGGCCTCTTCGGTTGCGGAGCACAGGCTCTGGACGTGCAGGCTCAGAGGCCATGGCTCACAGGCCCAGCCGCTCTGTGGCATGTGGGATCTTACCGGACTGGGGCACGAACCCGCGTTCCCTGCATCAGCAGGCGGACTCTCAACCACTACGCCACCAGGGAAGCCCTACATTAACCATTTGATATTGTCCCACAGCTCTTAGATGTTCTGTTCTGGGTGGCTTTTTTTTTTTTTTTTTTCCTCCACTCTTTGTACTTTCTGTTTTAGTTTGCATGATCTGTTGACCTTTCTTCAAGTTCACTGATTCTTTCCCTGTCCGTGTCAAGTCTACTGATGAGCCCAAGGAAGACATTCTTCATCTGTGTCAGCATGTTTGTTTATTTCATGCATTTCCTATTTGATTATTTCTAGCTTCTTTCTCTCTCTTGAAATTACCCATCTGATCTTGCATGCAATCTAACTTTTCTATTGGATCTTTTAACATATTAGTCATAGTTATTTTAATTTTTTCTGTCAAATAATTACAACATCTATGTTATAACTGAGATAACTAGTTCTGGTGATTGGTTTGGCTCTTTCGAATGTTTTTCCCTGTCATTTTGGATGCCTCATTTTTTTTTGCTGAAAGCCAGACATCTGGTGTAGGATTGTAGATACTGAGATAAATATTTTTATGCTTGGAAATGTGCATATCTTTTTTCTGATAGCCTATTAGCAAAGGGTTTATGTTAATCTATGCAGAAGTTGGGCTGTGCTTGAGATTTGCTGTTGCTATGACTGGCCTCAGTTCACCACAGTCTTCAAATTCCCTCAGTGATAACTTGGGTTTATGGTGTGGGATGATTGCCAGTGATGATTTTTAAAGTATTTGCTCCCCCCTTCATATTATGTTTTCCTAGTGCACTTCCCTTCAGAGAGAATCTGTTCCTTGCAGCTCTTTCAGCTGTATTCCACTGTTACTTTCACTCAACATTTGTTAGCCTGCTTGAGTGTGGGGGAAGTAAGGGGTCATTCTCTAAAGTTTTGATTAAGACAATCTTAGGCTGATACAGCGTCTATGAGTCCAGCCAGGGTGTATCCTTCACAAGCCTCCTGCCCCTCTTCCTACTGTAGTGTTGAATCTGGAACATATTCTGCTCCTCCCCATGGGTAGTACTTTTTAAAAAATTCCCTTTCCTAAATTACAATGGGTTTCCACCAGCATCCTAAAGGAACACTTCTCTGTTGCTCTTCATCACCACCACCTACCCTCAAAGATTAAGTCTTTTGATCTGAAAGAGAAATAGGAAAAATGTTCTGGGTGAAGTTTTGGCAGTGACTGCTCTTCTCTTTCCCCAAAGAGCACCATAAGTTAAACCCATCTCAGGACTTGCCCCATCATCCCTGTTAGGGTCTTA
>NW_006773895.1:2950720-2992142 GCF_000442215.2 Lipotes vexillifer | reverse complement strand
AAGAGTGTGAGAACACTGTAATATTTGAAGTCCTAGGGGCTTTCCACTTTCATGTCAGCCCACATTCCACCTTTAGTAATTTGTTAACAATTTTTAGCTGTAAATTCTTACTAGCTTTTATAACAGCCAGTGATATCTGCCCCAGGTAAACAAATGCTTGGATACTATTTCTCTCTGCCAATGCCTCACTACTCCCAAGATTTCCCATGGCAATTCTCTGGTAAATTCAAGAAAAGTCGTTAATTTGCAGTTTGGTATTTTTCTTATTACCAGGTTCTATCCAGATGTCTCCTTCTCCAAAGGTGAAATAGAAGCTGACCTAGTTATAGAAATCCTCCTTGACAGTTTTTCTTCTTTCAAAATGTTGCTCCACTGTCCTCTCACTTATATTGTTTCTGACAAAAAAAAAAAAAAAAAATCTGCCTGAAATCCTCTTATTGTTGTTGTTTCTCTGTAGATCAGATCTTGTTATCTGACTGCTTAAAAAAAAAAAAAAAAAAAAATCTGCCTGAAATCCTCTTATTGTTGTTGTTTCTCTGTAGATCAGATCTTGTTATCTGACTGCTTTCAATATTTTCATTTATCACTCATTTTAAGTAAATAGATTAGTTTGTGTGTTGATATAGTTTTTACTTGGGGTTCACTGAGCATCTTTGATCTGTGGGTTTATAGTTTTCAACAAATTTGGAAATTTTTGCCATTACTTCTTCAAATATTTTCTGACCCTTTTCCTCCCTCCTCTCCTTTGGGACTCTAATTATACATACATTGAGTTGCCTGAAGTTGTCCCTCAGCTCCCTGGTAACCTGGTTTTGTTGTTGTTTTCTTTGAATCTTTTTTCCCCTGTTTTTCATTTTAGGTAAGTTCTGCTGCTAGATCTTAAAATTAACTATTCTTTTTTCTGCAATGTCCAATCTGCCATTAATCCTATCCAGTGTACATTTCATCTCAGACATTGTAGTTTTCATCTCCAGAAATTTGGTTTTGCTTCTTTTTTATATCTTCCATGTCTCTATATAACATTTCCAATCTTTTCTCTAGCTTTTTGAATATATGGAGTATAGTTATAATAACTATTTTAATGTTCTTGTCTGCTAATACTAACATCTGTTTCAGAGCTGCGTTGGTTTCAATTGATTAATTTTTCTCCTCATTATGGATCTCATTTTCCTGCTTCTTTTCATGGCTGGTAGTTTGTTGATTGCATGCCAGAAATTGTGAATCATACCTTGTTGGGTGCTGGATATTTTTATATTTTTCGAAAATTCTTGGGCTTTGTTCTGGGTTTCAGTTGAGTAACTTGGAAACAGCTTGATCCTTCTGGGTCTTGCTTTTAAGATTTGTTAAAGTAAAGTAAAATAGTAACCTATGTCTAATTTTTCCCCTCTACTGAGGCAAGACCCTTCTGAGTGTTTATCCAACTCTGTGAATTACATGATTTTCCAGTCTGGCTGGGGAATAAGCAATATTCTTGGCCCAGTGTGAGCTCTGAGTACTGTTGCTTCTAATGCTATCAGGTAGTTCTTTCCTTGGCCTCCAGCAGTTTGCTCATGCATATTTGCTGAACTTTGTTGATTACTCAAGGAGGACTCCCTGAAGACATCTAGAAGTATGTTTTGTTTGGTTGGTTGGTTTTTGCTCACCTTCGTCTCCCTAAATTCTCAGCTGCTTCTCTCCAACTCAGGAAATCTGCCAGGCACTGCCTGGGTTCTCCCTCCATGCACTGCAACCTGAAAGTTCTCTTAAGGCAATAAACTGGGGCAATTATAGGGCTTATCTCATTTGTTTCCCAATTCTTGAGGATCACTGTTCTTCATTCTCTAATGTTCAGTGTGTTGAAAACACTAGTTAATATATTTTGCCTACTTTATTTCAAGTGACAGATTAAATCTGATGTTCTTTTACTCTGTCCTGATTGAAAGCAACAGTCTTAAAACATATTTGAGTATACAAAATATGTTGAACCTTTCCAGAATACATAACCTCTTCATTAGAAATACCCATGGCATAAAAGTATTCATGATGAAATGATGGCATGTTATACTTTTAGCATTTATACCAGATATTTTATTTTGTTTTATTTTATTTTGTTTTATTTTGTTTGCTACCCAGCATTCCCTTTTTATGCTACGACATTATACCGAAATTCCTCTGGAGACTCTGCCTTCATGACTAGTTCATGTGGTTTATTTGGGGCTTCTTAGTTTAGATAAGTAAAAAATAGTATTGCAAAGTATTTTACATTTTGCATGTCATGAATCAGGTGAAGCAAATCTTCATATGCTTAAGAAATATTTGTAATTTCTTTTTGATGAACTGTTATTTCATATCCCAGGTCCATTTTTTCTTTTGGATTGTTTATCATTCTCTTAACAATTTCTATAAGCTACCTATGTAGTTTAGAGATTGGCCCATTTGTCTCATATACTGGTTGCATTGATCTTTTGTTTACCCATTGAGTTTTACCCTTGCTTAAGGCATTTTTTTAACTCAGCAGATGATCTTTATTTTTATACAGTATATCTTTTCGTTTTTGACTTCTAGATTTTTAATAATGGTTAGGCCTTTCCTACTTTTATAAAGGATTTTCCCAATGTCTCCTTTTAGTACTTTTAGTATTTTATTTATATGACCTCTTAAAAATTAGTTTCTAAAATTTGTTAAAATCTTTCCCAAATATTTCAGCCACAATGACTTATTTCTGAATGCTACCAGTACTGATTGATCCACATCTTTTATTATAATTATTTGCTTTCTTAATATTATAGCAATATGTTTGTATATATGTATGGCAATATTATGGCTTTCTTAATATATATTATATTATGGCATTTCATATCCCTCATGGTCCCTAGCTAAATTATTATATAAACTCAGTGACAATACACAAATTTTCTTCCTTTATGTCCACAAAGTCCTAGTACAGAACACAACCTGCTAGAAACTAGATGTTGGTGCCAAAGTAAAAAGGAAGGTATTGTGTTCACCATATTATTAAATCCTCAGCATGTTTTGTTAAGTAGTACACTTCTAAAGATTACTCAATTAATATTTAAAAATTCTGACTATGTGCATAGTAATTAAACTCAATGTATGCCATCTTTGTGCTATAATAATAATAATTTGAAAAATTAATAGCATATAAACATGATTTACATGACATGTATGAAATGATAGTATATATTTTATAATAACAGTACTCCTGTCACAATTCAATGGTTTAATTTAAACTTTACAATGACTTTCACGGTGACTTTTCCTATGATTATATTCTGGTTTCTTCAAGTCATATAACATGATCTCATTTAATGCCTATGATTTAAAAATCATTTTTCCTCATCTTGCCTAAAATCCTGATTTTCTAAATATTATGTATCTTGAATAAGTTACATAACTTTCCTGAACCTATTCATCTACTTGTGTATGGAAATAATAAGATCTTTGTTCAAAACTCAAGAATTTAAAAAAAAAAAAAAAAAAACTAAACGAAAATGCCTAGTACAGAGCCTGGCATATAGCCAGTGTTCATAAAACAGTATTATCATCATTATGATTAGCTCTATCATCTTTGTTCTTGGTTTTTTCTTTTAGTTATTTTTTAACCTCTTTAACATGTGTGCTTTCTTTCCTTTTTTAAAATCTTTCCTTCCTTCTTTCTATTGTTTTTTCTTTAATGTGCTCACTTGCTCCAATCATTCTTCACTCTTCTACTCTGAGTATAGCCTGTACTTCATTAGACATCTTAAAATATTTGGAAACATAATGTGGTTTACATACATGCTCAGTTTTAACTTTTTTTTCCTGTATGAGATAAGCATCATCTAAAAGAGGCACAACAAATTTAGGCACAGAGCATGAGCCCTGAGTCCCCAGATGCAAGAAATGTAATTCTCTTTCCTTCTCCCACCATTCATCTCTTCTCTTCCAAATTCCCCTTTCTCCCTTTAGACCTGCCACAGATCTAAGCAGATAACATTTTTTCCAGTGTGGAAAAGTACCATAAAAAGCCCTCAGGTCTGCCACATCATAATCTTCACATGGAGCTCCATGCCATCTTGTACAGAGCCTTGTCTGCCACCTCTGAAACTATTATCTTGAACGATGAATCATAAAAGTAATCACCATTTGTTAAATATTTGCTACCAAGCAAAAATTTTAAAGTTTTATGTGTGTTATCTCATGGAATCTTTGACAACACATTGAGGTAACTTTATAACCTATTTACAATGAGTAAACTAAGGCTTAGTGACGTTAAATAATTTACCCAAGGTCACACAGAATGTGGCACGCACAAGATCACATATGACTCCAAAATCCATGCATTCTGCCGAGAAAACCAATTCTATATTTTAAGAAAAGTACATTCACCATGTCACTTGACACTTTTCCTCTCAAAACAAAATCTAGTGAGAAGACAAATACTCAAAGATTAGCTTTGTACCTAGAAAATATCTAAGACATAGTCAGTCAAATGATCTCTGGACCATAGGCAGATATCACAGAGCAAGTTAAAAAACAAATGCTTCAACGAAACAAAATTTCCAGGGGGGGTTGAAAATGCTCTTTGGATCCACTACAATATTTTACTATGGGTACAATATATTTTCCTTTCAATTGTGAAGTGGAGAAAATGTCAGCTTTGCTTTCACATTTTTTTAAGTTCAGGATGGTCAAATATCGAACTTTGGACCCTCTCAGTTGATAAGGTTTCAATATTCCTTGAACTCCTTTTATAGTATGAACAAAATGAATTTCTATTGTCTGTTGCTCTAAACTCCTGCCTGTTTTTTTTTAACTCTGTTTTTAAATTAGTGATTTTCACTACCTCATGCAGTCTTCTAAATTACATTTTAGAGTGCTGGCTATTAATATTTTAGGTAGCTTTGATGTTTTACTTTACAGTCTTCAATTTTATTTTACATTTCACAGGTTCCTAGTTCCAAATAATCCTACAGGCAATTTTCTCACACTGCAACTATTCCTTGAAACATATGCTAATGCAGCACGACACTTGAAATACTGGGGGTTAAGTTAATCACCCAAAATGAGTTGTATTACTGTCAGCAGTGTATAAAGACATCCCATAGTGAACTACAAGGAAGGCTATCTTTAAAGCTGCATTTCAAAAACTACCCAAAGCTGGAGATGAACAAAAATAAACATTTATTTCAAAGTCCATTGAGCTAAAGAACCAAACATTTGTTATTTCTGGTCTCAAAAGTTACCCAGTATAAATAAAGGGATTCATAGCTTTTTCAAAACTTAATTACCAGGAAAACCCTTATAGACAGCATACTCTGTCTCTGGGCAGGACATACACTGCAGAGCAGTTTCTATCTTCAGATTTGTCAGCAGAGAAAGGAAGAAATCACTATTTTCCTCTCTGTTTGGCTGAACCACATGCCAGTTCTAAAATCCTGGGGAGCAAATTGTGATCCTCTGCTCCATCAGCAAAAGTGACACTCATGGCAACATCACAGTCTAAACATGATTTTGCCAAAAATCACTAGGCAGTACATTGTGCATGTGTTCACCAATTTCTTTCCACTGTTCAGCTATTACTTGTGCTTTTAGTATGGATTAAATAGGAGATTTAAGGACCTGCCAAATACATGACCCTTTCAAATCTCTGAAATCCAAATCGTTTGTAATACTATTTTGTATCAACCTCATAACAGTGAAGGCACATCCAACCACCCAAATTTCTGGTCCATAATATTCCTTACTTTATTCTTGGGAGAGATTAACAATACCTTGCTGCCACGCCCAGATGCCCGATCACACTGCATCTCTGTTTCCTATACGCTCTCGTGCATACAAAGCCAAAAGCAGCCATCACCGCCAGGCCTGATTCTGATGGGTGGCATTGTATGCATTGCCACAGCTTTTTTCCGTGTGGGCAGCAGATTAAGGACTTTCAGGAAGCTTTAATCTTTTCTGTTAGAGGGTACTCCTCAGTCAACTGACTGCTCAGAGGCCAACTGAGGTACAGTTGAAAGCTGCATTTTAAAACAGCAGCAAGTCTGCACTTATGCTGATCTAGATTTCTCTTTTCTGTCTTGCAAAAATATTGAAATAAGATTTAGCTGCAATGTTGTGATACGCATTTTTATGAGAGAAGAAATATATTGTGAAAAGAGCATTACTTCACTTGAAAAGATCAAGAGAGCGGGGAAAGAATAAAGGTTTACCAGGAACATAGTATTTATTTGCCATGCATATTTGATATGAGTTCATTAATATGCAATAGAAGTGTCAACATAAAGTGCTGTTTAGATCAAGCTATGAAAACAAATTGCCCTGGTATTAACGCTGGAATATACTAAGCTGTGGTTAAATATAAGCCTTATTTACTATACGGTTAAGAAATATTTTATTGACTATTGTTAAATAACCATCTACTTAGCCTAATTGAATTTGCCCTCTATAAGACTGATGGTTTGAGTACTATGACAGTGTTCCTGGTACTTTTACATACCATACCTTTGCCATTACATGGATTTTTCTTTTCTCATCCATTGACATTCAATAATTAGCAATTATCACCAGTCCATGCCTAGTTTGAGAGTATTTTCTCAGTCTCACCGGACCATAGCCAAAGCTATATCCAGTGAGGAAGCAAAGTACAGAAGCTTCCCTTTAAGAAACACTTGCTATAGAACTGGATAGAGTACGTCTGACTGCATCACAGCGTGAAAATCCACTCCCTGGCACAAGGAAGTGTTTCATAAGACAGAGTAGACTCATTTGAGTCTCTTCGGGGACTTGAATTTAAACATAGATATTTTGGATTAAAACGCAGATACCTCAGGCAGAAACAGAAGCCTGGGTTGTCTTCCTGGCACGTTGCCGTCCTGACGGTCATTAACATAATGCAAAAGTACCAAGATAGGAGACTATTATTATCCTCACGTCTCATGCAATATGCAGAAAAGCTAAACCTGCTGTAATTAATACTGACCCTTTCTTTACTGGTAGCTGTCACAGCAATTGTTAAGGAAGAATATCAGGAGAACAAATGCAGAGTTGAGACTTTTTAAAACCTAGGTTTTTGCCTTACAAATGATTTCTGCCACTGTTCTGGCCTTAATTCTTTGAGGTAGTAGAAATAAAACCGTGAGTATGAATGTTGCCATCAGGATCTATAAACACTTTACAAAACAGAAGAAAAACACTGGGACTTATTCAAACTCATACCTAAGATGTCTGAACCACGTGTCACCAGAAAAGTCCATTGACAATTCCCTGAAATGACAATAGAATCTGGGTAATAAAGTCTGACCTTTTTTTTTTTTTTTTTGCTTTTCCTTTGTGTTTAGTCTAGTTTCACTTGCTCGTAGGGTATGATGTGCAGAGGCCTTGCACTCGGCCGGCCCTTCAGACCAGTGTTCCCTGTAGGAAACGACCGCACACAACACCTCAGTTTAGCAGGCTGCGCACAGAGGCACCACGCACGACACTGCAAGTCAAGATGGCGGCGGTGGGTCTTGTGCAGACATGCTGCTCCCAGCACTGGGATCTGGAGCCTCAGCAGCGCAGCTGCGCCTGCTCTGCCAGAGCTCCGCCCCCTTGCCTCGGACAGAACCCTATACAGCCGACCCGCCCACGGCCTGTCAGAAAGAGTGCATACTTAGAGCAGGGAGCTCCGACCTCTCCATTCCTTGATCAAAGATAAAGCTTTCCTTTGCTTCAGAACCGAACTGAGCCTCTTTCTATTGGTTCAAACAACACAGAGCAGGAGGACCCTTGTTGGGGATCAACTCTAGAGGGTGGGTAACACATGTACTGAAATGCCATTTCCCTGATTAAAGTTAATAATGCAAAAAATATGAATTTCAAATATTCTTAATTTTAATGCTATATTTTTAGTTTATTGTTTTGTGATCTCTGAAGCAACTATTAATGGAGCTCTTGACATGAAGTCAGAAGTATTAATTTTTAATTTAGTTTTTAATTTGATGGCCATGTATATCCTTCTTTGGGCTCCCTTTATTCAGGCTTTTAGATGAAAGGGTTTGAATTAATAACTATTTTTCAAGGTTCCGAATTCAAAAAAAATTGGGTATAAACTCTAAAATTAAGACTGGGTTCAAATTATATGGTTTCAGTTACCTGTCATTCTTCTTTAATAGTTTTCTGCAAATTTCCCACTGCCACCCAAACTAATTCCAGGTAAGGAGTTTCATGTCATAGTTGGGCTTTGATAAACATGATGATTAAAATATCAAGGTTTTCTCTCTAGAGGGAAAAACAAGGTTTTCACATAAAACTAGACAACACACAGCTTTCCCCAAAGGTTTCAGCCAAGCCATTCATTATTTTCCTCTTTCAATAAATGTATAAGAAAAACACTTCATTTGCAATTTTTTCTCTTCGGGACTAACCACCACTTTAAACTTTAGCTAAAAAATGACACCAATAACCAGCTAAATTGGTCTCAAATTAACCACTGTCTGCTAAAATTTAGACTTTTGTTCATATTGTAATTGATGCAACACTGATTATAGAAATTCATTTCACTAATGAAAAATGAGTCAAGTGTCACAGAATTCTCAAAGACATTGTTGTGTATGATAAGAATATCAAGACTGGCAAATGCCAAGGAACTGTAAAAATTTATTCCCACTATCTTCTCCATCACACCCACTTCCTCCTTCCTTTCCCAACATACAGTTCCTTTTCTGGGGCTGTCTTTTCCTTTTCACAGCATCATCATTAATTCAGTCAACCAAGCAACAAACCCTGAGGTCATCTTTGATAACTCTTCCACTCTGCCCCCTTTTTACTTCCTGCAGTGCGTCTCCTCTTTGAACGATCCTCTCCTTTGTTGTGATAATTATCATTTTAAAACAAGGTTTGACTAAGGCTATAATGGAGTGTGGCATAGTGGGAAAAGGAGATGATATTAGGGTGATGATATTATTAATTACTTTGTTATTTATGTCATTGATGTTGTGCCATCTATTTGGTTTAAACCAAGGATAGGTTTTGGAATCAAAGTTATGTCTTGGAGTGTAATGCTTACAATCAGGTGTTCTTAGATAAATTGCTTGACCTTACTAAGTATTGGCTTCCTCATCTGCAGGATGCTCATAAATTGAAATCCTTCTTAACCAAAACTCAATTTCATATAATTTCTTGCCAGCCAAAGGTCTCTCACTGTTGTGGCCTCTCCCATTGCGGAGCACAGGCTCCGGACGTGCAGGCTCAGCGGCCATGACTCACGGGCCTAGCCACTCCGCAGCATGTGGGATCTTCCTGGACCGGGGCACGAACCCGTGTCCCCTGCTTTGGCAGGCAGACTCTTAACGACTGCGCCAACAGGGAAGCCCTGTATTTATTTTTCTACATTTTGTTTCATTTAATCCATTCATTATAATCTAGCTTCCATTCCTACCCCTACAACTAAAACTATTCTTGCCCAAGTCATCCATAAATCCCAGACTCAGTAGACATGTTTCAGCCTACATCTTAATGAGACAATTCTTAGGATTTCGCTCTACTGTCTTCTCAATGAGTAATCAAACATTCTAGTCCCTTTCCTGGTTCTCCATATCTATTTGACAGTTTCTTCTTTATATCCTTCATGGGCTTCTATTTTATTCAAATCCTAATTTTCCCTCAGGGTCCATTCTGGACAATTATTTCTCCTTACCTCTAAGTTTCAGATTTGCATATTCACTTGACTGCTATATATATATATATATATATATGATGTTGGCTGTCTCATGGTCATTTTAAAATCAGCATATCCGAGTCAGGATTCATAGTTATCTCCAAAACATCTTACTCCCCTCTTAGATATTAACATAAACATTTCTTCAATCTCCATGAAAAAACCTGTCTTTCTAACTCCTTCTTCTTCATCATTCACCATGTGGTTAATCACCTGATACATAGAATCCTCTCTTGATTATTTCTTGTATATATCACCCACTTTTTATTTTTATTTCACTGATCCAGTTCAGTCCTTCCTGTTTTCCTGGACTGAAGCAATAGTCTCCTAATTCACCTCCCTCCAGGCTTTTCTACTTCGTTCTGCATCTTCCCCACAACAAATAAAGTGGTAGATCTGAAATCAAGTCTGACTATCTATTCCTCTACTTCAAATGTTTCAGTGGCTCCCCATTGCCCATGGCTTCTTAGTTTGGTCTGTCAGGCTTTCTATGACCTTGTCCATAACTACTCACTCAGCTTCATAGTCCTCCCTTACTGCCATAAACATTGTATTTATTGTTATGCATTATTTTTATACAAATGGCTCATAACACACTTCAAACTTTAAAATTTGTAATTCATCTGACTCTTTGCTTTGATTGCTCTCTCTGCTCGGTATATTCCAACTTTTCAACTTCAATATTCATTCTTCAATACTTAGCAAAGGGACATTTTCAATAAATTTCTAATCCAATCTGTAAAGATTTTTTTCTATATCAGCCTATAACAATAACTTATTGTAATTATTGTTTTGTGTCAATTTCTCCTACTAGATATAACTTACTCAAAAACAGAATTTGTATCTTCATTAACTTTGCACTCTGAAAATCTAGCAAAGTACTATACACATAGAGATGACTCTACAAAGGCACCCAATTTCTGTCTTGGGCAACTGAATAGTTGATCATGCCATTCAGTGAAACAAGAAATAAAGGGAGCTACAGGCATATGAAGCTAGATCATATATTTGAGATGCCAAGGGGCAATCACATGGAAATATCCAATAGGTAGAGGAGTATATGAGTCTGAGTCAGGCAGTTAGAAGAGATCTGGACTGTAGATAAAGGTTGAGAAGTCATATTTATATAAATGGTAATAGTGCAATAAGGAAATTTGTCAATTTTTTTCTGTTTAAAATTTCATACTGAAAGCCAATTATTTAGACCTTATGTTTTAATCAAAATTGTTACTACAGAAAATCATTTTAATTAGCTCAAACATTCAAGAATCTGGATGTCTGCAACATCCCTTGCTCTAGATTAAGAAATGTAGTTTTGATTTCAACTAGACTCTTATGTTATTGTTTTGGAAACGAGAATTACCCACATGAAGCTATTGTATTAAATAATCATCATAACACATATAAATTGAAAGCTGAATTAAACATTACTAAGTTTTAAAAGGCATGACACTAAAGAATAAGTGATGCTTTATAGTATATGAGATGGACAGTATGTCTGTAATTCTAACATACTTATGACTCCAAACCCACATTAGTAGAGGCTATAACAAAATATGAATTCACTTATAAAATGCAAAGGCAGTATAAAATCATCCAGACATGTAATGAAAAGATCAAGTGCATAAACCAGATATGCTTTTCTTTTCTAGTCCCTAGAACTATGAACAGGATACTGGGAACCTATAATGAACATAAAATTCATTTATTCTTTAATACTCATCCAATGTTTATGAGTACCTACTATATGTCATCACTGTACTGTGCACTGGAAATAGAGCAGTAAAGAAAACGGCAAAAATTTCTGTCCTCATTGAGCTGATAGTCCAGTGAGGAAGGCAAGAAATAAAATAAATAAATAAAATATAGAGGAAGCTAGATGGTGATGAGTCCTATGAAGTAAAATGAAGTAGGGAAGGGAAATATGGAATGTCAGAGAGGAAGCAATTAGTTTGAAATTGGGTGAACAGCAAGGTTACACATTTTAACAATGATCTGAAGGAAGTTCAAGAGTGAGCATTGTGAATATCTGAGGGAAGAGACTTCCAGGCAGAGGCAAAAACTATTACAAGGGTGTTCAAAGAACAGCACTTTGTGTGAGAGTAAAGAAGGCAAGGGGAGAGTAGTCAGATAAGTAACAGATGCCCTTATCATGTCAAGCCCCTAGACCTTTTTAAGGATGTTGGCTTTTATGTGTTTTTATTCTGAGTGGAAGCCATGAAAGTAGTTGAGCAGAAGTGTCATGACCTTATTTTTTTATATTTCTAGACCATTACTATGACTTCAGTGCAAAGAATGAAACACAAGTTCTGAAGCAGGGAGACCAGTTAGGAGACATTTGCAACAATCTAGGAAGGAGGTGATGGTGGCTCAGACTAGGATGGTAGTAGAAGATATGGTGATCAATGATAAGATTCAAGATATATTTTGAAGCTAAAACTATAGCACTTGCTAGTAGCTTGAATGTGAATTATAAGAAAAGTAAAGTACTGAGAACGACTATAATGTTTTTGGCAAAATCACTTGGAAAAAATAGTTTCTGTTAACCGACTTGGGGAATACTAAAGGAGCAGCAGGTTTGGAGTAGATAGTGGAAGAAATCAGTTCTATTTTGTGCCTATTTGAGAGGCCTGTTAAACATCCCGATAGGAATGGTGAATGGACCTCTAGATAAAAGAGTCTGGAGTTTACAAATGAGGACTGAGCTAGAGATACAAATATGAGAGTTATCAATATGCAGATGGTGGGAGAAAAATGAAGGATATGAAATAATGATCTAGGAGAGTCAAAGTGTAAATGGACTAAGAAAATTTAGTGTGATTATCTCCAGCACAAAGGGCCCGCTTGTCTGCTTGATCATAAATTTAAAGTGAGACCGACAGCAATGTCCAGATGTAGGTACAAAATCAGCAGAGAGATCAATTTAACTATGGTTGTATTTTGCCAGCTGTGGCAGATGTTGAGATGGAATTTACAGTGCAAAAGGTTTATTGGGAAATAATGCCTCTGAAATGAAGGGGGAGGAAGCAAGATTGGAAAGAGCCTGAAGACCCTGGTACAGACTGATAAACTCCACCAGTGGAACAGAAAACCATTAAAGAAGTCCTGCACTGAATGGAAGTGGCTAGACTTTGGTACCACTGCCTCTCTCGGACATTGGCTGGAGTCACTGGACCACTCCAAGGAGTTCACAGCAAAATCCCAAAGGTGTTAAAAGCTGAAGGTTATCTGCTAATCATATTCCTCATTCTTGGACAATTTCTTTCTCAAAGGAGAATCTGAGCAACAAATCTTCCCAAGTCTCCCAGACCAACCCTTTCATAACTAAGTGAAAAAAAATGAGGATGAATGAAAGGAGATGGTTTTATTAATTAAACATGAAATTTAAGCTGTCTAAGGAAGAAAGTGAAAATGAGATGTGTAAAGGACAGTAAAAACAGGAGAATCCATGGATATATATTCCAGCAGGACTTAAAGATTGCTGGAGTCAAGATAGGAAAAAAATTAAGCTGAAAAAATAGGAGATGGTGGTCATTTTGTGGGGTACATGAATTTGGGATTATGGAAGGTTTTGGGGTAATGAGAAGGTTTAAGATGTAACCCTGGGAGTAAGTGAGTGGCTGCGGTCAGATGGAAGACAAAATCATCAGAGGAAGAGGTTAAGGAGTTGAGAGGCTGCTGTATAGAAAGGATCACCTATAAGAACAGTAAAATTACCAAGAGTTATAATGTCATTGGATTGAGAAGTAATGAGCCAGGAGCAGACGTCTTTAAATAATCAAGGGGAGTATCCCAGGGATTGATAGGTGATTGCAGCAAGAAAGGTGGTAGTAAAAAGACAGATGACATGATATTCAAAGCTGGGAGGATTTACAAAGAAAGGTAAGAAAATGGAGTAGAAACATTAATGAGGACAGAATGGACACATACCACACAGAGATGTAAGTGGAGTGAGAAAAACACCCACTAGAGAGGGGTGCAGAAGTAGCCACGTCAAGAGCCAGGTTTCCAGTGAAGGCAAAATGGTGAGACAATTGTTCAGAGAAGATGCTGAGTATATAGAGGATTTTGTGAATAATGACCCATGATTTCCAGAGGGTGCTGTGGCAGGATTTTCTGAACTGACATAGGGTGTTAGAGTGCAAGAGATGAAGGATGGCCTGGGATCTAGGGGCTTTTATGGGAGACAAACAAAAAACAGAAATAAAAAGCATACCATGTTTCAATTGGTGGGTCTCAGAGCAGGTAATGGTGGCGAAGTTGGAGCAATGAAGACTTGGAGAATGGGTAAGGGTCTAGGGTCTCCTCTTAACTCCTGTTGATGAAGGCATAAAACATGGAGAGTGGCACTGAAGGTCCCGATTATGTACCTAGGATTACTGTTTGATGTTCTTGATTAAAGAACCATATTAAGTGCATTTATATTTTTGTATGTATGTAAATGCATTTACACAGTAATCAATACATAATACTAATTCTGAGAGACGATAAAGCAAAAGTAATTTTTTGAGTATTTAGTCTATCTATGACATGAAGTTAATTGTTTTCACATACTTTATCTCAACCAACTTCTCAACACATCTGTAAGGAGGGTATTTAGTTTTTTACACACAAGAAAACAGATTTAGAAAGATCATGTGACTTGTCTAAGATCATTGCTAATTCATAGCAGAGCTAGGATTTTTTTTTTTTTTTTTTTCTGTACGCGGGCCTCTTACTGTTGTGGCCTCTCCCTTTGTGGAGCACAGGCTCCGGACGCGCAGGCTCAGCGGCCATGGCTCACGGGCCCAGCCGCTCCGCGGCATGTGGGATCCTCCCAGACCGGGGCACGAACCCGCGTCCCCTGCATCGGCAGGCGGACTCTCAACCACTGCGCCACCAGGGGAGCCCGAGCTAGGATTTTTTAATTAGATGTCTCTGACTTGAAACCTAGATGAAGTCCATTATGCTACACTTAAATAACCATCGTACAGGGTGCCTTCATATTGAGATAGCTTTAATATTTCATTTCTCTGAAAGTGTTCAATTTTTGAGATAAGATATCACATATGTTCCTGATATAGGTATGAACACTATATATAACGTATGGTTATATATGATTATCCCTTATATAACCATTTTCAATAAATTAGTTATAATTCCCTATATTCCCCAAAATGTCTATTCCCTATGCATTTATTTTGCAGACTGAAGCCAATCTGTCAGGTTCATTGGTCATCTTAAATTTACAGATGTTGGCAGCAGATTAGATGAGATTGAATAGAGAGGTCTGAGGGCCAAAGCATTCACAGCTCAGATTTCTATCAAAAACTGAAAAGAAATTCCACATCACAAGAATTGCAGGTCTGGAACCAATAAGCAATGGTAAAACCAAAGGCTCAGATTCCATACACGCTACGCATTTTTCATTCATATCAAATGAGGCTGTTAAAAATATATGTACTTTCTTACATTTATAAGATTGGCTAAGAGATACCATATATGTTAAATTGGTTTTATGTTTTATTAAAATTATAATAAATAATATATTTTATTAATAATATAACACTAGTTATGCAAACAGCTCATTGTAATCATAGATATTTTTGTATATAAACAATGTGTCTATTTTTATCAAATGTATTCTATTAAGTGTATTATCCGTTATTATAAGTCATATTCTATCCTCTAACACAATAAAATGACTACATTTAGTTATATTTAAAGGAAGGGATTAAACAACAAGGTCCTACTGTATAGCACAGGGAACTATATTCAGTATCCTGGGATAAACCATAATGGAAAAGAATGTATATATGTGTATAACTTAGCCACTCTGCTGTACAGCAGAAATGAACACAACACTGTAAATCAACTATACTTCAATAAAAGAGAATAAA
Organism: Lipotes vexillifer; assembly: GCF_000442215.2. NCBI lineage: Eukaryota > Metazoa > Chordata > Mammalia > Artiodactyla > Lipotidae > Lipotes > Lipotes vexillifer. The sequence goes on along the minus strand of NW_006773895.1, from coordinate 2,976,587 downwards.
TTTTAAAATAGAAGGGATTATTATATTATCCTTTTGGAAAAAAATTAAATTATCATAATGTAGTATTAAAATAGTGAACTTTTTTTGGCTCTGCCAACAGAGGTATCCAAAAATATTTGTCAAAGCATGTTTCCTAGGCTCTCTCATCTCTATAGTTGCCAATCAGTCCATTAGGCTGGTGATGAGGAGGGAATAGGGAATTTGAATCACAAAGCATATTCAGTTCCTAAAGAGAATAAATCCTTAAAGATTGATCTTTACCATATTTCATGGAGTCTACAATGCATATTTTCTGAAATCTGATGTCTTTTTAAAATCAAAGGCATCATGGATTTGATCAAATTTGTTAAATTACATTAAATGTATTTTAATCTAACTAAATGGTGGAGCAATTCATACTAGGTAAAATTCTTTCTCCATATCTTTCAGACAGATCTGCAGACTCTGACAATGGCAGAGTGAACATCAGAGAGTCCTAACATAAGAACTCTCTGAGTTGCTACCCAAATAAAAATATCCTCTATCCAAAACAGGTCCATGTGCACAGAAATGACACAAGTCAAGTCTGAATGCCAAAAAGATGAGCTACAAAGTATTTGCACATAACTAAGCCCACAGGATTCAATTATCATTAATAAAATCTTAAATAAGGCAATTCACCAGTAGACCCAGTGGCGTAGACAATTTTTTTTGATTTAACTAATATTGATTAAATTATTATTGATGTCATATTTGGTTCTGACCGATTTTATATATGTTACCTCATTTAATTATAAAAACTGCACTATAAGGTATGTATTATTACCTGTCCTATAGATGTAGTAACTGAAGCTCTGAGAGGTTAAATAACGTGTCCAAAATTCCCCATGTAGACAGTAAGTGACCAGTTAGAATTTGAATCTAAGCTCAGTACACCTTCCACTGCCCCAGAACTCTCTGTCATTGCCTGAAGGATGGCTTATTGCAGACTCATGAGCCAAGACAGTCTCAGAAGTCCTTACTCGCCTAGTTCAGGGCATGAAAAGTTTACTGTGGAATTTGAATTAAGAATCTGCAAATAAAAAAACAAACACACACACAATGTGTCCATCTATATTCCCTCAGAGACTTCTCATGTCCCTTTTAGTCCAATCACCTTTGTGCACATGCTATGATAAACTGCAATATCCACATTACAATTGGAAAGCAACAATATCAGAAATGAGGCTAATTGTGGAATAACTTATAATAGTAGTTATAAAATAATAAGTTATACTAGGAAAGTAAAATAATGTGTCCAACAAAGAAATTTCTAATTTTGGACAAAATCTTTAGCACCCTTTTAGTTATAAACCAGTATCTTATTACTATCTTATATTTAGTGAATGCTGACTTGTAATGTCTCTCTTTACTTAGCTCACTTAAATCTCATGGCAATGGAATTGATATTATCATTATCTTCCTTTCTTACAGATGACAAAATGAAGAAAGAGAGACATTAAATAATTTATCTAAGATGAACTGTCCAACATTTCTAAATTGGTCTTTCAGAACTCAAGATCCATTTTCTTAACCATTACACTGCACTCCCTCCTGGCTCTCCTGAATTGCCATAATGTAATTTGAAGATGGACATTGTGAAGCCATGAACTGAGGATGAAGGATGTAGGAATCCCTATCAATAGCTATTTCTGATTGCTCGAAATTTTTTAAATGGCATGTTATATACACTGAAGGCAAATTGTGTGTTGGCAGAAATTAGTCCATAAAAAGCAAGAGTATTATGGAAAAGAAAGGTATTCATATGGGGAAATGAGTTTTAAAAAATAGCTTAGGCAACTTAAATTTTCAATTCCTTGAGTTTTACAGTGAAGATTTAAGTAGGAGTTATAACATTCAATGTTCTGAAGTTTTGAAGAACAGAATTACTTTTTAAATTCCTTTGGAAGACATGAAAGATCATGATGGATTAATATTTTTATTGATACTGAACAGATCTCACTAAGAAATTTAAAGACTCTACCCAAGAAACTTCTTAGTATCAAACACTTGGGAAAATCTCAAACTCTCCTTTCTTCAATGTAAATGATGAACTTTATCATCAACACATTTTGCATCTAAGTGGACAAGAAAAAAACGTTTTTAAATCTGTAGGCCTAAATTAGCAAAACATTACAATCACTTGTAGGTAATATGGTTTTGGATGTGGGTGTGGGGGGAGATGACAGAGAAGGAGGAAAAAGAAAGATGCGTGAGAAGAATGGTATCATATCTCTATGCAAAGATCCCTTGAAGACACGCAATGATTGCTATGATATCTGTGAATCTCCAAAATTTACACATAAACTCCAATATAAAAGAACATCTTCAAAATTAATGAACCTGTAACCGTTTAAATGTAGTTTTGATAGATAATTCAAAATAGCCTGAAATATTAAAGATCAAATGTTGGTGATAGAACAATCTTATAACTAGATTAACAATATACACCGGTAATTTTGACAACCAAAGGAAAAAAATTACTGCTAGTGGGAAATCAGATAATATCTAACCAAAATCAAGTCCTCATCAAGAACTAGTCATGACAAATTGAGAGAGTAGCATTGACGTATATACACTACCATGTGTAAAATAGATAGCTAGTGGGAACCTGCTGTACAGCACAGGGAGCTCAGCTCAGTGATCTGTGGTGACCTAGAGGGGTGAGATGGGGGGGTGGGAGGGAGGCTCAAGAGGGAGGGGATATATGTATAAATATAGCTGATTCACTTTGTTCTACAGCAGAAAATAACACAACATTGTAACGCAATTATACTCCAATTAAAAAAAACTAGTCATGAGTCATATGTTACTGCTTTTGTTTTTTTGCCTCCTGTCTCCTTTCATAAAATAAAAAGGAACACTTATCTCCAAATCTATTTATCTGAGTGTTCAATAATTGAAAATTTTCAGGAGCAACCGCAGGTAATGACATAAATGTGGTTCCTGAAAAATCCACATCCTCCTAAATAGAAAAGATCTGCTAAAGAAAAGTTACAGACTTTTCCCATCACTCTGCTCCCCATTCTTTGCTCCAGGGATCACTCCCGCTAACAGCTCTTCTCTATTTTTTATTCCATCCCGCTGCAATAAGTTCAAATAATTCTGGGATATGTTTATAGCAGCACCCATGTCATGCTTCTGCTACAGGTTTGAAGGAATTGTTCTGACTCCCATTTGTGCCAAATAGACTGACCTATGCAGAGAATGTAAGAGAGTTTATTATATATAATTCCAGGTACTATCTCAAATTACTGGGAAAAAAAGTGAAGTTGAAAATAATCACATTTTATTCTGAACATGTTTTCCCAACTTCAATTAAAAACAACAAACATAAAAAGGCCTTTTCCAACTCATGGGGAATCTACTATTTTCTTGTAACAACCCACTACCTGCTTCTACAAAACTGCGGCTTGTGAGGAGATGGCAAAAAGGAGGGGCAGGCTCTGAACTGCCTTAATTGATCTCTACTTGTTTTATGCTGACATGCAGAATGGGAGGTGGGCAGAAGGCTGAGAAGGAGGCAGCTGAACCCCTCAGAAGAGCTGAAGGGGGAATCCAGCTGAAGAGTGGAACCCATATTAGTCCTCCCAGCCAAGTCCACTGGGCTTGTTAACCATAGTATGTTCTTAATTTTTCTTTTCCCAGAGCAGAACTGAAAGTGGGGAGGGGAAAAGAGAGAAGAAAGTCAGACACTTCATCTCCAGCCACTTTTCTGTCCAGGAATTTAGGAATGGTTCTAAAAGGAAATCCAATCCTGAGCATCTTTAGCTGCTACAAAAAAGTCTCATCTCCACAGCCTCCTGCCCTCCAAACATCAGTGTCATTATTTTATGAAGACATCGCTCCAGAAGCCATAAGACTGCTGGAGGTGACTGATAATAATTAATATATCTCTCAATTACAGCCTCTGACAATATTCCTGATAGGAATGTCATGGGTAACGTTACATGACAAAAGATCTGTTGAAAGTATTTTGTTATATGACTATTCCATCACACATTTCTTGTATCAGCTACTGTCATTTCTTCTACCAGGACTGATATAACTGCTTCCAGTGTCATTTGCAAAGGACTAATTGTAACTTTAGGACCAAATTTTCATAGACCAGTGCTAGAATCACCTGCAGAAATCCATATTCAGATTTTCAAGAGAAGATGGATTTGATTCAAGCAAAAATATCACCCAACATGGCATGTAGATATTACACTTTCTTTAGTGAGGCCTGGGATTAAGGAAGTCTGAATTATAAACCCATATTTTTTCATGAGAGAGTCAACTCTGTACTTTTTGGAAATTTAGCTCCTAATATATATTTGGTTCTCAAGGGGAAACTCAGGCATCATTGTATATTTCCTACATTAATCTAATTATAATGATTTCTATATTTAATGATGAGCCACAAATGTTTTTAATCATCCCTTGTTCCCTATGGTACAGCTCACACAATACCACTGCATACATGCTAAGGAACAGTGCAAAAATATCCTTGTACACTAATGGAATACTTGACAATGCAAGGAATTCATCATCAAAGCTCAAATCACTCTCTGAGAGGGCAGAAACCACAGATTTGGAAATAAATTAAAGTCTGTTGCATTCCTATATTTTTTAAATTTTTACTTTATATTGGAGTATAGTTGATTAATAATGTAATGTTAGTTTCAGGTGTATAGAGTCACATTCCTATTGTCTTGAGCTTTCTCTACCCAGCCAAACTGGATAATTCCAGTAAAAACTATTCACTTTAGGGTCTAAAATTCTACCCTTAAAATTAACAGGATAATTATCCACTTTGTATTTCTCTTTTACTCCAAAGACACAACCTTTGCCTTCTGACTTCCACAAAGAAATGCTAAGAGGGCTTCCCTGGTGGCGCAGTGCTTGAGAGTCCGCCTGCCGATGCAGGAGACGCGGGTTCGTGCCCCGTTTCGGGAAGATCCCACATGCCGCGGAGCGGCTGGGCCCGTGAGCCATGGCCACTGAGCCTGTGCGTCCGGAGCCTGTGCTCCGCAAATGGGAGAGGCCACGACAGTGAGAGGCCCGCATAACGCAAGAAAAAAAAAAAAAAAAGAGAAATGCTAAGAACTTGATGGAGAAAAAATTTATCAGGGCTGGAATCTCCCTACATTACCTTGGGTCCCAGAATCTAAAAGCCAGATTGAGAACCAGGGGTCTAGTCCTGCAAAAGGCATTTAATGACTCTTTTCATTTTTGATTTATATACACTTACATAAGAGTGCTATTATACATGAATTTTTATGCAGAGGTTGATGGAAATCTGTAGAATTCGCTTAGTGTGTTCAATTAAATATTTGGGAAGGGCTGGCCAGGGATTATAGGGTGAATTAGGGTGAAATTTTTTTGTGTATGCCCATTTGGAAAATTTATTTCTTAAATTTTGAATATTGTTCAAAGAGAAACATTGAAGAAGATTGTATTAGTTTCTTCGGGCTGCCCTAACAAAGTACCACAAATTAGGTGGCTTACAAAGCAGAAATGTACTGTCTGTCTCACATTTGTGGAGTCTGCAAGTCCAAAACCAAGTTATCAGCAGGGTTGGTTCCTTCTGAGGGCTGCAAGGGAGAATCCGTTCCATGCCTCTCTCCTAGCTTCTGATGGTCTCAGACATCCCTTGGCTTGTAGATGATGTATGCTCTGTATCTTCACACTGTATTCCCTCTATACCTATCTGTCTTGGTGTCAAAATTTCAACTTTTGGAATAAATACCAGTCATATTGGATTAGGACCTGCGCTAATTATCTCATTTTAACTTGATTATCTGCAAAGACCCTATTTCCAAATGAGGTCACATTTAGAGGTACCAGGGCTTAGGATTTCAACATCTTTTGGGGAGGCATAATTCAACCCACAACAGGGATTAAGCTATTTCCAAAAATATTAATACCCTATTCAATATAGAATCAGTTTTCCTAAAAAATTATTTTTCCACTATACAACATTACCCACCCTTGACAGAGCAGTGTAGGGATCGATCAGTGATTCTCAACTGATTGAGGCTTGGGGAGAGTGGGTGAGCAGATCAGGGGAAAGTTGGTCAAGGAGAAAATCATGGAGGGATGACTGACATCTAGAGGTAAGTATCAGAATCAAAGTCAAGTGTGTTTTTAAAAATTGTGTTCAACATTAGAATTTTATATTTGAAATATGAAAAAATAACTATTTCCAATATTAAAGATAGAAATTAAAGCTCATCAAAGTACTGTTGGCTAGTGGGAATAAGTGAAAGATATATCTAGCCCTCGTCGCTTGTCCGTGACCTTCCTCCAGAGATATCAAAGTATGGTCTGGGAATGGAAGTAGGGTAAGAATCAGCATGACCATGTCTATCAAAGGGAGTAGGGCTTTTCAACACTAAAACACTATTAGTAAGTTGACAACACACTACTATATTCAGATGGGCAAAGAGAATAGATTCTTTGGCTCTCTATAACTTATATTGACTTTCTCAAAAATAACTAAATCTTCATCATTATCTGCTCCCTGCTGGGCAGCAAAGAGTGCAGAACTAAATATAAGGCAATCCAGTAAATTCAATCTGATCCCATTTAAATCAATTCATCTGTTCAGGACCTGCTCAGTTTTCCAGGTGGCTTCTTTCCTCACCCCCTGCTGTTCACTCTGATAATGTCTGGATATATTTGTTGATCAAGGAGGGGACCAAGTTTACATGATCTCAAGGTCCTGCAGGTGAAGGAGACCTCAGATTCCCTGGTGTCCCCTGGACCCTTATGCTATGACTAGCTGCCTACTCCGGTCTTTTGACTGCTGATGACTGAGACACACTCTGGCACTTTAGAGAGTTATGTGCTGGTCCCAGACATTAATTTCCAGTCACCATTCCCTAAAATCAGTAGCTTCTCTGTCTCAATCTCAGTTCCCTAGTGGCCCACCAGTTCAGGCAGCACCCCTACACACCATCACAGAAGCCTTAACACATGTTGGGAATATCCACACCTGAAGTGTCTCCTGGAGTGGGAGTTGGTGACCTCTGGTCTGAAAGCCAACTTTAGCCTACTATTTGGTTTTATTGATAAAACACAGCCACACCCATCCATTTATGTATTGTCTACAACTGCTTTTGTGGTACAGAGTTGAATAGTTGTAACAGAAACCACATAGCCCCCAAAACATAAAATATTTACTCTCTGAGTTTTAAGAAGAAAAGTTTTCCAGTCTTTGGCCTTAAGGTTTGCAATCTTTACTTGTATGCCCAAGGAAGTTATGCTAGTACACACACACACACACACACACACACACATCTACACAGCCACACACTCAAAGCCTTGTTCATGGCCTTCTTAATAATACGTAGATATTTCTTTGACACACTTTCCTTGAATTTCCACTCCAAAAAAAGGACAAAAAACACAAAGTACAATTTTTTGCTTTACCTTAGTCTCACTTTTCCATAATTCACAAGCACCGGAAGGGGCAGACCTTCTACTTCTTTAATATACCTTATTCTTTTATCTACTCCAAACACATTTGAAAAAAACAAAAAACCTCTACTCTCTAGTAATCCGTGTCTGGATCTTGTAAATAAGGGCCAGAAGAATTTGGAAAATGCTTTTCTCTTTTGAGAGTGTCTGGAGATCACCTTGTACTCAAAACAGCCAGCTTTGAGATTCAAAGCACATCACTGACCTATGGGTTCCAGGAAGAAACCATTCTCTCTCATTTCCTAAGGCAATAAGCTTTACTTCTCAGCCCTGGAAATGGAATACTAAAAGGAAACATGATTTGAGGCTGACATATACGTTACTTTAATATCACAAAAGTATTATCACTATTATACTGGTGTGCATGATGATGCTTTACTGATCCATTGATCCTTTAAGAGTGATTTCAGATTGACAGTGTGCACACCACTCTTAAATTCTGGCATCAGAGTATAAGCATGTACATAAATCTGACTACATCAGAAAACAGAAACTACAGAACCTTCCTACGTCAGGACAGCCTTCACTCTAGGTATTATCTCACTTTGACCCAACTCCAAACCCAAACTGGAAACACTATCTCAAAAATTGTCTTGTAAACTCCTTTACATTTTTTGTTAGGCAATTGTAGCCAGCCTTCTCCTCTGCATATATCTCAGCAATAATGGGAATGGTGCTGCTGCCCTAAACTTCTGTGGAGGTACATAGAGCATTGTCTCATCCCTACAACATAAAAGAAATTTTAAGCTAGATTTAAAAAGTAGCATAAACCCTTCCTTAAAAGTTGGGGAGCCAGCCAACCTACCAAATGGAATAAAATATTTGCAAATCATGTATCTGATAAGGGTTACTATCCAAAATATGTAAAGAACTCATAGAACTCAATAGCAAAAAAAAAAAATCCAATTAAAAAATGGGCAGAGGATCCAAATAGACATTTTTTTCCAAAGAAGATATATAGATGGTCAACAGGCACATGAAAAGATGCTCAACATCAGTAATAATCAGAGAAATGCAAATCAAAATCACAATAAGATATCACCTCACACTTGTTAGAATGGCTGTTATCAAAAAACAAGAAATAACAAGTGTTGTCAAGGAGGTGGAGAAAAAAGAACCCTCATACCCTGTTAGTGGGACTGTAAATTGGTGAAGCCACTATGAAAGACAGTATGGAGTTTCCTTAAAAAATTAGAAATAGAACTACCATATGGTCCAGCAATTCCACCTCTGGATATTTATCCGAAGGAAATGAAAACACTAACTCAAAATATATATGCACCCCCATGTTCATTGAAGTATTATTTATAATAGCCAAGACATGGAAACAACCTAAGTGTCCATGGATGGATGAATGGACAAAGAAAATATGTATATGTATATATATATATATATATATATATATATATATATATATATATACACTATGTATATATAGTCCAATATTATTCACCTATAGTAAAGACAGAAATCTTGCCATTTGTGACAATATGGACAGAACTATAGGGCATTATACTAAATGAAATAAGTCAGACGGAGAAAGGCAAATACTGTGTGATCACACTTATATGTAAAATCTAAAACAAACAAAAAAAAGCCTAAACTCATAGATACAGAGAACAGATTGGTGGTTGTGAGAGGCAGGGATGGAGGGTGAGCAAAATGGGTGAAGGGGGTCAAAATGTAAAACTTCCATTTACGAAATAAATAAGTCCTGGGAATGTAATGCACAGCATGATGACTATAGCTCATAGTACTGTATTGTATACTTGAAAGTGGCTTAGAGGGTAAATCTTAAAAATTCTCAGCACAAGAAAAAAAATTGTAACTTTGTATGGTGATGGATATTCATCAGATTTACTGTGGTGATCATCATGCAATATATACAAATATAAAATCATTTTGTTGTACATCTAAAACTAATATAATGTTATATGTCAATTATATCTCAATTAAAAAAAGAAAAATGTTGGAGTGCCAGAATAGTTACAAATATGTGTTTATGTGTGTATATTTATGTATAATACTTCATTTCCACTTATTGGCTCCCAAGAATGTTGTTAGGCTCTCTACATCCATGTATTATTTCATTTATGCCTTATTATCTTATGAAGTAGATTTTTTTTTTCTTTTTTTTTTGGCGGTACGCGGGCCTCTCACCATTGTGGCTCTCCCGTTGCGGAGCACAGGCTCCGGACGCGCAGGCTCAGCAGCCATGGTCCACAGGCCCAGCCGTTCCACGGCATGTGGGATCTCCTGGACCGAGGCACGAACCTGTGTCCCCTGCATCGGCAGGCGGACTCTCAACCATTGCGCCACCAGGGAAGCCCTGCAGTAGATATTATTAATTCCATGTAACCAATAAGGAAACTGAGGCCAACTCACCTTAGAGGGTGCCAGTAATCACAGAGTAAATGAGAAACAGAGCAAGGAGTGAGCCCAACTCTACACTTGATTTTTATACTTTGATGCTAAAGTGTAATCCAAGGGAATGCTTATCACATTGAGCCCTTACAAGCTACTGACATTTTGATAAGATGTGTTGAAACAGATATTTGGGGGAAAGGGACTCCGGAAGGGTAAATTGATTGGGGAGGGAAGAGGGATGGCACTTCTGAGTAGAGCATCCATGGCTCTGGACATGCTTAGCAAAACAGAAGGGCATTACAAAGCTAAGGACAGGGAACAGCTCCATGGGAAATGGAATGCCTCAGAGTGGGTCTAGCCCCAAGATTTTCTTTTCTTGCTACTTTTCTAAGTTAACCTCTATTTCATGCACAAGGATTTGCTAAATAGGCAATAGTGACTAACATAGATCCATGATCATGTTCAGCAGATTGAAATCTCCTCTACCTAAGCACTACCTATCCTTCTATAATGCATTCAAATAGACCAGTGGTATACTGGTAAATGTTTATCAGGCAACTCTCCAGAAAAAAACAAAAGCAAACAAACAAACCAACCCCCGTGTTTACAGTGTTTGCCATTTTCCATGTTATAAATAATTTCCATCATGACCAATATTCATGAACAGGTCAACACTCAGTGCAGAATTTGAAAGAAATGTGCATGATTCGACCTTGGGAGATGGCATGAGCCAATCTAGCATATCACTGATGGAAATGAAACTCTAAAGTCACAGCTTTCAAAAATTTAACAGCAGTTTTGTTTGTTTGCTTTCTGGTTTTTTTCCTAAAGGAATGCAGGCTCCATATTATCAGGAATCTTTTCTGGTTTGTTTACCCTTCAATCCCCAGAACCTAGAACATTGGCTGATACATAATAGATGTTCAATTAATATAAATGAAAGACAGCATAGCTATGAAAGTGAAAAGAGAGAAGAAAGCTAAATGAAATGAAACAAAATGAAATCTTGGGCAGACACTTTAATATAAAAATATGCAAATGTATGTTCTAGTATGAATTTATTTTATAAATTTGAATTCATAATATTTACTCAGATAGTCAATTGATAAGAAAATAAGATTATTGGGCTGTACATGAAACTTTGAAACCAGGAGCTACAATTGATGGTTGTAACCTGATTTCAGCATGAGTATTCAATTTATTTCTGCATTTGTTTTGGTTGCATAGCTAGAAAAAAATCCTGATTTGCACAGATGACTAGTGTATTTTTTTAATCCCTCACTTTGTAATCTCAGAAGTCTTCAATTAAACACAGACAGAATCTTCAAAGAGGAGTAGTATAATTTTTTTTTGCAATTTGAATAACTAGCAATATCTCAGAATTACTTTTGATGAATGGTTTTCTCAATAAGTTTACATTTGTATTGATATTTAGTACAATATATATGAATATATAGAAGATATACATATCTTGTAATATTATTAGACATTCAAAAATGTCATTAAAGAATTTCATAAATTTCAAGGGCCATCTGTACCACATATTCACTCAGAGGTTTATGAGTCAAATTTATTTTATTTTTCATATTGAATCCAAATTTTAACTTTCAATTTTATTGTACCTTTATAGGTAGTTGTAAATAAGATTAATATGGCAGGCTAGCCTTGTCATATCGAGTTCTTTTAGCTTATTAAAAATAGCATCAGGTGATACCAGCAAGTACAACCATGGTTTAGGAGAGGCTTTGTTAATGGTGCTATCACCAGGAAGGAAAAAAAAAAGATTTCTTGTCTCATTTGAAAGGTTTGTATCAGCACTCGGCCTTGACATAACCAAATGACTTCAGTTGAGAAAGATCTTTGGAACCCATCATGTATATAACCATAAATAATGCTAAAAATTCTGCACTATAAAGAGTACACATTAAAAATTTGTCAGTTTCTATCACAAACCCAAACACTATTTTGAAAGATGCTCATTAATCTGCTTAATACAACATATCATAATTATTTGAACTCATTTTGGCAACTTCTCTTATATAAATGACAAATCCTATAGTTTTTCTCACCATTACTTTCTCGATGCTAATTGAAACAACAATATATTTTTGACAACTGATTTGGTGGCATATTTAAAATTAACATAAAACAAACACTTTTTCCTGTTGTATGTGCTTTAACTATTGTACCTAGTATTACATATCCTTAGTATTTATTTGTATGGTCCTCTTACCAATAAATTGCTGTAATTCACAGTATTCATACCTTGAAACAGTTGAATTGTAATGATTTCACGTAGTTCACTTTTTGAAATAAAAATTTCTTTATGAGCAGCTTCTTAGTGTCCTTTTCACACAGTATTTTAAAGTAATGGCAGTAAGTGTATGTTCATTGCTTGCTCATCTACCATGACTGTTGCAAAATCAATAGCATAAGGCTGAATGAGTGTTTTCCTGATATCTTGTGCTTTTTCCCTTACTTACAATGTGATGACTTCAAATAGTGCTATAAATACTTTTTTATTGACAGATTTAAATTTTAAGTATACTTTTTCAAGAATATTAAGTGGTGTTTCAAACTGCACCAAAAGATGCTGGGAGACATTTTTATGGTCAATCTTTTAATTCAGAACTTCAGAACTTGTCAGAATTCACAGCACAAAGAACTCTGCAAATTTTAATTTCACAAACACAATAAGGACTTTGTGTAGAGGGCACTGACTATATTTGGGGCTGGTATAACTTGACTTGGGTCATTTGATCCTGATTAATTTTTATGGTATTAACCATGACATTTTATTTTCTTGTGAAACTTCCTGTTTTTAATTAGTGATGGATTTCTAGTTTGAACAGCAATTATTTCACTTCAGTTTTAACAATTACACTTATATTTAATTTAGGCAAGTAACATCTGACATGATCTTTAGTACAATATGGTCATGATGCAGTATGTAGCCTTCACCTGGTATTGCAAAATTGCCAAATAAGCATGAGCTGAGCAGATGTGCCTGAGCTTTGCCTGGCATTTAATGGAGCACAGGACACATGTGCTGAACTAGTGAACTCACTTGTATAATTTTACCAGAGCAGAAGTGTACAGGCTTGAATTCAACGAAAGACCACAGAAAAACCCCTTCTTTCCTAATCAACTACACATCTGTAGAAAGGTCAAATATATGGATAAACAAACAAAAGTATGGCAGCCTGAAATCTGCATAAAAACAAGTTAAACTCAGTGCAACACAGGATGCTTGATAGCCTCTACAGTGCAAAAAATGGCAAATAACACATTTCTGTGTTTGTTGTTGTTTTGTTTTGGGTTTTTGCTTTGGTTTTGGTTACAGGTTTTAAAATAATGAAATATAATTTGTAGTTGGGTTAAATGTGAAACTCTATAGAAGCATCTTGTAGAAACCTGAGGTTTCACAGAAAGCAGTTTGACAGTGTCAAGAGATCTCAGAAATGCCTAGCCCAGCATAAGACATATTCAAACTGTTAGGCTTGTCACTTCCCAACAGAAATCACCTGCTGAGAACAGGCGTAAAGGGAAAGGAAGGGAAGGGAAGGGATGGGAAAGAAAGGAAAGAAAGGAAAGGAAAGGAAAGGAAAGGAGATGGGAGAGAAAGGAAAGGTGGGGAGAAGAGAGGAGGAGACAGAAGGAAATGAGGGAAGGACAGAGAGAAGAAAGGGAAGGAAGAAGGAGCTATGGAAGAGAAAGAATGAGTTTTGATCTGGTACCTTGTGATCAATTATATTTACATACTACTAAGTCTCTATTTCCACTGCCCCTTAAGTCTCCCTCTCCTACCATCCACCTCCTCCCAGGCCTGCTCCTTGTCAAAGCCTCCACACTGTGACCTCTCCTGTCCTCCACTTCCCAGAGCTCTTAGCCTCTTCCTGAGGCACAGTGTGTCGTTACCTGCAGATAGCTCAATAGAAGAAAGCATGACAATGTGTTCTTTGGTGGGCTAGTAAAGGACAAATAATTTGTATGAAGTTGAAGTTAATCGTGCCAGTAATAAGCATAATACTTTTGGTTTCCTGAATCTATGATTACAGGAAACATTAATTAAATGCTTCTTGAGCTCCTACTATTTGGGAGTGTTAAAAAAATTGTAATGGCCATTTATTGGGCACTTACTATGTGCCAGGCATTATGTTAAGTGAACTGCATACATAATCTCTTTTATTTTTCACAACACTAGGAGATAGAAAACATAATCCTCTTATCATATGGGAAAATTTTGGCTTAAAAATGTTTAACAGCCTAAGGTCAAATGGTGAGTAAAAGCATAGGGAGAGATTTCAAACTATAGCTGAATGATTCCATAATCTATACTAATAACCTTTAAATTCTATACCTCTTCCTTCAAACTTACTCACATAATCTCCAATTCAATATATCTGTAACCAATTAATTGTCCAGTAGTTACATTTTCCACCTGATTTATCCATTGTTACAGGCTATAATTTTTTTCAAAAAGGTGTTTTTCTGAATTACTATTTTAATTTCATACGTTACCTGCCCAATGTAGTAGAAAGGACATAGTGACATAACCTTTTTAAAGGTTGAAAGGTTTCAAACTTTATTCTTAAAACCCAGAATTTTTAAATCCTCTGATTATAATAGTCCAACATCGACAAGAAACTTTTATCTGCATCTACACTTCACCAAAAATAAAACCTGAACTTTTTTCATTTTGAGTAGTTAAGTGAAACTTCTGCCAAGCAATATTGGGAAAGCAAAGGAACCATAAATTAATTAAATCTCCTTATCTCTCAGTGGGAACATGGAAATGCACATATGTCCACAGGAATGTGGCTGCCTGCATGGGCGCACACACATGCACATGCACATACATACACTTTGCACTCTGCTTCTCATTCCCTCACTCAGCTTTCTCTACCACAAGATCCTCTCCCTCCTGTTTCTTTAATCCAGGAAGAGCTTTCTAAATGACCTCCTCACAGTGGAACACTGCCAAGGTTAGCCAATTCATTCAAATACTCCCCATTATCTCCACATAGCCAGCAGTCAGAGACACTGTGAGTCTCTTTTTCCTTCTCAAACATCCTGCACACAATCATTTGTAAGCATTTTCCATAGGACTTCCATAGGTAGAGATTAACCCCCCTTGAAATTGATCAGCAGTCAATTCTTAGTGCTGCTATTATTAACTGTGCCTCTCTTTTAGTTCAAATCATAGTATGATATTTTGAAAATGGAAGAAAATTTTGTCCCACCCCCTCATTTCACAGACAAAGAAACCATGGCTTATTTTAGCCTAGAGAGGTAAAATGCTAGGAATGATCAAGACTGCACAATGAAAATGGAATTAGAATCCATTACTACAGGCAGAGCTAATATATCCAAAAGTCCACTCTTCCACACACATTGTGGTGTCTGTAGCATACTGTACACAAGGCTGAAATGCCATCTTTCTCATTAATACGTGTGTCTATAACCTGACTCTTATGTATTAGCTCTTTTATCAGACAACCAACTGGCAGCTACTTGAGCAAATGAATTCTGTCTCATTTGTAAAATGATTTTATCCTTCTTTTATTATTCTATGATAGATATTCTTTCACATTCATATTACTTTGGCGTGATACACTCATGCTGCTTTATGGGAAAAAATCCATACTTTAGAACAGACTGTTATACAATCTTGATATAACCAGTGTCACCTTATATAATGAAGGAGTTAAAAACATACACAAAATGATTGCTTCTCTTCCCTACTTTCTGTATATCATAGTTGAGGCTGCTACAAGTACATACAATACAATAATTATTATTGTGTCCTATTGTCAAAATATACTGAAGGCTTAAAAACTACTGATGAGCAAATCTCAGTGGGGTTTGAGTTGGAAGTTCTTTTGACAAAAAAAAATTCACTAAAATAGACTTCTCATAAAATCCTTCGGGTTCCTTAGTCTCTACTGAGAGAAAAATTCTATGATAACATTTTTCTTTCTATTTCTGGCATATATGATCAGGATCATAGCCTAGGCTATGAGTTATTAGCTTAAATTCTATTCTCTCCAAACCCTCATTGTTAAAATTTGTGCTTCAATCAACTGTTCAAACACTGCCTTGTGGTCTTTAATCTTTCAGAAGAATACTATTTTCTAATGCTTGGGCTAATATTTTTCCGGCTTATAACCCAGCTTTTCATGGCCTATGTTTTATACCTGGAACAAATATTTTCCTTCTACCTTTTAACATTGTCTTTCTCAAATCTAATGAAGGATATTATTTTTATTATTATTGTGTTATTATTTTATTATTAATGTGTTATTTTTCACTAATCCACATTTAAGTAGAAATATTGTCTCAACTAGTTAGCATATATGCAACAGGAATGGGAAATCACCTTAAAAGTTGAATCCAGGCAGGCCTGGATTTAATTTTATCCAGTTCCTGGATCAAATACCAAGCAGTAATATTACTGTTTATGCTTAATGTTGTGAAAATGTAACCTCTTAATGTGTCCTTAATAGTAAAATCATAAAATTTCATAAATTTTACATGCTGCCCAATTAAAGTCATCTATTTTCTCTCATCCTTAGTATATATTTCTAGGCCCTTCTCCTTAGTATCTCTTTTGTGTCCCTTCTTATTCATTAATAATATTTATGTTCCAGACCCTATGGCAGGCACTAAGGATACAATGGTAAATATATTAAAACATATCTCTCCACTTCTTTTATTTCTCTCCCTCCCTCTCTCTCTCCTTCTCTCTCAGACACACACACACACACACACACACACACACACACACACACACATACACACAATTTTCTCAGACTCAACTTATGATCTGTTCTCTCTCAAAGATAAGTACCATGATTACTCCCAGGAAACTCAGTCACACTCTGTGAGAACTAAGCATATTATGTTGCTGACTAAATCTCAAGGTATCTTTTGCAGTCTGGCTGTTATTCCTGTTTAAGACCTTGCCTGAGAAGTCACCCAGAAGCACATAGGACTTCAAGTCTCACCCTGTCAAGCCATCAAGATAAATTCACCCCCCAGCACTACCTTCAGCATCCTCCGAAGGGATTGCATGGAAAATCATGTCCTGTTCCACTCTCCCCTCCACTTGAGGGAAATTTTAAGGTAGACAAGCCCTATCTTTGCCTAAACAAACGACTCTTCTACTGCTCTCACATGTCTGTATCTCTTTCAGAAATTCCAAACAAGTCCTCTCTGCTTTAGATCTTTCACTCAGGCGTGTTGAGGTTTCTGCTCTTACTCTCTTCCCTTCCCCCCTCCGGTGAAGCACTGATTCCTGAAGGACCTAAACGTGTCCCAGCTCCAGTCCCATTCCTGCCCAAACCTATCACTTGCTCTAGGCTCTAACTCTCCACCTTAAGAGCTCTCCATTCTCACAAACACTGGAAACTTCTTTTACAGTATAGCTTAAGTCCTATCCACCAAAGGTTTAAAATAAATTCCTATGCTCAGACCTGCTGCAATCTGGACTCATTACTGTGTAGTACTGTTCAGCTGTGATTTCACTTTGTAATTCTCCTGTGTTGGATTTCCCTGCTTTCTTGATCCTATGACTTCTTTTCAAAAAATGTATCCTATTGTTGTGCCTAAACAGCCTTTAGGATATGTCTAAGAAAGAATAAAAGGAAAGACAATTTGTTTCTGAGAATTTGCAGGTTTGAAAATGTCTTTATGTCAACTCTCACACTTGACTGTTAGTTTGTTTCCATTTATACAGGATGGACAATTTTTTCCTTTGGTATTTGGAGGTAATTGTTTCATTGTCTTCTAACTCAAGGTGTTGCTAAAGAGGAATCAAATACCATTTTTCCCCTAATCCTTTATATGTAACTAGCTGTTGATGGTTTATTTTTCTGTTTCTCTTTGTGAGCTTCTAGGATCTTTTTTTATCTCTGGGTGTGGCAGAGGCTGCTAGGTGCTCCCCAACATCCAGCCTTCCCTTCTTCCTTTTGTAATAGAAGCTCTAAGATTTAACAAGACACGAGCCAGCCCAAACTGAAGACTATAATTTCCAGCTTCCTTTGCAGCTGGGGTGACTAACTTTGGGCCAACTGGATGAGAGCAGAAATTATGTATAGCTTCTGGAGTAGACCTTGAATAGAAAGAAAGAAGCCCTCACTTTTCATCTCTCCTCTTCCAGCTGATAGTAACACAGACATGATAGCAAGAGCTAAAGCAGCAGTCTTAAACTGAGAGAGGAAGCCACATTTTAAGGACCGCAGAGCAATGAAATAAAAGGAGCTTGGGCTCTCGGTACCATGAAGCAATAATGCTGCTTGTGTTTGGAGTGATATAAGAAAGAGAATTAAATTTTCATCTGTTTTAGCCACTATATTTGGGTCTTTTAATTTTCTTAGTTTTTTCCCTCCCTCTCCTATTTTCCATCTCTCTTTTTTGTTCCAATTCCAGAGAGATGTCCTCAACTTTATCTTTAAAGCCTATTGAATTTTTATTTTAATTGTTATATATCTAAAACCCCTTTCCTTTTCTTTTATTGCTTTATTTTTGTTTTTAGAATCCTGTTTTGCTTTATAGATGCAATACCTTGGGTTATTTCTCTGAGAATACTATGGTAGAGTCTTCTTCACAGTATTCTACTTCCTTTACCTAAGAGTTCCATTTTACAGATTATTTTGGGTTTTTTCTCTTTCATGTCAGAGGCACTCCTCCATTATCTGTTAACCCTACCTGACCATTTTTAAATGTTTAAGAGTAAGATATTTAAAACACTTATGGGAAGTTCTGTGTGTTAGGGTGGGACTTGTTAACCATCGAGCCTTATTGTGAGGTGATTGAGTGACAAGCTAAATTTTTCTGGACGATCCCACTGATGTCAAGATTTAAAGATTTTTTTGTTTTCTTCTTTAGGGCCATTCTGCTTTTTCAGACAAAGGCTCTCTGCCTCCTGCCTGGAAGTAGGAGAAGGGAGGGGGTGTCCTCCTGACTCTCTGCATTTCAGAACAGTTGACAGAAAGCTGATGACCCCACCTTTCAATACTCAGATGTCAGTTGATCATCCTATTTTCCACACTTGACTCTTCACCCAGATGGGTCTGGAGTACCTGAAGTCATACACGCTCCAGTTCAATTTCTAAAGAAGTTGAACCTCTAGTCATGCGTAAAGGTTATGGATTAGCTTGGTGCTGGGAGTGGGTAGAGAGTAAGAATCAGAGTCACCCGAGCCCGGACACACTGGGAAGGTGACCCAAGGAGTCTACTTGTTTCACATGCAGACCCTTGTGTTCATTGCCAGACCGCTTTCATGCCTCCCAAGGTGGCTGGTGCCTCCTTTCTGGAGTTCTGCAGAACAAATTTAATCCCCTTTCTGCAATATTTTCCTCTGCAGCTGTTACTTTATACCTGTCTCATCTTGCCTAAATTGGATTCAGTCCTGAATCCTCTATCTCCCAAAAGTTCATTGCCCGCTATTGCCTTCCCTCCTTTTTTTTTTTCTCATGTGTTTATGTTTGTTGTCTTTAATTCCTTTACTTTTGCTGGGCATTTGAGTGGGAAGTTAGAGAAATGTGTTTAATCATCCAGATGACCTTGTGCACATTTAAGTTATCTTTGTGCAAAATATGTTACATCTATGTTATTCTGGTCTGTTTCAAATGGCAAGTTCCCTAGCTTATTATGATAATTCTCTGCCAGCATCAAATACAGCCCTTATACTTAGTGTCAATACAGAATTAAAACAAATATAAATAGATGACTTGTTTTTTTTTTTCATTTTAGCAAACCTTTCCAGAAAGTACAAATCCTATTTATAGTACAAGCTACAGATATTTATTTAAAGAGAAACCAGATTTTTTCCCTCCATGAATAACCAATTTCACATGCATGAATTTGTTTGCAAATTCACTTAGAAGTGAAGATAATGTTGTCCAAAGAAGCACACTAAGATTGATTCAGAGCAACAAATTTTCCAAGAAAACTTCCTGTTAAATTAGCGCTGTTCCTTTAGGTCAAGCCCTTTGGGTGGTGGGAGAAGGAAGTTAGTAGAAATGTGTCTGCCTTTATGGAATGCCAGCTACAACGTAAAGTCTTGAATGATCTTCCAAAGGACAGACCTTGTCTTTGCTCTGTGTCAGTAGAGAGAATTTTCATTCTCTGGTGAATAGAAATTAGTCCTAGAAAATGACATCGTGGGTTTAACAGTTGCATGGTGTAAGAAAGCCACCAACACTGAATTCCTGTTAGTGTTCAAACCTAGAAGACTTTATCATAAGCCACTAAACCTACCACATTTTATCCATTGCAGCAATTCAGAAAAATCTGCATTCAGGTCTTTTCTCGAAGTTGGGTTTTTTGGAGTTTTTTGTTTGTTTGTTTGTTTGTTTGATCCCTTTTCAAACAACATGCTCTATGTTTCCATTTGCTCACTCATTGGATATTATTGCACCTATCATTCTTCTCTTAATTATTCGAGTATATTCATTTTAATCGTACACATCTTAAACCGCCTTCTGCTTAACGTGCTCATCTGGTTTTCATCAGAGCACAGAGCTCTACTGAGTTTGCCTATCCTAACCCTTTTCATTTCAGAAATATGACTTTCTCTTCCCCTCCAACTTTCCTCTCTCAAATTGGCTTCTGACTCCTTTGGAGTTCAGTCAGTTTTTCATTCCAGTTGGAAAAATGTCAGGATTATTACTCAGATACTTGGTTTAAAACTTCATTCCTGAGAAAGGGATTCTTTTTCCTCTCAACTTTGCGACAGGAAATAGAACACTGAGTCTGTCCAAGGCAGGAACGACGTAGGGACTAGGCCCAGTGCCACAATCATTATGTCACTTCTGAGGAAGCTCGGCTTTCCACAATTCAGGACCTTTTTAGCACATACAGATTCCAGAATCTAACCTGGAACTAAAACACTTTACGGTTTAATCAGCTCGCCCTGATGAATGTCAATGCCTTAGTCTTCGATTCTTCCTTGAAATAGATCTAGATGACAAAAAAGCACCATTGCATGTCTGCAAACTCAGGCATGTTAGATACCAAATATGCAAGTCAAACATGACAGGTTTTCTAGCTTGGCCAGTGAGACTAATAAAGTGAAAATACAGACAAAGGGATTAAGCACAGGGGGAGATAGATTATTTTACTCAAGCCTCATGCTGCTACCCGTTACCAAATTATGAATAATTTATCAGACATGGCAAGATGCTTTTTAAAGCTCCCACACTCTGGACTTGGACATGCCTCAGTTCACTCCCCAGCCCTGCCTCTGACTAACTGTGACATCAAGACTTATTTAACCTCTCTAAGTAGCCACCTCTTCACCTGAAAATCCTAGTAATAATGCCTACTTGAAGCTGATTTCAAGGAGTCACTGAAAAATATGCATAAATGACATAATATGCAAAGTAGAAAAGCCTGATGCAACATAATTGCCCAATACTTATAATATTACCATCATAAACATATTGTCATCATTGTCTTTTTTTTTTTTTTTTTTTGCGGTACACTTGCCTCTCACTGTTGTGGCCTCTCCCGTTGCGGAGCACAGGCTCCGGACGCGCAGGCTCAGCGGCCATGGCTCACGGGCCCAGCCGCTCCGCGGCATGTGGGATCTTCCCGAACCGGGGCACGAACCCGTGTCCCCTGCATCGGCAGGCGGACTCTCAACAACTGCGCCACCAGGGAAGCCCTCATTGTCTCTTTTGATTTTTGGAGGTGGCCAAAAATTATTCTAAGTATCAGTGGGAAAAAAAAAAAAGAATCACCAAAGACAGGACTTATAAGAAAGAATACTGCATGCTGATGCTGACCCATGACCTTATTTGCAGCACTGCAACCATTTTTATTCTTTAAAATGTTATATAATAATCATGAAGATACTGAGCAGAAACCAAATATGTTTGGCTGTATAAAAAATGAAATATAGCAGCTTTTATAGAAATTAGGGACTACTCATTTTGTCACTTGCCAAAATTAAACTTCTCATCCTTTACCCCCGTCACTTTTAACTTGTCAATGGTAAAGATGCACAAATTGAAACAATATTTTTTATTTCAGAGATAAGTGTTAATCATTACATCCCCTTTCTAATTAGGTTATTTGCTCTTCACTGAATATCCCATATTCTACTTAATAAGTGTCAACTTTTTAATTGGGAAGGATTTCTGATGTTCTGGATATATATTTTTGTATAATAATGATTTCATATTAGTAAACAGGTAGTTCAAATATCAGTTTCAGAAACTTTAATGAGTCTGGCTAATCTACTTTTCAGCCTTCTTTAGGATTGAAGAAGTGATTCTTCCTTATTACGTGTGTAAAAATATCCTGGCATTCTTATTAAAAATATATGTTTCTGGCCTAACCCCAGAAATTTTGATTCAGTGTATCTGGGACCCAGGAAGGGGCATTTTAATAAATGTCTCAGGTGACCACCATGGGGGTGGGTCTCAAAATTCACTGGGAGAAACGCAAGACTAAGGGAACAATTAGTAACATCTTGCTTCCATTTCATATCAAATTCTCAATAACATTACAAAAATTACTGTAGATTTCTTAAACTTTCACATATTTTCCCTACGCACATTTTTTACAGCTGAGAAAATTGTGCCTCTACCCACACACTCACAAATATGCCTTTCTATTTTTCCCTATTTTAATAGCAAGCTTGATAAATCTCATCTCTAATATTCTAAAAAACATATTTTAGGAAAATAAAATCCATAAAAACACCAAAGCTTAGAGACTAGATAAATCAAGGTGTTTTTTGTTTTGTTTTGTTTTTTGGAAGGGTATTTATTTTTCTTTGGAGCTATTTGAATAGTGAGTTCGCAGACACATAAGTGTGTGTTCACTTAATACTACTTGCTATAGACTCTGTCGGGACAGACATAATTAGAGTGGTAAGGCCACAACCAATTAAATATCAATCAAAAACGAAAATAAAGCAGGTCTGAAATTATAATGTAAATTCAATGTAAATATATTCATTCATTCTTTTTATTAGCTAGTACTTATTAAGCACCCACTACATGGCAAGAGATCATGTTTCAATTTATTTAAAAAATATATCTATTGTAAAAAGCAAAATATACCCACATGGGATAACAGAGTGACATTTACAGGCTCTTTGGGGTATATTTAAATATATGTCTGATCTTCAAGAACAGGTCTTTGAACATAAAAAAAAGCAATAGAGCTAATTAAAATAATCACCCCAAATCATCACTGAAGCCTTCCCAAAGTCTGCCCGACCATTTTTTCCATCCTTCTATATTCTTTTCAGCTTTCAGAATATGTAGTCCATGGCATTAGTTCATATCGCTTATTTTGAATCTGATTAGTTAGGTTTCAGTTTTATAACACGCCTGTGTAAAGGGACAGATTACAAGTGGTTGACAGTTGTCAATACTCCTCACTCACACTTAAACAAATAAGAGTCATCCTTAAAACAAAAGTAACATTCTTTACTTAAAATAACACTCAGACACCTGGGGAGGAAGAAGTTTTGAAATCACATTTTTTAATGGCAGTATGCACAGCATAGAGTGTTACTCTAAGTATGACCTTGGGCAAGTCATAGAACTTCTCTGAGCTACAATTTCTTCATGTGTTAAACAAGAATGATAAGATCTCATTACAGGTTTGGTGTGTGAGAGCTCATAGAGGTAATGTATGTAAAACAGCAAGAACAGAATCTGGCAAGAGTAAGTGATCAATAAATAGAAGTTGGATGATGAGATAATAAGGATGATGCTACTGCTGAATTGGCCCCTAATTATTTCCTGTGTACATATTTTTTCTCTTCTGCTAGACTGTAAATTACTTGAGAGCAGAGATGGGGTCAGTTTTTTTCTATTTCCAGCAACCAGGCACAGTATTAGGTAAATGATAGCTGCTCTATGGATATTCATTTAATTGAATTAGAAATAACCATATCAGGGCTTCCCTGGTGGCACAGGGGTTGAGAGTCCTCCTGCTGATGCAGGCGACACAGGTTCGTGCCCCGGTCTGGGAAGATCCCACATGCCGTGGAGCGGCTGGGCCCGTGAGCCATGGCCGCTGAGCCTGTGCGTCCGGAGCCTGTGCTCCGCAACGGGAGAGGCCACAACAGTGAGAGGTCCAAGTACCGCAAAAAAAAAAAAAAAAAAGAAAGAAAGAATCATATCAATTGACAGGAGTGTAATTTTTTCCTCATAAAAAAGGGGGGAGCCATATCTTACCTAAGAACACAACTTGAAGTGTCTCAAGCATGGGAGAAAACCTTTCCTGAAGAAAGCTAAGCACTACAATGATAGTAATAATAGCAAATTGCATTTTGGTTCTTTCTATGTGCCAAACGCTGTTAAAAGCACTTTACACATATTAACTCATGTAATCCTTTCAACAACCATATGAGGAAGGTCCCATTATCATTCCTGTCTAATGAATGAGGGAACTGGGGATGAGAGAAGATAAGTGACTTCCCAAGATCACACAGCTAGTGACAGAAGCAGGATATGAAACCCAGAGTATTGGCCACGAGTTCTGTGCACTTAACTGCTATTCTGTACTTTAGCTACGGTAGGTTAAGGGGAAAAGGGGAAGGGGAGTAGAAGATATTTGGTCTGAGGTACAGTAAAAAACAGATTTAAATCTTATAAAATGGGCTGCTGATCCTTACATTCATCCGAATCTTCTCAAAATCTCAGAATAGTGAAATGATTGTGAGAGTGTTCACTTTCTCCCAGAGAAACCAGTTTGTGTAAGAAAGTACCTTAGTTAATACTCATCATGCAGTTCAGGCAAAGTGACACACATAATTATATGAAAGAAAGCACTTTATTATGCTTGGAACCACTTGAAAATTAGTGATGCCAGATTTAACAGCAAGCTCTCCCAACTTAGTGGGCTTGGACTTCCCTTGCCTCTAGCAATATACATGTTCTAGTCTGCCACAGAGTCTGGGGGCAGGGGCTCTTATTTTGTTATTTGTTGTTATTGTTTTATCTTCTTTCCCCTGTACTTTTAATAGAAACAGGTCCAAAATTTCTCTCAAATATCAATCTCTATTTCCAACCTTGTGAAATCTTCAAATGGTTTGGAAAGGGAATGCTAACTATTTCCTTAATAGAGATCTTCATATCAGTTTTGGCAGGGGTCAGCAAACTTATTCTACGAAGGGTCAGAGAGTAAATAATTTTAGGCTTTGCAGGCCAGTCTCTGTCACAACTACTCAGCTCTGGCTTTGAAGCATGAAAGCTGCCATAGACAGTTCATAAGTGAAAAGGTGTGGCTGTGTTCCCAATAAAACTTTATTTACAAACTTAGGCAAGGAATTGCGCCCCAGGCTACAGTTTGCCAATCCTAGGTTTATAGGGGTCCACTGTTTTAAAAGCCAAATTTTTCTTGAATTGTAATTTGCCTGCCACTATCTCCCAACATAAATTATCTTATTTAATTCTCTCAGCAGCCCTTAGATGTGAAGGAAAAAAAAAAAGCTCAGACAGGTCAAATGGACAAGGGTCAAACAAGTAGGAAGTGATGGAGCAGTTACAAAGCAAAAAATCAAACTCAAGTTGTTTGTTTACAAGCCCTTGTTCATCTTACTCTGCCTGATATACAAGGCTAGAGCTCTTACAGTAATTAAAAGGAAAATGATCCAAATATTTTTCAGTTAAATGAGTTGTAACTAGAGATACTTGGTTTCAATAACAGCAACTTTGAGAGAATAAAAGAATTATTGACCAAAATATTCTGAGAATACAGAGCACTGAGCTGACCCTTGATATCCTGTCATAAGGATAGAAAAGAAGGCTAGAGAATGCATGTCAGTTCTGATACATCAAAATAATAAGGGGGCTTCCCTGGTGGCGCAGTTGTTGGGAGTCCTCCTGCTGATGCAGGGGGCGCGGGTTCATGCCCCGGTCCGGGAGGATCCCACGTGCCGCGGAGCGGCTGGGCCCGTGGGCCATGGCCGCTGGGCCTGCGCGTCCGGAGCCTGTGCTCCACAGCGGGAGAGGCCGCGACGGTGAGAGGCCCGCGTACTGCAAAAAAA
>NW_006773895.1:2893242-2950143 GCF_000442215.2 Lipotes vexillifer | reverse complement strand
CAAAAAAAAAAAAAAAAAAAAAATAGTAAGGATGTAATTCATAGCTAGGCTGGGTTCAAAGTCCTTTTCCATCAGTTTTATACTTAATCTGCCTCTTATCATTATGAAATTAAATTCTAACTAGTATGTTTATACTACAATTCTCTTGTGACACTCTGACTTCTTAAACTGCGATGTTATATGTTGTTAATCTCAAGGCTATGATGTATGTTTTGATTGTTTGTTATAATAAATTATATTTATTCATTATCCATTTGATAGACGATATTAACTTTAGTCCTAGATGTTATATTATTTAATCAACTAATTTTTTTAAACAAACTAAACTGGATTTAAGAAAAATGCCTTCTTTCTCCTTGCAAAGTTGTGTAAATAAAAATGGTAATTATAAAAGAATCTTTTCTAAAACAGTACAGAACCTTGCAATTTTCTCCTACTCTCTCTACTAATTTCTCTTATTCCAATATTTGCCCATTTCTATTGAGAATATCCAGGGTTGTTCACCTTTGAAAGGCATCTGCCTTGAAAATCTAGGCTTGCAACTTTTTTTTTAATGGTAGATGGGCTGCAACAATATCCTGGAAACTTTACCTAGACGTCTGTCCCTAGAAAGGATAATATCTCCCTAGGTAGTAGGGTTTTGTTTTGTATTGTTTCTTTTTTATCTAATAACTTTCTAAAGGGAAAATTTTCAGCTTTATATCCAATAGTAATTAAAAACCATGGCTTGAGTTTTCTAGTTGGAGTGTTATACAATACTTTCAGAATAGTGAATAAGCCACATTTTTATTATTCTTTAAAAAAAAGCTCTTGTAAAGTGTTCTATCAACTTGATGGAAAACAAAACCCATAATAGGTCATGAAGCAGAAAGGGGGAATGAAAGAAAATGGTTGCTTTTAATTAATATAGTGGAGATATGCAGAGTGGTCACCATCAGAAAAAAATGGAAATAGTGCCGCACTTAGTTGGAGAGATTGATCATTTGTACCCAAATTAGCAAAGGGACAAAGGTGAGAGAGACAAAGCAGATATTGCTCTTTTGTGGGCAGAAATCCAGCATGTCCCTGATGCAGTCTTTATACTTCAATAATCCAAAACTTAACCTCTGGTGATGATTGCACTTCAGAAGGTAACTCTTAACCAATCAAAATAAGAAAATCACTCCAAGTGTATTAGTCAGGGTTTTCCAGAGAAATAGAACAAACAGGGTGCATGTGTGTATCAGCCTCCATAATCACACGAACGAATTCCTTATCTATTTATATATAGGCAAGTTCAAAGTCTACCGTGTTGGCCATTATGCTGGAAACCCAGGAAAGCCAGTGGTACAGTTCCAGTCCAAAGGCCAGCAGGCATAGACCTAGGACAGCAGACGTTCCATGTTAGTCCAAAGGCAGTCTGCTGGAGAATTCCCTCTCTCTCAGGGAGGCCAGTCCCTTCGTTCTATTCAGGCCTTTAATAATGGGATGACCGCCATCCACATTATAAATGTCAATCTGCTTTACCCCAAGTTCACTGATTCAGATGTTAATCTCATCCAAAAACACCCTGCAATTTGATACATAAAATTAAGTATCATACCAAAGATACCAAACATGAGGGCAGATATATATATAGATAGTAGTAGTAGTAGGTATATGTATAGATAGAATTAACTGCTGATCCCAGAGCTGAAACTCACTAGCTGTATGACCTTAGGCAAGGCACCTAATCTCTCTCAAACCCAATTTCCTCATTAGTGCCTACTTCAGAGAATGGCTGTGAAAGCGAGAAATGAGAAATGAGAAAATAAGTATAATGCGCTCAAACCTTTTCTTGCTACCACTAGGGCTTCTTAAATATAGTTTTAAATTACTATTATTAGAATTACTGAAGAAATCCTTACTGACAGAAGGGTCCATCCAATCCATTAAGTAAATAAAGCATAAATAAGTAAATAAAGCATATTCAGTACTGGAATTGACTGCCTAGTATTATGTTTAGAACATTGCTTATGCCTGGCAGGGAGGAGGGAATGTGAAAGTAGGAGATAGAGTAGTAATACATTTTTTTCTGGATAGATGTAATATGGATTTGCATAACAAGACATGGTATAGCTCACCTGGAACACTGCACTTACCTAAACACTGCCATAACAAACTTGGAGGAGGTCAAGGGGAGGGCAGGCAGAATGACTGAGGACAGAAGATTACTGTATGAGAACAATGTTCAAAGCCTTCCGTCTAGAAAGGTGAGCACCTTAGTGGGAAATATGACCAAAGGGTATGAAAATCAAGAAAATTATAGATAAGGCCAACTTGGGCTTCTCCAAAAAATGCTAAAGCATGTGAGTTTGCTCCTAGAAGCTGTAAACGGATAATTTAAGGACAATCTATTATATTTATAATCCATATCCCACATAACAGCACATCTTGTTGGCCCATTAACTTTAAAGTATTCTCAGAATTCGGGGCTTCCCCTGGTGGCGCAGTGGTTAAGAATCTGCCTGCTAATGCAGAGGACACAGATTTGAGCCCTGGTCCCAGAAGATCCCACATGCCACGGAGCAACTAAACCCATGCACCACAACTACTGAGCCTGAGCTCTGGAGCCCATGAGCCACAACTACTGAGCCTGCAAGCCACAACTCCTGAAGCCCACATGCCTAGAGCCGTGCTCTGCAACAAGAGAAGCCACTGTGATGAGAAGTCTGCACACCGCAACGAAGAATAGCCCCGCTCCCTGCAACTAGAGAAAGCCCACGTGCAGCAACCAAGACCCGATACAGCCAAAAAAATTAAATTAAATTAAAAATTTAAAAATATACATATTCTCAGAATTCAACCACTTTTCACCACCTCCACTGTTCCCATCCTAGTCTAAGCAACCATCATCTCTTGCTTGGGTTATATCAGTGGCCTCCTAATTCGTTGTTCTGCTTCCAACCTTGCCTCCATACAGAGTTTTCTCAATATGGTAAGTGAATTGCTTCAAAAAGTTGTTTCTTTTATCAACACTTTCTAATGACTTCCATCTCACTCAGAGCAAATGTCGGAGTCCTTACGATGGCCAACCAGATGCTAGAATCAGGCCCCCAGGCCTGCACCTTCACCAGTGCCTTTGCGCTTCCTCTTCCCCCAACCTGGAATGTTCTCCTAGATGCCACATGGCTTACTCCTCACATTCTTTAGGACTTTACTCACATACCAGGTTTTCAATAAGGCCTTGTCTGACCACCCAACTTAAAACTATAAACTCTCCCCATACCTCAATTGCCACCTTCCCTGCTTTATTTTTCCCATACCTCACTTACCTCCATTTACTTTAATGTTTTTATTATAATGATCTTTCCTTTGGAATATAAGCCCAAGAAGACAGATTTTTAAATGATCTCCCAGTGCCTGGAGCAATGCACTTGCTACAGAGTACATGCTTTAATAAATGTGTGTCAACTAAATTAATGAATATTTTCTTGTAAAGGCATGGAGCTCTGGAAGAAAAAAGTATGCCAACAAAAATGTTCATGAATTCCTGGAAGATTAATCCTCAGAGAGTTTTACGTTGATGTCATTCCAAGGTTCACGTCATGTAAAACCACCATGGCCTCCCAGGAAATACTTCCTTGTGCAACTCTAAGATACAAAATACAAAGCTGAATTGGCCACTTCATTGAAGTAGAAGTTCTATGTTCTACTGTGACATCTGATATTACTAGTGTTATTCATCAATACTGCTTCTGCCCCACTTTTATCTACATTCTGAAAGGTGGTATTTAAAATGATAGGTCCCTTTATACCTATTCTCCTGCCCCAAAAAGTAATCAAGTATCAAGGGATAAGCACTCAATGGTATGAAAACCAGCACCATGGTAAATGTTCAGATGACAGGGGGAATGCCAGGAGGTTTCAGATTTCCTGCATCACGCCTAGTTTTTGAAAGGGAAAAAAAAAGGTTTCACAATCCAAATCCATTCCTTTTTGAATGACTGCTGCCTGTGTAAATACTGCTTAGATAAATGGCTCCTTGTCCAATGTATTTGTCCCCCCACAGTTGTTAACGGTTCTCAGAGCAGTTGCCACCTCCATCAGTGCTGGGGGCCTCTTTCCACTTACCAGAATCCACACACCCTACTTTTGTCTCCCAGCCAGATGGCCTTCATTACGAGAGAAATTTTACCAACAGGTGCTTCTTGTGCCTGGAAATGCCATCCTGAAATTCAAGGAAGAGCTAATCTTCTGTGTGCGTTAGTGGTGTGGTGGTGAGGGGGTGTGTTTAATTGTTTGCATGGTTTGAGATGGCCGAACTCTATTGACATATTTCTTGACACATGTGTTTGCTCCTCGCTCTTAGGAAAATCTGTCCAAACCACAGGAAATTGTAATCTCATAATCTTAAATTTACTCCTGTAGAGCTAGCTGCCACTTGAAGAAAGAGAGAGAAACTCCTTCATAAATTCACACAAACTAGGTATCTCTGCGATTCCCTTTTTTTAACCAAGTACATTCCTTCACTGACACCTAAATTGGCAAGCAAAGGCTTCCCCTTTCAAAATTAAAATTTCCTTTTTCTTTCTCAAGTTAGAGGATTTTTGTTAGCTCCACAAAAAAACTAACTGGGGTGAGTTGGTTACACTCTAAATCCGATTCCAAACTCTGTAGTTGAAGGACGTTGCTTCATCACGCGCAAAACTGTTTTGCCATGGCGAAAATCAAACTGATGCTCAGCTCATTGATGGTAAGAGAACTTACTGAGGAGGCAAGGATGGGGGGAAGGGGATGCGGTAAGGAAGGGGATCTGCTCCTGACATGAAGAATGACTTTAAGTCCTCAAATGATGCCAAATTCTGTCTGTGGCACGCATTAGCCATAATCAGGGAGGGTTGCTATGTAGAAATAGAAGCCGGGTCTGAACTTCACAGAACTCTTTCAACCTTTCCTCTCTCACTGCGTAAATGTGAACGTAACAATAAATCTTGTTGACAATTACTTCCACGTTTATTGGCAGGAAGTCAGCAGCAGTTTGAAGAGTATTGTGAGCCGTATGTGCAGTGGAGCCAACATCCATTAACTATCTCCCTAGTTTCTCCTGTGACTTATAGAGCATGTTATTTTTCCCCAGTGAGCAACCCTTCCAAATGTTGAATTAGTAATATTAGCACCAAATGCCACTAATTTGTCAGTTAAGCTGTGTTTTTCCATTGTGGGTTCCAGTTACCCCTTTGCAACACAGCTGAGCAAAGATGAAGATCTGAAGACGTTTTATTTATACAATTTTGCCAGCCTTTACGAAAACACATTAAAACAGTCACAGAGGTGACTTGGTCACAGTTCAAAACACTCACCGGGACTGCAGAGAGAATCCTGACATTTCACCTAAGCCTCCAATGAAGGTGGCATTTGGGCAGCGCTCTGATTGTTTTCGAATTTCACAAACAAAATAAAGTTTTAATTCAGTCAGTCACTTTTGAATGTAAAAACCCTGTGTTCATTCTGAATTGGGAAATAAATCATTCATTCTTTCATGCTTCCTCAGAGTTTTATGAACTAGGGGTGGAGAGCCAAGCAGGGAAGGGTAGGAGGAAGGGGCCTTGAAAACCCCACAACTGTTTGCATCTGACACTGCCGTCCAGCGTGGGGTCCCAAGGCAGGACTCGCGCTCCCAGTTGCGGCGTCAGCTGCTCTGCCAAAGGGGTGGGATGTCTACTTGCTTGCCTGTTTCCAAGAGCACAGATGCCGCCTAAGTTTCAAATTCAAAAAAAGGACTCGGTGTCGATTTTGAGACCTGCATGTTTTATCAGAAACTGTACTTTGAATTTTATGTTATCAGAAGATCCCACCTTAGTTAGGCAATAACTCTCGCCTCAGATCTTTGAAAGCTAAAAGGTATGAAACTCCCTTCTGCCCTCACACATACCAGCCCAGGGAGCAAGCCCCAAGGGTGACATAGCAAAGGGCTGGAAGAGGACCCAGCTATGCAGACTGTCCAGGGACTCCATGTGTCATCAAATACCTACAGTTTCTTTCCCATTCTTCTCAGGCTCTTTCCCACACAGCTATCCAGGGACCAGACAACATGTGGGGAAAACATTACCTTAAGTAAGCATTGCTTCGCCAATTTAAGTTTCTCGTTTCCCTATACTAAAGGAAAGCGCCTAAACTTAAGGGGATTATATGACTTATTGTCCGAACCAAGACACTTTTATGCTAGTGGGTGCTATTAACAGTATTCCAGAAGGGTGGGTGTAAGCCAGTGCTACTCACGGCAAACTGGACCATGTAGTCTCCCCACCCCCAAAATGAATGCTTAGGCCTTAGGGGGGGGGGGGTGGAAAACATACTCAGGTGCTGGGGATGGAAGGAGAGCTGACTTCTTTGCTCTTTGGCAAAGGACTAAGAATAGGAATAGAGTGATCAAAAATTTTCCACTCCCACAAGCATTTACTCTCATCCAGAGTTTAGCACATTACTGGGCTTGTAATCAGCATCCAACCCATATTTATTCAGTTCAAATGTTTGCTGACTTTCAAATTTATCTCATGAGTACAGTCTCATGAGTATACGTGCTGCTTTGGGCTCTCTGCTTCCTGGCCACGGAGCACATCTACTCTGTAGCTTTGGGAACAGATTTGTAATCTGAATATTTGAGAAGTAGGAAGAGAGAATCTCATTTGTAGATTTGGGAAGTAGGAAGAGAGAAAGATGCTGCCAATATAGGCTTTGGGCCAGTATCACACTCCTTACTCTACATGACTTTAGCAAGTGACTTAGCTTCTATGAGTTTCAGTTTCCACCTCTGTAAAGTAGTAATAATTGCAAGGTTCTTCGAAGGGTTAAATGAAATAACTATGTGTGTTTAATTGTTTAGCACAGGAGCTGGTACTTAGAAATGAGTTGGTAAATAGTAGTGGCTGCTAATAATATTATTTTCATTATTAGGGTAAAGATGAGTGGCCTGGAGTCTGTGCTATGTAGCCCCCGGATTTCTATTATTCAATGTTAGCAGTCTTGGTCGTTCTGTCATCCTACATGTAGTTCATTGTACAGAAACTGCAGTTTCAATGTGGAAGATAGTAGTTTATAAGTAACAAAGGACTGCCTTGTTAGCAAGCTGCTTGTTCTTTGCCTGTTTTGACTGCTGCAAAACAGAGTAACTGATCAACCGTAAGGACAAGTCAGTTTCTTAACACCTACTTGTAGACTCAAATCTTGGCTGCAGCTCTCCCTGGCTCTTTAAGTTCTGACAGGCATGCAGATATTTGCATGGTTCCCTATGGCATTTTTACTTGTACAATATTTCTTTGTGTAATTCCTTAGGAAGTGCCGTCAGAGAGTTTCAGATGATCTATCAGGCTGGATGTGGAGGGGGATGGGAAGAGGCCCTGTAGGGGTTCCCCATTCAGAAGGCGAAGGGGAGTGAGCTCACTATGAAAAATCTAATACAATTTTCCATGGTATGAGGTTTCAACTGGCTGCTCAGTTCTCTCCCAGATGCTGCAAAGCCAGAGAACCAATAGATCTTCTTTCAGCTGACAGCTCTTCGCACCTTGTAATGCCCTCAGCAAAACTGTTTATAAGTGGTGACAACATCTACAGACAGTTTGTTCATTGTTCTCCCACCTGCCCTTAAAAAAGTGATATGTCCAAACATAAACTTGAAATAGCGGTTCTTTCTTACATGAGTCAAGCCCCGAGTGATGAAAATTCAAAACAGCAAGGTAAGGTGTGTTAAGGCTTGGGAACAACTATCCCCAGACCTGAGGATGACTTACTTTCACATGAGGGCAAACAACCTACCCCTCTTTATTCATGATTCATCAGTGAAATGCATACAATAATGTCTATTTATAGGACTTCTATTACTTAATCTTCTTAAAGAGGTAAAGATAAAAATTACAGGACAAATGCATTAAAAAACAAAACAAAACAGCAGACTATTCACTTCCCAACCAGCCTCAAACCAGACCTTTAATTTACTAGCGTCTTATGATCCTGGATGACTCTGAAGGAGGAAAGTTATTTTCAAGGAAAGAGCACCACACAACCCCCAAAGGGAAGATAGATGCCTCTGCCATTGAAGTCTGAAGTTGAATTTATATAGGGAAGTGACCCATGCCCTTGTGCATCAAATCTGTTGCAGAATAAACCATGGGAACAGCTGAACTTTGAAAGGCATCTCAGCACACATGGAGTAAGACAGACTGTGCTATTCGGACCTGGCCTTGTGTTACGAGCAGGGTCCTAGTACTAGCCTCAGTGCTAACCACAGGCTACATGTTCAACTGATAATACTTATTCAGCTACCTGACAAATTAGATATCATTATTATATATGTGGATGTTGAGCGATATTCAAATTCTACTGTGGTTTTGTTTTCAAATAATTCTTCATAAAAAGAAATTTTTAATATGAGAACAATTTTGGCAATATATCTAAACATAGGAGAAGTATTTTTTATTGCATTAGTACATAAATTTAATACCTGGAGATTAACAGAAATGACAATAGGACACAGATGCAACACAGTAAAACAGGGGTGGGGGGTAGAAGTGGAGGGGGCAGAGGGACACTGGGTATGATCACAGTGACCAAGAAGTGATTTTACTGAAATATTAATTAGCTCTTTTCTTCACACAACTAGCATATATTTTTTTGACAGTCACTAGGCTAGACCATCCTGATGCAAATGTAAATAAGACATAAGAAGTGTTGTCAAGGAAGGCACACTTTAGCTGAGGATCCAGACATATAAGAAAGAACTATAATGCAGGGTACTGCAAAGGACCAGCCCAGGGTGCTATGGAAGCATAGGAGAAGATGTGAAAGAAAGGAAAATTATGCCCTGGTCTTTAAAGATCAGTAGGAGCTTCTCAAAGCGGGAAAAGGAAATTCCTGGCCCCCAAAGTTAAATGTACTAATAATAATATCCAATATTTTTAAAGCCCCAACTATGTGCCAGGTAGTAAACTAAGGACTATATGGATATTATTTCAATTAATCCTCACAACAGGCCAATGATATAGATAATATATTTACCTTAGAGATGAGGAAGCTGAGGTACAGAGAAGTCAATCAATGTGGCCAAGATCACACAGCTATAAGGTGGTGGAACTGTCAGGAAAGGCTGAAAGAGCATATCATGTTTATGAACTGGCCAAGAGTCTGATATGGTTTAATACATTATGCATGAGATTAAACAGGAGAGAAGAAAGTGTTAATTGCCCAGGAGAGTGGGGGAGAGAATGAACTAGAAATATATCACACCATGAGGATATTATGGTATTATTTACCAGCAGCAGTAAAATCTCACTTCATGATCTTGGTTATGGATTTGAAGTGAAACAATTCTATGTGATGTGTTTGCTCTAGTCTTCTTCAGCTATATGGGTACACACATAAAGTAGGCAAAAGTTGGATTGAGTCAAGGTTGTGAGTTTTTTCAAGTGAATACAACAAAGCAAGAGTAGGGCAGGGAGTTGAGGGGCTCTGCAAGGCCTGAGTATAATTGTTGATTGACAGAGGAATTCAGGCCATGTAAAGAAGCCAGTTAGGATACTAGGTTGGTAAGGAAAGTAGAACGTAATCATTCCCAATAGATTAGAAGTCACTGTGGTGCCAGAAGATCATTAAGGGTGGGAAGAGAGAGAGAGACCTAGAAAGATATGAGGTAGTATTCAAGGAATATAAGGCAGGAAATTTGGATTATAAGGAGGTATTGTCATTGATAACGTGTAACCTCTAAGAGTATGACCTCAGAAGGGAAAGGCAAAAGTAGATGAAGGTAAAGATTCTTGGAGGACAAGTATGCTAGAGGAGCCAGATGCTAGAAATATAAACTCTGTGCATATTTAAATCACCATGAGTGAAGTTATAAAGTCAGAGGTAATGCTGAAGAGGGACCATGAGCTAGGAACGAAGATCGTCGTATTAAGAGCGGGGACCACCCAGAGGTCAGTAGATGCCGACAACAGTGGAGGAGCAGCTAACAGGCAGAGCTCAGACTTGGGGTTTAAGGGGAAAGGAACTGGCCTGGAAGGGGCAAGGAGGTGCTAGAGCTCCTATTCCACCTCCAGGTCAGTGGGGAGAGGGCTGTAGGGGCCTGAAAGAGGTCCCACTTGAGAGGGAGGGAAGGAAAGTGGTCCTCAGAACAGAACCAGATTTCCATTCAAATGAAACCATGAAGGAAGCACTTGGAAATAAAGTCAGAGCAGAATATTTTGCTAATAGTGGAACAGAATCACACTGTAAGGATGCCAGGAGTTTGGAGGAAGGATGTGGTATTTGGGTGAGTCTTGTAGGGATTTATAGTAGAATGGGGTGACCTGGACACTGGGGGCTCTTTCAGGTGACTGACATAAAAAGGAAAAAGTATGGTGGGTTCAAGGCAGATAGTGGTGGAGAGGCTATGAAGGGAAAAGTAGGTTTCTGAGGCTTCTTTTTCGGAAAGTGAAGATGGAAGTAGAAAGCTGTTAAGAAGAAGGCTCTTAGACCCAAGAACAATCAAATTGACTACAGTATCCAAACCCATTTTCACTGAGTTTATAACAAAAGAAAACTCATCTGAATTGAAAGGTAGAACAATCCTTTAAGTTCTCTAAGCCCAGAAAAAGCAGTGAAGAATCACATGAAAGAATACCTGCTACTCAAAGTTGAAGGTTGCAGGAGCCAAATTCCCATATGAAGTGCCTGCATCCTGCAGCTGACATCCTGTATCTTTCTATGCTTTATGTCAAACTTTAAAATGAAGAATCCCTCTTTGCTGTGCATTCTTTGACCATTTCCTTCTGCCTAAAAAGGACAAGATTTTTACAAAATTATTCAGTTTGCTTTTGTTTTAAATCATCTAAGAGTCGGAGGTTACCTCAACAATAAGCTAATAGGATGGAAGAGGAAAGATTAATGACGCTTTCTCTAAAGAAAAACAGTTCAGATCCTCATCAGAAAGACAATGGTCTTGGATATTATCAGACAAGGAGAGAGATTTTAGCATGAAGAAAATAAAAAGAAATAATCCAGAGGAAAATGAAAGGTCAAAGAATTGTCTTATCCTTTTTAATGCTCAGGGCCTCTGTTGAGCAGGGAAAAATTGAAACAGGCATTATTGTTGTCTCTTGCCTCTGCTTGTCCCATTTTGGTTGCTTTATCTCCACCTATAACTTAGAAAGAGCAATTATAAACAAATGGGGCCCAGCATGAGCACCTCTCTGGCAGCCTCACGGGGTCAATTGTCTCCTCCCAGCTCTCGCACCAGCAGAGTGATGCATGATCCCTTGGACGTCAGCATGAGGAGGGGCTGAGAAGGCAAGCGGCCTGTGATTTAAACCCATGTCTGCCTTTGTCCGCTCCACGTGGAATTGCATCAGGAAGGGAGCCTGGACAAAGCTTTGCTACTTTAAAATACAGGAATGGATATGAGATATATGATGAGCATACAGAGTGATTCAAGGGGAAAAAGGCGATGGAAATCATTTCCCATTATAATCCCCGCGAATTGCCTTACATGTCTAATATAGATCGCTTGGGAAATAATTTTAAAGCATTTAAAAATATCTTCCATTTTCTATTACGAGCCTTTGGATTTCCACAGTTTGAAACAGTGAAGAGACTGTAGCTTAGAAAACTAATTACAAAACATAAAAATGCTCAAGTCTAATGGAACATATCAGATTGGAGGAAGATTCCAGCAATGTCAGGCAGTGTTACAAATGTTGCCCAAATGAAAAAGCCACATCCGAAATGGAGGCAGCAGTTCCTACCTAAATGTCTTTTTCTCAACATCTTTGTTTTACATTTTCTTTGTTCCTGTTGGCTTACTAATTAGCTGTGATTTTTTTTAATGCCCCTTACTGTAGGTTAATATTGTCTAACTCACCAGCAGGGGTTTCTGTAATACATAATTCACTGAGCAATGTCAACGATTAAAATTCTTTCATTAACACAGCACCTTAAAGATAATAAATATGAAACGTTTAGCTCCCAATCTATGGGTGCAGAAAGCCTAATTTTGCATGGAAAAAAAATGCATGCCCAGATAACTTGGCACTGGAGAACAAAATGGAATATGTTTCAGGGTATTGCAAACACAAAGTCAAACAAATCAAAGAGCACTTATTTTGAGAACAATAATGT
Source organism: Lipotes vexillifer (assembly GCF_000442215.2). NCBI lineage: Eukaryota > Metazoa > Chordata > Mammalia > Artiodactyla > Lipotidae > Lipotes > Lipotes vexillifer. Next base: position 2,938,038 of record NW_006773895.1, on the reverse strand, counting down.
AGCAGGGGGGTTCCAGAGAAGGAATTCTAATAAAAAAGTACTTGAAGAATGCAAAACATGCAGCCAGAAGTGCTCTTTTCTGGCCTTTTTGTGGGCAGTGCTGAGCCATTGCAGATTATTGGCTGAAGAGAGGGTCAACAAGTCTTGGGCTGACAGTTGTCAATGGTGTGGTGCCAGTTGCTTAGGTCTCTACATACCATTTCTCTTCATTCTCCTCAAGAATTTTAACAGGTCTGACTCGTCAGGATTCAAGAAGAGCAACAAAATAATTAGACACAGGGTAAGAAATTTCATTTTGAAAAGTTCTAATCACTGTTAGAACATCTGTTCCTATAAACTCTATCACTTCCTTTCCATTTATATTTCATTTGCTAAGTGCAAGCTTAGCAAATGATTCTTATATTTGCTAAGATATATTCTATTCTTATATTTCATTTGCTAAGTGCAAGCTCTGTTTGCTTCCATGTATTCAACCTGTTACAAAAAGAATAATAATAGCAGATGCCTTGGCAACAGCAACCTACAAAACAGAGAATCTGATCACTAAATGTGATTTTGCTTACAGCCTTGTACCTGATGTATTATTTTTTTCTCTTTCTCTTCTACAAAGATGAATCAGATTATTTTTTCTTGGCTATTTTGGGGGAAGGATGGATATATGTATTTTTTGATAGTAGTAACAAATAGCACTTGTCCAATTCAAAACATTTTCTCGCATTAAGTAGATCAACTGAGAGTAACTTTGCACAGAAGCAGCTTCAAGTTCAAAGACATGAAAGTAGAATTAAAAACCACAAAATTGTCACCCAGTCCAAAGGTTATGGCTCAAATTTAACAGGTGGCCCTGACATAATGCATTTTCTACTCTCGACTATGGTTCTAATAGATTTGTCTCCAGAACCAAAGTGCAGCATCAAACTAAGCCCTCAATTGGCATTGTGAACTGAAGAAACATGGAACCAGGTGAGAGAAGGGGGTTCTCCAATATGCCATCCATTCAAGTTAAGAGCCTGTCCACTTCAAGATGGAGGTCAGCAGCAGGCTAGTCGGAGGAAATGTTCATGGGCTTGTCCCTGCTCTGTAACTTGCCTGTGGCTAATTTCATAATTTCTATTTTTAGTGTTTGGTTGCTTCCATCGCTCTCATAAGCACAAATAATTGCTCCCATTTTTTAAAAGAAAGAAACAGCAGATAACCTCTTAGTAAGGCGAGCCACTGAGCTAGTTACTAAAATTAATATTGAACACCACTAAGTGAAATTTGCTACTGATCAACACATTAACAGGAGAGTTATAACCAATGGTTCTATTTTAAAAATTATAGCGAGGCAAACATAGTTCTTTTAACCCAGGCAGAGTTTTTGAACTAGAGGTATTATAATTTCACACATATAAACGAAAAAGAATTGATTTTTTTTCCCTTGTTTCCACTTATGGATTAAAGTCTGGGTAGCTTGCCAAGTTTGGTTAACCGATTACTATTAACGATAACAGATGAGGTGGGTGCAGAGCGACTGATACCCGTAACTATTGGGCAATAGATACATATGATTCAAATAAATCAAGAATTTTATATGGATAGATTGAATCGTAACTTGAGCATCTGAATTCATAGCTCTTCAATGCCACATAAAAGAGGATGGTAAAAGGCTAGAAAAAAGCCTTCATGTCAAATCAATCTCCTTCCTCCTACTGAAAAGGTTCAGTTTGGGAATTTTCATCTTCCTAGAGCAGCCATGGCCATGTCTAACCATATTGGTCTTAATACAAAAAGTAGATCGATTGTTTGTCAATCAAATACTCAGACCTCTGTGTAAATGCAGTCTACCTCCTCCACCATAGACAACCATAAAAACAAGCTTGACCTTGGCTCGGAAATTAAGTTGAGGGGGGTTGTTACATAGGGCCTGTAATTCATATCCTTTCATCCAGCCTTTCATCCTAAATATTTGTTGAGTTCCTATTTGGGTATAAATGTTCATGGTAAGAACTTTGGATTTTATTTTGAAATGGGAAGGATTTTAAATTAAAGAATGACATGATCTGACTTCAGTTTTTTAAAAAATCACTCTGGATGCTGTATTGAGAAGAATCTTTGCCGGGGCAAAGTAAAGGAGACCAGTTGGAAGGCTAATGCAACAGTCCAGGAGAAATATGATGATGGCTTGGACTAGGCCATCATCTAAAATTTTTATATTTTAGATGTAAAAATTGGTCAGATTTTGATACATTATGAAAGTAGAGTCAGCTGAATTTGTTGATGTAATGATGGGGGCTGAGAGAGACAAATATCAAATTCCCTAGAAGGTAAACTCTATTGTGGGAGAGAGAGAGAGAAAGTCTGACTGACTGATCCCAGAATTTCCAATAGAGCCTGGAATATAATGGTCACTCAATAATTATACGTTGAATAAATGACATGGTGGCTCCAAGTTTTTGAACAGAGAAATTAGATTAGTAGAGTTGCCATTTATTGAGGAGGGACAGGGAACAACTACAGAGGCATGTCGTTGGTTTTTTTGTTTTGTTAGTGAGACAGTGTGAAATCAATAGTTCAGTTCTGCACAGGTTAAGTTCAAAGTGTCTACTAGATATTCAAGTGGAGAGATCAAGTTGACAGCATATGTCTGAAATTAGGGGAAAGTCAGAGATAGAGAATAAATTTGGCTCTTGTTAGGGAATGGATGGTATTTAAAGCTATGGGGCAGATGAGATCAAGTAGGTTGTGAATACCACAGAGAAGTTTGAGGAGTGAGCCCTGGGTCACTTGAATATGTATTAAAATGAAAATAAACAAGCAAATAAAAAGCAGACAATGAAATAGAAGGGGAACCAAGAATGAGTAGTGCCTCAGACACAAAGAAAATAATGCATTCTGAGAAAATTGGTTAAGTAATTGCATCAAATGCTATTGATGAATATCCATTTAAAATATTAAAATTGGTCATTAGATTTTGCAACATACAGGTTAACAGTGACCCTGACAAAAGCAGTTTCAACATCATCTGTATAAACTGGTACTGAAAGAAAGGATGAGTCTCTATCATCCAGAACAGTGCTGACAGAGCTGGTATTCAACAGACACTTAAATGAATGAAGGACCGTTATCATTCTACTTAGAGTACATTTAAAAATGATTCACACATATCCCATATCGGCTATGCCTCATTAAAAGAAATTAATTTAGACCCTAAGAATGTATTTAAACAAATTTATATACATAATAAATTTGACACAGCTATCATTAAAAATATAAAAGGAGTTAGATGAAACATGTCCATCAGGATATTATTTGTAATAGTAAAACTTTAATAAAACCTGAATATAAAACTATAATAAATAGTTAAATAAGTTATAGTTTATCCATATAATGGACAATTATGCAGCCATTAAAAATGTTTGATGGAAAATGACAAATTTAAGTATCCAATAATATGGAATGACATTATATGGTATAATGAATCAAATGATATAATATTACTATGCAAATAAAAAACAGGAATTGCAATGCTATATTCAATAATCTAAATTATTTAAAATTTTTATGAGTTTGATGAGTATGTATGTGCATGTATGCATGCCTGTAGGTGGGGCAGAGTGCATTTATTTATTTATTTGTTGGTGTGTGGAGAAAGAGTTTTCTCTGTTGAGGAAATATGCCAGATTACCTCTATATGATTATTCTCTTCCATTTAATAATTTTTCTTCTTTAAACTATATTATATTTCTCCAATTTCCTCAAATATGAATATTTTCCATATAAAATTCAAAAGAAGTAAAAACTTTAATAAATATTATAACTTGTATATATATGTATATACAGCATATATAAATTTTAATAATTTTTGAAATGTATTTAATGGTCCACTAAACCCCTAATATCAGCAGAAGACATTTATGATAATTGAAATCAACTGCAGTCAGAGTTACATGAGCCATGAATTCTGTTTTTGTATCCACTATCAAACAATGATGTGACTGGGTATTTTTAGGGGCCATGCCTACATTCCTTGCTGTGCATTCTTAATCACTATCTTTATAGGTCTGTGCCAATGTACTGAATTTCAAACTGTTCATCTGCTTAGTCTTCCAAGTGGACAAGCAAGACCCACTTCATAGTTAATAAAAGTGATTTTACAGAAATAAATCATGTGACTGCAGAGAAAAAGGTAACTAAAAATTGTCAATTCAGCAGCTTATGAAGATAATTTTTTTTGCAATGTATCTACCATATCTACCAGTGATACCAACAAATAATGCTATATATCAGCTAACTCTACATTCAAATTAAAGAGAGATCTTATAATTTTAATATCATGATAGAATCTGGCTCCCTTAATTCTCCAAATTATTAACTATCCTAATAGGACTAATGGAATATTTTCCTTACAACAAAGGCCAGTATTATAAGATTTTAATGGAATCAATTTTAAGCATAGCTTAAGCATTAAATTTTAATGCATAGCTAGCATTTTTTTCTTTTAGTTGTGTGACTTAGTCTAAAAATGAAGCTGAATAATAGTAAGAATATTCTTGTTCCTAGATTATTTTATTACATTAAGAACCATATTTTAAATGTTCTGTTATGTGTTTTTATTTTAAACTTCAGCTACATTCGAATAGTAGAAAAGTATTATTAATGAAAGAACAAATGAATGAGTGGATAAATTAATGCATTTTTAAAACCACTATTATTTTCTACTGAATTCAACTTCAATACCATGTATTAATCATTTAGCCTCTGTGTTAGGAGATTTCACATGTATTTAATTTTCTATATAAAAGCAATATCTATTTTTTTTAACATTCTCAGTCAAAAAACAAAACATCCCTCTATATAAAGTACTAATTGAAAAACCAAGTATTCTACCTAAACTTTTTATCCTTTTAGAAGAGTTAATTCTAATGTAAATGAAAATGCTTGTGGTTATTTAAAGGTATAATATAAAAATATCTATAAAAATCAGAAATAAGCCAGACATCCTTATAATATGCATTATCAATTACAAATTCACCTGTTTTTTCTTTAGACATGCAGAAATATAATCCACTTAATAATTATTTACTATTATCTTTTGACTCTTACAATTTAGGGACTGTACCACTAATTAATTATATTATTATTTAAAGTATAAGCCAAAGACTAATTATTTTATAATATTTGTATTATTATAAAATAAAATGTTTATTATTGTTGAAAAATCAGGAAACACCAAAAATGACCAAAAACTTATAAATAAAATCACACACATCACCCCAAAGACATAACAGCTTTAACATGTAGTTGTACTAATTTCTGTTTTTGTAATGCTTATATTACTTTCAATCTTAAAACTGGAATTCCCTAGTAGTGAAACTGAGGTGCTTCTTTTTTCAGTAAAACACTGTAAATAATCTCAGAACTTTGAGTATCCAGCTATGAGGTATTTTTAATGGCTGCTTAGTATTCTATCAGATGGATTTGCCATAATCTGTTTAAGCAACGCCATGTTGAACATGTAGCTCATTTCTAATTTTCTCCATTAGGAACAAAACTACAAGAAACATCCTTTTAGATAAATATTTGTACAATATCATGATTACATCCTTTGACTATATTTTCACATTTGGTTTACTGAACTTCACAATATTGCTGAAACTATAAAAATGCATAGAGACTTTAAATAATTGATTTTCTGTCTCAAAAATGGATCCTTCTTATTCCTCGTTTTCTTCATTGGAAGGGAGCCTGACATTTCACAGGTGCTAGTGCTAGGTGACTGTGTAACACCAAATCCTCACAATCATCCTGTTCTATAGATCGTATTATCTTCATTTTACAGAAAAGGAAAGGTGAGAAGCCAGAAGGTAAGTAACTTGCCCAAAGTCACATACGTGGTAAGGAACAAGGCTCAAATTTAAACTCGGGTCTAATTCCAAAGGCCACGCTCTCTTAATTAGCGCAGGTCACACACATCTGTGGGCGGGGAAGGGTTTGTCCTTTATTGAACTTCAGTTCCTTTCAGAATACTGAAAATCTAACCTAACAGGCAGCCGAAAGTGAAAATTCAGATCATCAAATACATGATTTTCAAAACAACCACTTCAAGGAGTGGAATTTTGTTGTTTGTTTGTAATCAGATGGCTTCATCATTGGCTGTTTTTGATTTCCTTCTTTTCTTCAAAGTGGTTATGGTGGTTTCCTCCACTTCTTTTCTATGCCCTTTCCGGGGCTTTGGAAGAAGCCTCGCCCCAGCAGTGAAGAGCTCTCACTGTCACTGTCTGGCTGGATTGAATGTCTCAACATCACATTCAAGACAACCCTGGCATTACAATTAGCCACACTTTCTTTTGAGCACAGTCCTACTGGAATTCAAGCTCCCCGCTGGAGAGTGCACGATCCCACTGTTGTGGAATAAAGCTCTTACACATCAGGACAAAGGTGGTAAAATCTGACAAGAGAAAATTAATAGTTCTTACTCTCTATGGCTCCTTCCGATAGGTTTTTCTATAGGCATGCCATCAGACAGGGAGAGCCAAAAGTCCTGAGATCACTCCTATAGCATCCTGAGCAAAAAGTTTCTCCTTCTCCAAACCAGTGAGAATAAAAGTTGGGGAAAATTTGACTTTAAAAAGAAGACAAGAAATTCTATCATTATTTTCCACCTGATACAATTAGTCAATAATCATTATGTTTGACAAATAAAGTTTTTATACAATCAAACTGAAAAGTATGTTATCAAAGTCTAAGAAGCACTTAACTAAAATTTTATTTTTCCCATTCCATCTCTCATCTCTCTAAGGTTCTGCTTATTTGCATGGTTTTTGTGTTTGTTTTGTTCAGCAAAGATATTTCTCAGGACCTTCAATCATCAGTTGTCCACTTTTCCTAGGTTCCAAATCTTCTCACCACACATACCTGCAACCAACTTTCTTTTTAAGCTTACCTTTCCGTCATTCCTTCTACAAAAATTTTACTGAGCATCTACTATGGTCCAGATGACATATTAGCCACTCAAAATGTAAATATTTATTTTAGGGAGAGGGGAGATTAAAGCTATTGCCTTAGAAAGTTCTCTATGAGTAACTGGAATTAATGAGATTATTTATCTTTCAGTAGCAGATATTCTGACAGGCACATTTCATGATTCAAATTTCACTTTCCAAGCATTGTGCAAGCAATTGTACATCATGTAAATATTTGGTTCAATTTACGTTTTTGGCTGGTGTTGGCATTTGTCTGTGTATCCTTCAATCTGTTTATGCATATGCCATTCACATTAAGCCTTTAGAGGTTGAGGGATCTGTTTATATTTAACGTAGATGTTCACAAACCAGCAAGCATTAATATCAAACCAGATGGATGTTTATTGAGTTATTTCAATAATTATAATATTCCCTTAAGTTCTTAATATATAAATGTCTGTATTTTAGTGCACTACCAGCCAAATATTCTTCTCAACACCAGCTACATTATCGTGACAAGCTTAAGACAGGCATTGCCTAGGGACCAAAATTATGCTGATAGCTACTCCTTTTCGATATGGACAGTAGATTTATTCATATGTTCATCCATATAGCTTTTCACCCTGGTCCCTAACCAGGCTGTAACAAAATGAGATCCTTGCCAGTTCCTGTTTGGCAGATCCGTGTGGCTTAGAATCTTTGGTCTAGCGTTTGAGCAATGAATGCCAGAATTACCTAAAGAATTGAGAACATACAGAAAACCTCCTGGGCTTCCAAACATTGATTGAGTGTATTTGTTGATAGAATACGTTTAATTATTCTGAGCATATTTAAAAATTGTCCCAGTGCAGTAATTTTCTCTATTGGCATGTAAAATCTTGACATATATAATTTTCTTTATTGGTATGTATAGTTGTTACTAATATAAATCATGTGTATCTTGTTGGACATTGAGGTGATATAAACCTTTTTAAGTTCCTAGAGATCCCTAAAGAATACAGTATTTTACTAAAATTTAAGCCAACACAATCACCGCTTTCAGAGATCTGTGGTATCTATGCTTTTCATTGTTCTTTTTGGGGTGGGGAGGGGGGTCTGGACGACTTAACTTTTCCTTTGGAAAAGTTATGGTTGGTCAAACACCAGATAATCCAAGTAGGAAAATTGTCATGTATAGTACAATTTATAAAACAATAGGATAACTCTGTCAAGTCTGTTTTTAATTGAGTGGTTATCCTTCCAATTTTATATATATATATAAATCAGAGAAAGACCATTATTTTATGTTAAAAAAAAGGATGGCAATTTATCTTCTGACCAAACAATTCTTACTGATTCCATTTGGAGTGTATTTTTCTTACCAGTTCTCTGTGGATGAGGAATTGTACTAGCCCGTCATTCACATAATACACATAAAACACTGTTGTAGGGAACATCCTTCAACAGCAGCACTGTTTCTCAATCTAGTGGCCCAGTCCCCTGGGGGTTGGCTGGGTGGCAGTTAAATAGTTGCTATAACCCCTGTACTGAAGGGTTTCTAATACAATTGCCCAAAGTTGAGTGATGACACTGAATACCTCTAGTGAAGGTGGTGCTTTACAGGTGAGGGCATCAAAGTCAAACATTCCTGAGCCCTGCAATTCCTCTGAGATAAAAATGCTTTCTCCGTTTCAGACTATGAAAGATGAACATGGATAGGGAGAAAGCCTGAAGAAATCAGCTAGTAAATGTAACATAGATTATTTGTTTTCTTCTCTTGTAGTAAACCATTGGGATGGGTAGATAAAAGAATAAAATGAAATGCCATCAAACTAGTTGTGGGTGTCTTTTTACACCTATATTTTATCACTGCTATTGACTGCATACCTGTTTTAAACAAGCATTTTTAGTAATTATTTTTTAATATTTATGGATGTATTTTAAAGCCATTCATCCCCAAAAGTTATATAGGTCAAAAATCTCACAAATAAAGTTGACAAGAAGATAAATTAGAAAAAATATATGCAATGTATGTAACAAAGTGTTAACATCCATAATATAACAGTAATATATATGAGTGCTTCCTATGCAATGGGCACAGTTCTCAGTGGTTTACAGGTACTATTTCATAACAACCCCAAAGGACGGTTCTATTATAATTGTCATTCAAGGGAAAGGTGGTTAAGTTACAGGTAACAGGTGACAGAACCTGAACACAAGCAGCACATGAACAGTGCCTGTACATGAACCCAGGAAGTCTGAATACAGAGTCAGTCATCTTGCCATCTCCATACCTTAAATCGATTTTATGAATCAATAAGGAAAAGACGAACTTCTCGGGGCTTCCCTGGGGGCGCAGTGGTTGAGTCCACCTGCCGATGCAGGGGACGCGGGTTCATGCCCTGGTCCAGGAGGATCCCGCACGCCGCGGAGCGGCTAGGCCCGTGAGCCATGGCCGCTGAGCCTGCGCGTCCGGAGCCTGTGCTCCGCAACGGGAGAGGCCACAACAGTGACAGGCCCGCGTACCGCAAAAAAAAAAAAAAAGATGAAGTTCTCTTTAGGGGGGAAAAAGGCCAAGCATATGAACTGGTGATTCCAGAAAGAAGGAATACAAACAATTCAAAGAAAAAAAGGAAAATCCCACAGATAATGCAAATTCTCATCATATGCTCATTGCTGTGCTGTGAACAGGTTACAGGTTTGCCCAGACACTGGCCTGTCTGGAACCTTTGGTTGATTGCCTCTGACAGCAAGGATCCTCATCCACTTTCCTCAGTGTGCCACAGAGATACAATATTCTAGGTGCTTTATGACACGGAAATGTTGGGAAGTTCTGATTAACATCTTTGATTTTCGACTTCCTTTTGTACAAATGCAGATAGTATAGGAACTGCCTCCTCACAGCACTGCTGTGAAATGTAATGAAAAAATGTCTGTAGGGCACTTAGCAAAGTGCTGGACACATTGTAACCACTCAAAATTAGCATTACCTACTTTAGGATGAACCCTGTATGATACCCAGTAGACAGCAGTCGTGAGAAATATTTTATCCCCCTTTTCCCACCTGCCAAGTACAGCTGGTATATGCTACCCCACTATTCACTAGAGGAATTTTAATTAAATTGGTACAAGGTAGGCATTATAAAATATGTGGAAAAATTAGTCTAACTGCAGGCCTGTACCAGCAAAACTCTGAGTTGGACACTTGCTCCTGTTCCTGTCTCCCAGGTCATGGTGAAGACGGTACTTTCCCATCTCAAACTCTACAGAGTAAATATTTATATATCACACAGCAAAACTACAAAAGCTAATGACTACATCCTGCAGTTTGTAATGTGCCAAGATGCTGATCCTATGGAAAAAAACTTATCGAAGCATCTACACGTTTCATACTCTGCCATTTTAGTAACAGACACATGTGTGATCTACCAGATAGCTTGCTTTGAGCCTTGATCATTGATCATTCCCCTGCTCTCTAGAAGGAAGAAGTGTCATGATGGACAGTAACAAGGGAGAGAAAAGGAGACATTAAGTCAAATCTGAAAGAAACAAATATAAAATGATATGACAGCAACAATTTGTGAGTCAACAGGAAAGCTTGGTACAGTGAAGTGCAGTGAATCAAAATGATCAAATGATTTTATTAGTTTCATTTTATTAGTCAGATCTATTACCTCATTTTTTATGACCAGGGAAAAACAAAATAATTATAATTGGTTTATTAAGGCAGACCTCAGTGGAAAGTACACCCCTGAGTCCTTGATTCCACTCCAGTCAAGCCATGCCCACTACCCTTTGACTGAAAATACTTAGCCTCCCAATTCATCCACTCCTCATGGGGAGGACAGTGGATGCTGCAAACAAAGGTTTCTCACAAAAGGACTTCACAACATCCAGAAAAAAATATAGTGTGAGCTATTGTATTTAAAAAGCACTGGAGATGAGCACTGCTCAAAGCTGAGTGGAAAAAAATCTTAATTTATCTTTAAGCCCCAGACTGTAAATACACTGCCAGCACTCACAGCAGAAGCCTTTCTCACACTACTGCTCTCTTTCGTAAGCCCATGAACCTCACCTGGAGTAATCACATTCTCAGTGGGAGAGAGGGGGCTCAGTTACCATGATAGCTAATTCCTGGGCCTCCCCTCAACAAAGACAGTCATTATAAGCCATTCCAAATTATAGATGGGTGCTCTGTGATACAGACTGTTGTAGACAGGACTGAGAAAATCACCAAATGAAAAAATATTATTATTTTAAGAAATCTAACATTTTAATACAATGTGAAAAATGATGAGGGAATAATAAATGGAGTACATGAAAAGAACTAATAATAAAAAAGAGCTTGGTGAGAAATCCCACTGTCATATTTGCATTTACCCTGAAACTAATGCCATGCACATTTCTGAATGCAAATAATTCACGAGAGGAAGCAAAATGAGGATGTTAATAATCATTTTTCCCTTAATGAGAAGCTGTTCTTTGACTGAAAGGTGCTTTAAGATGGACTAAGTGAGGCTTAACAAAAGAGTTCCTTTTGAGGGGAATGCATAAATGAAGGCAGTTGCGTTTCATTCTGGGATTTCAAGGCAGCAGCATTAACATTATCATCACAAATATTATTTCTACATTTTTAAATAATAAAAATTCACCCTGTCAGTGTAAAATTCCTCCTTGTACTGACTTTAGCTCAAAGTGTTATTTCTCATGGGGTTTCCAGGTATTAAAAACATCTTTCAGTATTACTTTTAGTCATGCAGAATTCTAGTTTTTTTAATAATAAGAACTAATGTTATTATTATTATTGACCAAGTACTGTACTAGGGGTTTGACAAGGGTCACCTCACCTTAGAACTGATGAAACTCCCAGAGATGGGTGAAATTTATCCAAGGATACCAGCGAGTAAATGGAATTTATTTAAACTCAGGAGACCAAACCGCCCTTTACACCTTAGAAGCTACCACCGCTTTTGATATTATGAACAGACCCAAGCGGCCTCAGCAACAACCTCTGAAGAATGACACATGACATCTGCACACAGGTGAAGCCTAGAGATGCTGTTCTCTTCAAAGTGAGCTTACATTTGCTTCTGTCTCCTCTCTCTCTCCTCTCTCTCTTCTCTCTCTCTCTCTCTCTCTGTCTCTCTCTCTCTTCCTTCCATAGTGGGCTGCTAAGGGAGAAAAATGCCCAAAAGACAGGAAAAGTTTTAGAAAATCAGCCTCAATTATCCATCTGTGGCTCTATATGCACCTCCCTCAGTGTGATTCCCAATCAATGGCCTGACTACCGACAGTATTTCCATGGCAGAAATTTATACAAATAGCTTTAGAAGAGTGGTATAGTGTTTCCCTCCAGAGGAAAAGGCAGCCATACTTACTGCCTATTATAAAAGATTTGTTTCCTCAGCTCAGGATTCCTCCCCTATAATGCAGCTTACTATGTGTGCCAGTGACACCGGGCCCTTTTTTCACCCTCCTGTAGAAACTGAGACTCAGGAAAGTGCTGAGGGCTACTGTTATTAATGTGAGTAATGAAGTCCTTTGTCTCTGTCTTAAGTTTTCTACCAACATCCATGAAACCGTAGTAGGCTAACTTGTTAACTTGCAAGGAAGTTAAAGTCTCAGACACTTCGTAGTTCTTGACAAGGTCCATATTGGAATCATCGTTCTTTTGTTAACCAATTATTTGATTTTCAGAAAGTTACTTAAACTCTCTAAGCCTCGGTGTACTCAGCTGTCAAGAAAGGCCAGCCTTAAGAGTTTAACTGCTATATGATATAATATATATTATGCTATATAACATATGATACATGCATTAGCACCATACCCAGGCACAAAGTATGTGCTCAATAAATTTGCCTACTATGGCTCTCATATAATGAAGAAATTACTTAGAATGTGGAACCAAATTTTAGCCCCTTTTCTGTATGGCCTCAAAAAAGTCACTCAACTCACCCAGGACTGGATTCTCTCCTCTGTAAAATGAGACAAGTAGATGAGGTGATCTCTAAGATTCCTCCTGGCTTTAAATTCTGAAACTTTTTTCCAGTTTCTTCTCACCATCTTCTTTCTCCCCCCTTAAAAGCAGTTTCTTTCATCAAATTTTTCCAGAGGTAACACATCAAGCACAGGGCCTGATTGGAGTTAGAACCAAGCCTCAACTCTGATTCACAAGAGTAAAGTCTGGCTGCTGCAGGAGAGAGAGTTGCTTTGCTAAGGTCAGCTGAAGACAAAGCTAGTACTAGTGTTGCTGGTAAACCAAAAGAGTCTTACTAATTTTAGCCTTTTCTCTGTAATGCACACCCAGCTGGCTTTCCTCTTGCAGTTTAAGCAAGGGCAGAGACAGTGGAAATGTAGAGGAAGGTTTGAATACCCGAAATCATAAAGTAGAATCAATCATTGGACTTGTTGCCTAATTCGATATGGCATGTGAGCAAGATGATGAGAGACTCTAGTTTTTAAACCCAGCTCTGCATACAGCAGACTGTGCGGCCAGATTAATGCATTAACTCTCCCTAGATCTTGGTGCCTTCACTGGTACTGTGAGGACACTGGATTAGATGATTCCTGAGGTCCCTTCTGACTTTGTAATTCTATAATTAATGATCATCACGAACACTTCTCATGGCCCTAAATAATTTATCTGAATAAATGACTAAATTTATCTTAACTGCAGGCAGAGAAATCAAATTAAGTGACAGGAAGTTTTAGACCGTACATAACCAGGAGTGTGTAAGTAAAGAGCTACAACTGTCAATGTCAATCTAGGATCTACTTTAGTCCCAATGTATGGCCCAGCCAAAGATATGTCAGTTCTGGATGATGAAGGACAAGCTTATGTGCATCTGAGCATTCCACCCTTGACCTACTTATCCATATTGTGTGGATCTTCCAACATCAGTGATGTCCTTGCTCATTTCCACCCATAGATGCCTACATTGTTCTTCTTGGACCCAACACATATGCTCATCAGACAACCAGCTAAGCTAGGGCAAGCATCTGGAAAGGTATCAAAGAGCACAAAGCAAATCAGTCAATCATTAAGCCCCAACGATTATCTCATTAGTAACCATCTTTAATCAAGCAACATCAGAAACATACACCACTGTGCAATAACTGCAATGGAAAAAAACAGATTTCTCCCCACAGCACATTGCTGATTTTTTTATTTTAACATTTAGCAATATACATACTTTTTAATACCTCTGCCATGACTAAGCTGATTTATTCTGGACTATATCATTTTTATCTTTGCACCTACCCCTGTTAATTCAGCATACAACGTTTTAGAGTTTAGCATACCTGGTTTTAAATTCTGAGTTTGCCATCTGTTAATTGTGTGACTTTGGGCAAGTTACTTAACCTCTCAGAGCCTTACTTACTTGTCTGTGCAATTAACATAATAATACATACCTCACAGAGGGGTTGTTAGAATTTAATGAGGCAGCTTTTATTTTATCTTTTTATTGAAAGAAAGATCCTTTAAATTCTATAGAGCTTTACAATTTTCAAAAGTTTCACACATTTAATTTCATAAAATCTCATAATAAGTTATTTTTCCTCTACCTCTATAATGCCCCTCCCCCCCACCCTCTACCCACTGGTAACCACTACTTTGTTCTCTGTATCTGTGAGTCTGCTTTTTTGTTTCATTCACTAGTTTGTTGTATTTTTTAGATTCCACATATAAGTGATATCATACAGTATTTGTTTTGTTCTGTCTGACCTACTTCACTTAACAGAACACCTTCCAAGTCCATCCATGTTGCCGCAAATGGCAAAATTTCATTTCATTCTTCTTTATGACTGAGTAGTACTCCATTGAGTGTGTGTGTGTGTGTGTGTGTGTGTGTGTGTGTGTATAAATTTCTACATATTTGTGACCTCCAATGTCCATAGACAGGAAGAATATATATATATATATATATATATATATATATATATTGCCACATCTTCTTTATCCATTCATCTGTTGATAGACACTTAGGTTGCTTCCATACCTTGGCAATTGTAAATAATGCTGCTATGAACATAGGGGTACATGTATCTTTTTCAAATTAGTCTTTTTGTTTTTTCAGATATATACCCAAGAGTGGAATTGCTGGGTCATATGGTAGCTGTATTTTCAGCTCTTTGAGAAACCTCCAGACTGTTTTCCACAGTGGCTGTACCAATTTCCATTCCCACCAACAGCGTAGGAGGGTTCCCTTTCTAAGACAGCTTTTTTTTTTTTTTAACATCTTTATTGGGGTATAATTGCTTTACAATGATGTGTTAGTTTCTGCTTTATAACAAAGTGAATCAGTTATACATATACATATGTTCCCATATCTCTTCCCTCTTGCATCTTCCTCCCTCCCACCCTCCCTATCCCACCCCTCCAGGCGGTCACAAAGCACCGAGCTGATCTCCCTGTGCTATGCATCTGCTTCCCACTAGCTATCTACCTTATGTTTGGCAGTGTATACATGTCCATGCCTCTCTCTCGCTTTGTCACGGCTCACCCTTCCCCTCCCCATATCCTCAAATCCGTTCTCCAGTAGGTCTGTGTCTTTATTCCTGTATAAGACAGCTTTTAAAGTGTCAGGTGCATTGTCTGACATACAGTGAGATTTATTATATTGTAGTTTTTGGTATAGCAGGTCATCAATAAATATTTATTGAACTATAGTTATGATTTCTTGATTGTTTATTGTGTACCAGGCCCTAGGTTATTATTTTATACAAAACTATATAATAGAGGTACTATTATGAGACTCATTTCAAAAAATGAAGGACATGAGAAGAGAAAGGTGAAGTGAAATGCTGCCAGAGGTCCAACAGTCAGTAAATAGCAGAACCAGAATTTAAACTCAGGTATTCTAGCTCCAGAGCACAAGCTACAAATAGCACACAATATTACATCCAAATAAATGAATGATTTGGTTTCAAATAAAACTAGGGAGCCAGAAGACACTAACAGATGATTTATTATGTCCTTTAATCTTAAAACAAGTCTCCATGTCTTTATATAGAACTAGATGTAGATTCACATTTATTAAATTTCTATTACTAGTTTTCAAAATCCTCAAGAGAAGACACATTCTGAGTAATCTATTCCACTAATTAGCATACAATTATTTCCACATGTTTGTGACCTCCAATGTCCATAGACAGGAAGAATAATTAGAAAGTTCATTATATGTCCTTTGGTTTGTATTCAATTTCATAAAAACATAGTTAAATATCATGTAAATAAGTTTTTCTCTGTAAAAGTATTAGTTGCACTGGTCCCTGGTAGAAAAGAATGAAATGTAAAATTCTCACTTACAGATAGAACTTAAATACAGCTTTTTTATGATTAACCTTTATAAAGGATACTGAACAAAATCTTTTCAGTAAAAAATGATATATTTTTAACAGAGTTTGTTTGAAGAATTCATTTGCAAATAATTCTTTGTAGTAAATTGTTGGCCCTCTTCCTACATTTTAAAGCTTTTTCTTTTGTCTTTCTTTAATATAGAGCAAAATGAGTTATAAATCTCCATACTGTAGCAAATACATTCTAATGTAATTATTCAGCCACTGGAAAAACCTTTTCATGCTTTAGGTTAAATAATAAAACTACAATTTAAGATGCAATGTTATTCATCATTCTCAAAACAAAACAAAACAAAAAGTGAGTTCATTGGTCTCACTGTTTTATGGAAGAGAAACTAAAACAAGGAAAAGAAAAGTATTTGACCAAGATCTAAAAAGAAATAAACACAATACGGTGGGCCTGGCTGCTCATTGTCTCATCTAAGCCCACAGAAGAAACAAATCTAAAAATTGTGGAATGATTCAAATAAAACAGAAGTTTCTTTCTCACTCACAGAACAGGCTGAGACAGATGCTCCTGGTTGGCAGGCGGCCTTCCACATGGTAACTTAGAGACCCAGGCCCCTTCCTACTTGTGGCTCAGCTATCCCCTAGCACCTCATCATGACCAGTTTGCAGCAGGCAGAAAGGGAAACAGAGTGGAGGTGGACATACCCTTTTTCTAAAAGACGTAGAATTAGCACATATAACGTCCATCACATTCACATTCCATTGACTGGAACTCAAACATATTGCTACACATCAGTACAAAGGAGGCTGGGAAATATGGCCTAGCACAGGAAAAATAAGAAATAAGATTTGATGAACAGCTAACAGTCTTTCCCATACTTTGTGTGTTCTATTCAATGTCACTACAAAGTTGAAAGAATTCAGACATAGACAATTTCTGAGGAGTCTTCCATTAGATCTTTTAAAACATACCCTAAATCCTAGAATATTCCAAGCAATAATTTAGTTATTGTGTAATAATACAATATAAGGTAACTGGGATCAAAATCCTTTTTCTCTTTCTTCCATACAAATAAAGAACCTTTTTATTTTGGGCAAGTTTTGCCAGAGTTCTCTTTCATAAGAGTGATAATACTTAAAAATCTGGGAATTAGAAATGTTATTTAAAAGTATTCTGATCCATTGTCCTACATTCAGGAAGGTCTACACCGTTCTATTTTAATGAAAACACTTTTTCAAAGATGTGCAAAGGAGATTCCAGCAAGTCTTTGGATGCCCAACAACCCTCACAGTCAGGAAATTCTTCCTTGTTGCCAATTTAAATTTGTTATCCTATAGCTTAAGCTCAGTTCCTTTTGGATTTTTCTTAGACATAAAAAACAGATGTTCTTTTATCCTTAGTATATTACACATTCCCACATTTCTATATTTAGCCTTGTCCTTAGCAATATGAATAATCCCAGAACCTTCTCCCCACAGGTACTATGCCCAAACCCTTTAATTGTATTTATGACTCTCGTTAGAAATCTATCCAACTTTTCCACATTCCCTTTAAGTTGTCATGGTCCAGAATGAGATCCTCATAATTTAGCCTATTTTTGTAAGTGCCTGTTCTATGAGAATATAGTATACAAAGAGTAGAGAGAAAAATGAATCTAATTCCCAAGAAAATGATATTCTATCAGTAATAAAATAGACTCTCATCGCTATATTTTGTCTTTTTCTTGCCAGTTACTGCTTTCACATTTGTCATCCCCTTAGGCAGAAGTCTTGGCTCACAACCCAAGTTTCCAGTTACAGAACTGGCAAAGCCACATAACTCCCTTCTCAACACATCCTTATCTCAGAAAAGTCGACACTTTTCCCCATAAATGTTGGGAATCTTTCACATGTTCACAAGCAAGATACTTAAAATACTTCACATTCAAATAGCCCCTTACAGTTTGAAAAATGCTCTAACACGTGTGTTCGCAATGACTCTTTACAGTAACCCTGTGAGGTAAATTACACATCTTCATTTGAAAGATGAGGAACCTCAGAACTAGAGGTTAAGTGGTTTGCCTAATATCACATAGGAGTAAGTGGCAGTTGTGGACCACTAATTCAGAGCATCTATCTCCAAATCTAGAGCTTTTGCAGAATACCATGTAGGGGAACAGTTTCTTTCTTTGTGTCTCAATCCACTGCCTAAGAATCCTAACAGAAATAAATAATTCTTAAAAAGGACGTCATGTAAGTTACATCAATAAAAATATCTGATTTGAAAGGTATCTCATATTACTAAAAGAAGGTGCTGAAATATAACTTCAGTGTTGTAAGACTGATTTTTCCTTCAATGATTTCATGAAATATTGGCTTTGACCATGGTTCAATAAGAGTTTGTGTGTGTTCTTGGCGGGGGGGGGGGGTCAGTGGGGGGGGGGGGGGCCGGGGGGGAACAGTGTGTTTGCTACGTAGTAGAGGCTGAATAAATGTGCGTCTGAGCAAAACATCATTATTCGTTATTCTTATGTAGTTATTT
This sequence comes from Lipotes vexillifer, assembly GCF_000442215.2. Lineage (NCBI taxonomy): Eukaryota > Metazoa > Chordata > Mammalia > Artiodactyla > Lipotidae > Lipotes > Lipotes vexillifer. The sequence continues at coordinate 2,919,285 of NW_006773895.1, read as the reverse complement.
GTGGAGTTTAGCTGGGTTCTTCAAAACTCAGTCACACTGCTCACGTGCTCATGAGAAGAAAATACCACACAAGCAAATATTTATTAAATAAAGACAACTAACTTGTCTAACTGTATGAATCTTTTTTTAAATTAAGGTATTTAAGGTTTGTGTGTGTGTGTGTGTGTCTTTTCAGAAAAAAACTGTTGAGACATTAAAATGCATTTTATAAGACTTTAAAAACACTTAATATTTAGCTTAAGCTTCCAGGGCAAATTAATTTCATACATATATTTCTAGCTTATTTTTATAGAAAATCAAGTTTATTAATTTGGAATTTTTCAGGTATTTTTCATCATCCCTCCAATATGCCCCAATAATACAAGTATTATCTCCTATTCAAGTGAGAGTAATGGTAATTAAAGTAAACCAAACCTCACGTATCCCATGTTTGTGTAAGTTTCTCTGGCTGCTTATTTGAGTTAGGAAGCATATATGATTTTCAAAGACTCTCTCCCTACTATACATTTTATTTAATAAAATTCTTTTTGGAAAGTTTCTGATATCAAGTAAGTTTTATCAATACAAATTTCCTTGTACTCATTGTGTTAAAAGATTCACAACTACAGAATTTCCTTTCCAGGATATATGGGACTTTAAATCTTTAACCACTAATAGATTTTCATTTTCTCTTGCGTACTCTGGGCAATGCATATTTTAATTATGTTTATACGATTTATCTTCGGATTCTTGCTTGGAAATAAGTCTAGAAATAGATATCGTATGTGTGGTATTCATTTTTAATCTAATCATATGGCAAACTTATTAGCCTAAAAGAGAGACATTTAATTTTGCAACATAATTTCACATTTAATTCTGAATTGTTTGTTATATTTAGCTTTTTTCTTAATTAGAAGTCGGAAGTAATTCTAGAAGAAGATGAATAAAGTTAGAATTTTATTCATTACTTCACACAAAGAAAAACTTACAAACCTTACTTTTGCCAATATGCTGTTATCACATTACCACTTCTTCTGCCACTTTTTATTTAATTAAAATACTATAATTTTAACAATAGCCTAAATTTTTAAATAGGGCACTTGTGTCTTTCAAGTGTTTGTTAGCATTATTTATTTTGTGCTAAAATGTATGTTTTATCCTAAAACTATATGTTTTAAATCAAGTTTTATACTAGCAGTGAAAGAATGGAATAAATCACGAGAGGTTTTTCAACCAGAAAAAGAACATGCTTTGAGTTTCACAAGATATTCATTTCAAGCCTTAACACCCTTAACTGGACTTTTTAGGGCAGGTTAATATTTGAGACCAAAAGTCCGTCATTGAGTGAAGAGCTTGGCTTTGATGGAAATAACATGGGCAACAGGACTATCTAGCTAGATGTTGAATATAGTTTCACACTTACAGAGTTTGCTACATGGAAATCACCTTCCTCTTTCATTTTGGTTGCTCTGTCCTTGGGCACTTGTCATTTAACTTTGGGTCCCTCACACCTTGGAAGTTAAAGAAGATAACACAGAAGAATGATGCTGAAACCAAACTTCTGCAACCAGGGAGTAATAGATCACAGAGCTATCATGACAAATGACAATTACACTGTATTTGCTTATGGTTCTGCCACAATAAGCTTATGCAAGGGATGGTTAGGGATATTGGTATCTATGCATTTCTATCTAGTAAAAGCATTGGTATCTGAAAACTAAGTCAATGTGTACCACATTCACTAGTTAAGCAACACTGTTTCAAGTTCTGTTATTTAATAATTAACTTTTATGGAAGCTATAATTTCTGAGCCAAAATCATGGTGCAAAACTGTTACAGATGCAGCTACAGTTGTTTTTCTGTAAATCAATCTTTAGCATGACTTGCTGTTGAAGGGAGAAATGCCTGCAAATTAATAGATTTAGTAAAAGAACTTTTTTTTTTTAATCTTTTCACTTCTATCTCAATTAGAAATTAGAGAAAGATGGAGATGGAAAATAGGAAATATAGGAAGTGGGAAGAGAAATACCAGAGTATTGGTGCCTTCCTTTCCAAATAGCAAAACATGGGCTTATCCTCAGCAATTTACAAATGAATGTAAATAAATAACTATTAAAATGATGGAGCTACATCACAGATGATGTGGAAATTGTAATTAACTTTACTGTCATGTAAGTGACAGATTATAGAGACCCTTCATCACCTTGGAGATTTATGGAGCAAAACGCCTGTGTATAATTTAGTAAATACATGGAGTTTTAGAGGAGACCCACCATATGCTAATTAGGAGGTAGTTGCAAGGAGAAAAAAGGAGATTGCAACAGGAGAAAAAAGATATATCCAGAGTAGGTAAACAGAGAAAAAAAAGCAAAGGTCAGGATGGGAATTTGGCTAATTGAAGAAGGAGGCATGTTGGTGGAAGACAAGATGAAGTAGAAAACTATTTTTCACAGAAGATTTTTCACAGAGGATATCCAGGTATGTCATCTGTAAAGCCTGCACCTTTGCTAGTAAGCAGGTTAGAATACATAGTCCTCCTCCAGCTTTTGTTCTGTATTCATAACCCTTTGATTTTGATCAGATAATAAATCACTCCATGTGCTAATGAATACTGTACTAGGAATCTAAGACCAGTAGTGTCTAGCAAAGCCCTAGATTTCCTAAGTAGAGTGCCAGCTAATCAGAAGGCAGTATGCAGAGTTTGGATAATGGTTTTAACACCTTATAGAATCAATGATGTCCCTGGGAATTGAAGCCTGAATCCTAGATGAAAATCTACTCTGGATTCACAGGCTAATGGGTTGACAAAAAAGCAGAGAAACTACATATGAAAATGAGAGGTTTGGTTCCTTGACAAAAAAGGAGGGGAGAGAGAAAAAATTCAGTATCAAATCTTCAATCCTGAAACTTAAATTGCTGCTTTGGATCTTTTCTTCTTTTTTGCCTTTCTTCTTCTTTTGATGAAAAGCTGAAAATGTAAAGCACAAAGGTTTCACCAGCCCAGGAAGCAGATTCACGGCCTAAGTAAGTCCCTGAAAAATTTCCAGGTTCCCATTCTTCTTTAACACTAGAAGAGGCCAGACTGGGGGCAGTCATTTCATGAAAGCCTTAGATCTTTGTCACACTACTCACATTGTGTGGGAAAAGAGCCTTGGCCAGATAAAGGATTCTCGTTAATTTATAATGGTGATAATGTTTTTCATTCAGCATGCAAGATGTACACAGATGGGCCTTATGCTTCTTGATTTCCACTCTACAAGACATCGCGTGCAATGCTTTGCACCGGATTCCTGGTGGGAGAGGTAGAAAGGAGATTTTTCATGCTCCTTACAGAAGCTGAAAGATAATAACTCAGGGAGAGTCACTTAACAGAGTTTAGGGAGCATTGGTGGCTGCTTCATTGTTCTTCTGACAGCAGGCTAGAGGGCAAAAGTTTATCAGAAGAGGAGAAAAAAACCTGAGGGTTAACTGGAACTGAATAGAATTTCAAATATGCTTAAATAAAATTTTCTCTTGGACTTTAATTCTAGTCATTGATTTGAACTCTAAAAAAAATTAAATGATGTCTTAAATATGGCAGTCCTTTTGTATCCTTTTAATCACAAACCTTTGACTTTGGGTATTGTTAATAACATTAAGTATTAGGCTTACATTGTTAGCTTAATAGTAAGTGGAAAGAATGTCTTTGTAATTCTATGATTTTTCTCACTCAAGCCTTTTCTTTTAATAAGTCAGTTTAAAAATTCAAGAGACAGTCTAATATTAGGGTACTTACTAGAGGAACTACTCATCCAAACCAGTGCAAATCATTTAAAATTTAGAAATTAATGAGCTCTACTGAGTTGATCCTTAAAAATTCCTGAAATGCCACTTAAAATGGGTGTTAATTAGGCATACAATATCTTAGGTTTCCTAAATATTGCAAGCCAGTTTTTAAATAACATTTGAAAATAAACCCAACAGAATTGTCACTACCCTTCTATAGAACTTTCAACCCTCTATCAAAAAACCTTTACAGGGGCTTCCCTGGTGGCACAGTGGTTGAGAGTCCGCCTGCCGATGCCGGGGCCACGGGTTCGTGCCCCGGTCCGGGAAAACCCCACATGCCGCGGAGCGGCTGAGCCCGTGAGCCATAGCCGCTGAGCCTGCGCGTCTGGAGCCTGTGCTCCGCAACGGGAGAGGCCAAAACAGTGAGAGGCTAAAACAGTGAGAGGCTCGTGCACCAAAAAAGGAAAAAAAAAAACCTTTACACTAGGTTGTTTATAACATAAAATTAACTGTGTTGAATTTTTACATCTAATTTAGCAATATATTGTTAGTAAGAGTTTCTTAATATCTATATTTTTAAAGTTTTGTTTTTGTTTTTGTTTTTACTTTGAGAATTTCTAACTTTTTTTCCCTAAAAAAACTTGAATCTACAGGCTTCCCCTTGCATATCTGTGAAGTCACAGAAGCTGGACTAAAGTCATGGGTCCTTTGTAGTCTGAGGTCCTCTCTATTCAAATCAGTTTCATAAGAAATGGTTTAAAGCTAAAAAATAGTCACATAATAGCTTATAGAAAGTGTTTAGGTATATTCAGTGGTTTATGTACAACACTGTAGAAATATTGGTATCAGAAAAACAAGTCAATCTGAGCAAATTTATGTATAAACAGCTTTCATCTTGTAAAAGGAAGAAATTTCTATATTTCTGTCCATTTATATTGATTAATCAATATATATTTTATATATAATTATATTTTGATATATATGATATATATTTATATATATTTTTACATATATAACATTAATCCATTTCTATTGATTAATCAATATAAATAGATAAAATGAGTAGCACCATTCCTGTAACAAAGATTATTAGTTATCTATCAATATCCATGCTCACCTTTTTTGATAATAGGACTGGGTTAAGCTTGGTAAACATCCTTTTGGTTACACTCTATGTATATAGAATAGACATATTTTACAATTAGTATGGCCATTTGACTAGATTGCCTAGATTCTATGTAATAGGTTGAGAGCCTTCTCCCTAAAAAGGACTATGCATGTGCTCCCAGGCTCTTTGGTCTCTCTGGTTGGGAAATTATAACAACTGGAGCAGCTGTGGACCCCAAGAAGACAGCTATACATTGAGAGTGGCAGCATCTTACTGTTACAGCAGGCAAGTAGCTAGATACGAGCAGCGAATTGGGGGCAGGGGACAGGTGGCAGGAAATCACACATCTTGTAAACAGCAGGGGTCCATGGGCAAACAAAGAAAAGCAGGGACCTCCAGACTAACAGGAAACCACACATTTTGGGTGATGAGTATCCTGGAGGCAGACAAAGAAAGGTGGGGAAAGGCAGGAATCTCCTGCATACATATGTAACCTGTTGCTCATTACATTAAAATTAGCCTTGCAGACAAGAAGTACCCATCATGCACCATGCCATGACACTTCTGATCTAAGCACAATAAGGACAAAAATCCCTCCTCCCCTCAGGAAGATAGAGCTGGATGAAACTCAGGGAATAGGACCCCCAAACCCCTCCTTCCCCAGTGAATATTCTGCCCCTTCATTTGTATGCCCCTCATAACCGTCTTGCCAAAGAAACCCAGGGCAGAGGCTCCTCACCTGTCTGTCCCCTCTCCCTCTGAGAGCGTATTCTTGCCTAAATAATCCTCCCTTTACTTTCTTAACCTCCCTATCTCGTCTCCGAATTCTTTCTGCAATGAGGCAAGAACCTTAAATTCGCCGGGAACATTACCAGCCTTAAATCACAAAACTCTAGATTGTTCTAAGAGAAATAGACAATTTTATCATTTTAAATCACTATTTTGGATTCTCTTTGTTATAGCATTTTAGTCTGTACCCAATTTAACACAGTTCCTATTAAGGAGAAAAAAAACGGTGGGAGTGGTTATGAAAGATACTCAGCAAGTGAGAAATTGCATATGGCTGGATCTACCAAACAATTTTATGACAAATTTAACCATAGCTAATATATGTCTACTTACTCCACACAAAAATGGGAATATGATCATATGTGGTTTGATGAACTCCTCTATAAAAGTTTTTAAAACTCTAATTCCAATTACCTATGTTGTTTTCACCTACCAAAATTAAAGAACAGTGTTTCATCTTCTAATATTCTATTCATGTCAACAGTTCTTTATGTTAGTACATGAAATAATAGACTAGAGGGAGAAAAAAGCAGGGTTAAAATTTTCTTCACCTCTATTATACCTGCCCTAATACCAATTCCAAGAGTGAAAGATACCATGCCTTAATTTATAATATTTTAGACTAAGTTCAGTAGGTTTCCATGATGTATGTGAAAGTTTTTTGAAAAATAAAAAGAATACAATACACTATAAAATATGAAGGGTTATTATTACTATCATTACTATTATCCAGAGTTTTTTTTTTTTTTTTTCAAATTGTGGCAGCTACTGACCTAAAGCTTGAGAGCTGTAATAGAGAGGGGAAAAGAGGTACATAAAAAAGAAAGAAAAGAATATTTCTGAAGTTAGTAGAATAATTATATTTCCAAAATGTCTGAATTTAGGATTTAGGTTTTAAATGCTTTACTATCAAAAAAATTCATAGTTACATACATATATGAGTCATTTTGGATAAATATACGAAAGCAAGTGAAACACAAAACTCTGAAACAAGAATTATTTAATTTGACATTAAGCAATGTGTATATTTTACCAATACTGGTTCATTTTCTAAAGGGGCGTTTGGTTTAAAAAAATTATATGGCTTATAACTTTATAATCTTGATTGATATTAAATTATCTAAATATAATTTATAGTTAAATAGAGGACTAAAACATGCATGTGATCATTTAGCTTGATTCTTTCAAAATTAAAAACAAGTTGAACTACATAGAGTCTCTTTTTATGTGTTTTGTTTAGAGTAGATGTTGGCAGGGTTTTTTTTGTTTTTTTGTTTTTGTAAAGGGACAGGTAGTCAATATGTTAGGATTTGTGGGCCATATAATCTTCATTGCAACTATGTAACTCTGTCACTTAGTACAAGATCAGCCATAGATGATATGGAAATGAATGAACATTTCTGTGTTCCAATGAAACTATCTACAGATACTGAAATTTTAATTTCCTACATTTTTCACACATCATGATATACTACTCCTCTTTTGATTTTTTTCCAAACATTTAAAAATCTAAAACCAACTTTTAGCTCACAGACCTTACAAAACCGGCAATGGACCAGACTTTGTCTGCAGGCCATGGTTTGTCAACCTCTGATTTAGAAGGATCACAAAATCACATCAATATATACAGATACATTTACCTATACAAGATAAATTTTAAAATTCTACCTTATTTAGGTCAATTAAAAGGCTTACAAGAGGTAATCAAAATTCATTCATTCAACAAATATTAGTGAGATCCTACTGGGTCCCAAGCAGATAATACAAATAGAGAAAGTCTCTGCCTAGTGGAAATTATAGCCCAGTCTGTAAAACAGACATTAATAAGTAACTCATGCAAATAAACCGATAATGCCCATCAACTACAATTTCTAGATTAATTCAAAACTTAAATATAGTTTTATAATAGTTTAATTTAATTTCAATAATCAAAATGTTCTAATAATATGGGGAAGTTGAGTAAATAGAATAATAAAATTTTAGACTAGTAGCTCAAAGATAGAAACTGAATTTGACTTAGCATATGGAAAAATTGTATACAGTGACTCTGTATTTTAATATCGTGACCTCATTTTAATTGATTAAGTTTCAGAATGGTCTTACATTGCATCCTCTACTCTTCTTTACCACTTCATGATCATCCCATTTTCTCTACTTGAAGTGACCCAATGTAAAAACCTCAATTAATACTATATCCTCTGCTCTGAGAAACCATATATCTCATGACTGAAGAAAAATGAAACTAATATGAACCCAGATTTTTATCAGTTTAATTAAAATATATAAACATATTCTGTAACCACTGCTTTTTATTGAACTAAGTTAACCCTTACAATTATGGAAGAAAAAAAATCACATTATTTTACTGAACATATTTTCCACATGCATTTCCTTTTTTGTAAGTGATTACTTCTTCATAAGGAAAAATAATTGTTAACTTGGAGTGTCCCCTGTGAAGAAGATGCTAGATATACATTTAATTTTTCCACAGCAGCTAATTTATACCTCTGGCTTTCAAATATTTTCCAAGTTCAGTAGCGTGGGGAAAAAAATCATGCAGTTATATGACAGTTAACATACACTGTGTTCAAATTAAGTTTAAAATTGTTCAAAAGAATGAAAAAAATATTCATTTAACAATGAGGTTAGACATCAAAATAATCCATACTGGGGACATGTTAAAAAAGTAGAAGCCAGGTGCACATTATATTAAGCTGAACTATGGATAAAAGAGGAAACTGACGGTGTTTTCAAACACTAAAGAGAATTCAGAAATAGAAAATCATGAAGAAAACATGTTTTTGAGTATTTCTCAAAATTGTGTTTTACAGATCACTAATCCCATATAGAGTCTGCAAGGAAAAGATGTAATAGTCAAGTAATTTGGAGAAATACTAATATAATATTTCCTTCTAAAAGGATCAAAATGTGCATTAGTACATTAATCACACTGAGAAACCCTGCAGTAGGGAAAACATTAAATTTGTTTAACTGTTTCCCTAACTATTTGACCTTTGACTATTCCCACCCATCAAAATACCCTGTAACAATTGTCATATGGAAATATTTAGAGAAATCTTGCACTAGAGCAAAGGTCAGCAAACTTTTTTGGAAAGGGCCTAATAGGAATTACTTTAAGCCTTTGCAATCCACATAGTCTCTGTAGCAACTACTCAACTCTACCTTTGCAGCATGCGAATAACTATAATTGATGTGAAAATGAAGGGGTGTGGCTATAATCCAAAAAAACTTTATTTACAGAAACACAGCAGACCAGATTTAGTCAATGGGCCATAATTTGCTAACCCTTGAACTATAGAGGCATGATCATTCTCAAAAATAGAAGCTGAAAATTCATCATCTTTATCCATTAGGGTTTGTTCTCAAGTGTCCTTTAGGGAGCAATGACTGTGAAGAGTTAGTTTCCTGAAACTTCACTGTGACATAAAAAGACTATGCAGGCAGTGATGGTCTAGTTTTATCAACTGTGCTGAATAAAGGAAAGACACCCCAAGTACTAAGACATCTACTGCCTTCAGCTCAAAACAAGTAGATGCCTACAGTTTAGTAGATGATCTGAGATATCTGTACCCTATTTAAACAGCTATATGCTTCCAAGCAAATGCAAAAAATTAAGCTGGACATATACCTCAAAAACAGAATTAAGGTAAATATACTTATTAAATACACTAGAAAGTTGAAAAGATGCTTCTTATGTACCTAATTTAATATTGGTTAGTAATTATGCAAGTTGCAAAATTATATTTTCATAAAGTGATATATTATTCTAGGCTAGTGACTGAATTTAAGGGGTAAATTGAATTGTCTCCTTGCATATACCTAGTGATATCTATCCTACTAAAGTTCCCATCAAAACAATATTATCATCTCATGAAAATAACCTCAGGTTACTAAAGCAACAAACAGTGATGCAAAATAGAATATTTTCCTCATTATAGTCCCTTCCTTCCTCTTAATCTGTTGCTTAGAAGCTCATATAATTTATCAAATTAGCAAAACTGTTAGCAAATATTACAGTCCTGGCTCCCAACATCAGTTTTGATCATTTTGCTCATTTTTTCAATTCTCTGGAGATTCAGAAGACCTTTGGCAATTCCATTAAATGATCTGTTATTTTTCTCAGTAAATGTCATTTCCCTAATCTAGTAATTAGTAAAAAAACAAAGACCAGTTTCCTCAGTGAATGTTGCTCGCTTTCCCTTTTTTGTGCTGGATTTCTACCATTTGCCATTTCTCACCAAAAAAAAAAAGGAAGAAAGAAAGAAAGAAAAAAATGAAGTTATTATTATTAATGAGTAATGTTTAATTAGGTTATTTGATCTGCGATTGATACCTACAAAGATCAGCCCAACTGTTTTAATGAATATTGATGTCTTTATATAATGACAAAGCCCTTTATTCTCTGGCTACTGGATTACTGGGCAGTGATCACAAGAAAACATGTGATATACACTAAACAGAAATCCTTAATTTTCACAGAAACAATTTCTGATGAAGGATATAGGTCAATAGTTTGTATTGTGTGATCATAATTACATCAGGATAGAACTTAATAAACAAAAGATTTTCTAATTATTCAGAATTTAGGCATAAATGTTAATAGCTAAATTCATACAGAATTAAAATCTAATTTCTACAGTATTCAGTTTTTCAATGGACTGTCCATGTCACCAGAATCTTTGACTTGCCCTACAAGGTCTTTCCTTATACGGCTAAAGTGTACCATTCTGTTGCCAAACTCCACCTTTACCATCACTCCCTCTAAGCCATCTTATGCAATGCTACGAACATACCAAGTTACTGATTGCTCCTTAAATACCCCATCCTGGCTAGTGCTCCCGTGAGGTTGCACATGCTTTCCCACTTACCTGAAACAACCTTCTCCACCTCATCTACACAGTTAATGGCTACCCTCAAACACTCTGCCCAAACGTTTTTTCTTCTATTCATTCATTTACTCAGAAGCATATGGACCATGTCCTACGTGCAGGTGCTGTTTAGGCTCTGGAGAGACAAATGATGAACAAGATGGTCCCTACCCTCAGGGAGCTTACATCTAGGATAAGGAACACAATAAACAAATTCATGAATAAACAAGATTGTGAAAATGGCTAGGATGGAAGTAAACAGGATGATGTGAGAGAGGATAAAATGTGAGGAAGCATAACTTTAGATAAAAGGTGAGGGAAGGACTCTCCGCAGAAGTGACATTCTAGCTGAGACCTGAAGATGAGAAGGGTCCTGGCCAGTGTGATTGGAGCATAAAACCATGGTGGAAAGAGATGAGTTTTCACTCCCTAACTTCTCGACCCCGTCCTCCTGAAGTCAGTTCATCAGCAACGTTTTTCATAACAGCACACGTCTGATGATATGCTTGTCTGCCTCCAACTCAGTCTTGAGCTCTTTGAGGGCAATTACCATATATTATACATCTTTATATTCCACCACCTCTTGGGCCCAAGTACATGGCATATGTTCAACAAATATTTGTTCACTGTTCATTTCTATGCCTATACTCTTTATCCTAACCACTTCTGATGACTGCAAGGAAATCATTTCATCATTTTCCACATTTATCCACACATTTACCCTGACTATTAACTCCATGCATAAACAACCTCAAATCTTTCCAATTAAAAAATGAATCTCCCTTTAGCCCCACCTCCCTTCTACCCAGGGCCTCTCCAATTTACTGTATGAAAATTTCTTGAGAGAGCTATTCAGTCATTGTTTCTACTTCTAACTTCCCCCATTTTTCCCCAGCTTACTGCAATTTTGCTCTGGTGTTTGGGTTTTTAGCTCTTCAGCACTGACAGAGCTGTTTGTTATGTGCCTGAACTTGGGAGCCAAACTGTGCAGATTCAAATATTTGTTTTGTTGTATAATGTGGGGCCGATGACTTAACCTCTCTGTGCCTCAGCAGCCTCATCTGTAACGTGGGGATAATAATAGCATCTAACCCATAGGTTTGTTATGAGGATTAAATGACCTATTACATGTGAAGTGTCTGGCAGAGTTAGTGCAATTGTTGTCTTACCCTTTACATTCACAGTAGAATTACTCATCACACTGACTCTTCTGCAGCTTTTCTTGGTCATGAAATTATTTCCTCCCATAGCTTCCCTATCTCCACTGCCTCTTCATTTCCCTTCTTCCTTTCTGGCCATTATTTCTCAATTTCATGAATCCTTTTCCTCCAATCTCTCTTAAATGTCAGTGTCTACCAGGGCTATCTGCTTTTTTCACTTCATCCCCTTCATTCAAATCCATCTGTTTCAATTACCATCTAAATCTTAATGAACTCCAAATCTTTACCCCTAAACCGGATCTTTTTTTCTAAGGTTTAGACCTCTAGATATCACTCCTTTTAAACTGTCCCCATCTAGCTTTTCAGCAAGACCCTTAACCTCAACACCACCACCCTTGAAATCAGTTTTGCACCTCCTCTGGGTCTCCCTGCTGCAGGGAATGACAGGGACCCAATTCTAGCTCAGGTGCCTAATTTGGAAACATTAAGTGATTCTGAGACTCCAGCGTCCATTTCCACTGCAGCACCTTAGACCAGCTTCCATCATCTCTCATCTATAGACACCCTCTTAGCTGATCTCCACGACTTCAGGCTCACAAACTACCAATCCAATCATACACAACAGCCAACGCAAATCTGATCCATGCCATTGCCCTGCTTAGACCCCTGCAATGACTCTCCAAAGCTTTCAGGATGCATGCAGTCCAAACTCCTCAGTTTAGTTCAAGGCCCTCTGCTCTGAGCCAGATCAGTGCCCTTAACAGCTCCCTCCCCACCAATTCAGGAGGCTGCAAGTGCCCTATAAAAATCTGCTGCAGCTACGTTCCGGCTGCTCAGGAAATTCCTCTAAGTTCCACATCACACGCAGATTGCAGCTTTGAGCCTCTGCTCTCATCTTGAGTCCCTGCTTTCCTTCAGTCCCCGCCTTCATCCTGACACTGCCTGGTTGCCTCCTTCAACGTCAGATGTGCTAGCTTTCAATTTCTCATTCTCTCTAAATAATGGTCTCTTTAATTACCATGAGTAAGGGACATTGTAGCTCTTACTTTTGACCCAGCCTCCCCTGACACCACCCCCCAGCCTCATCCAGCATCCAGTTTCCACCTGCCTGGAAGGGGGCATTGGACTGTCTGAAAAATTCATCCGTCCCTGTGCTCCATCCACATGGAACACTTGAGCTCCCAAACAGTCCATGCGGTTTCACACTTTTGTCCCTTCACACAAGCTGTTTGTTCCCTTTGCCTGGAATATACTTTGGTCTTCTCCCACCACTCACCTATATACCACGTGGCCCAACATATGCATCTACCAGCTTACTCAGGCCAGCACTTAAAGATTCAACTCTTAGAAGATTTTAGTGATACCTATCCTGGTCTTAATTAGGAACATTTCTTCTGTCCTCTAAATCCCTCTATACAAATCTATAATAGCATAGTACCTACTGTTAAAAAGTTCTTTTATTTCTTTTTTTCCTCTATCAGATGGTCAACGCTTTGAGAACAGGAAAATGTAATCAATCTTTGTATCTCAGTACTTAGTATAGTGCTTAATACATCAGTGAGTACCTAATCAACGATTTTTCAATGAATGAATGAACAAATTAATTTCTTAATCCTGGAATGAACTGAATAAATGTCATTTTAAAACATTTGTTGGATATAAGAGAAATTTCATTTCACAATGATTTGTGAACATTTTCAAGTGTGTGTTAATATTAGTATTTTTAAACTAGGTATTTATATTCCAAAGTATCTCTAAGAATCACATGACACACTTCTACTTTTAACTTAGACTTATAATGTATTGACTCCTTTAAAAATAAAATCAATGCCCATCAATTTCTTTCTCGAGAAGGCCTGTATGGTGAGGCAGGGTGTCTCAGCAGAGGTTGCCCAAATGTAGAGTTATGTAGTGTATTTCATGTGGATGGATTCCCACCAGGGAATAAAATAAGACACCCTCATTCTTTCTCATTGTGCCTTTGCAAGGCCTTTAGGAAAGAACATTTGCACTGCAACTTTCCAAGCAACTTAACTCCTATAGTGTTTTTAATTGTGCCATTTATACCTGACACTATTATCCCTATGACTAAATGTAAAATTAGTGAACATAGTTATTGGATATATTATTAAAACTGGTAAAGACAAATGTGTGGAATACAGAATGCTGATATTATTTTGCCTGTATAGCACTTCATAGTTGTAAGTCTTACACACACACATATACACACACACACACAACCAAAAAAAATCATCTTTAACTATATTTAAATAGTATGTGATGCATAATGTTAATAATAGTGAACTGTTACTGAGTGCCCACAGCAAGCCAGGAACTGCTCTTAGAACTTTATGTACATTTTAACATTTAGGCCTTACAACAATTTTAAGGAACAAGTGATACTATTTTCTCCTTTTTTCAGTTGAAGAAATGGAGACAAAGAAAAATAAATAGCCTGAGGTCATATAGTTAGTGAGTGATAAAGCCAGAACAGAAATCCAGGCAGTCTAATTTCAGAGCTCTGCTCTTAATTTCTTTACCACCTTGTCTTTGTACATATCATAGTGTAAAACAAAGATTTGCATGGCTTTAACAAGAAATGCATTTTAAAAAAAAACTGAAAATGCTCTAAATGCTTGCCATAAATGGAACTGTGTGCATGCAATGAAATGCTGTATGATTCGCGTATATACATTCAATCATAACTACCAGTCTATCCCTTCTCCTTACCACACCAAACAATGCTTCACCTAATACCTCTAAGACATTGTAGAGACCTTGGTATATAAAATGCTCTGAAAAAAGATTTAATAAAGACACAAATATACACCAACGAAGATAGAATTTAATCAATACATTTTAAAACCACAGATTAAGCAGTATGATAAACACTTTGTTTTCAGTATACCATTTAATCCTCAATAATTGTATGAGATAGAAAGTATCATATCAATTTACCGATATTTTCTGTGGTTTACAGAAATTAAGTAACTTGCCCAAGGTCATGTAGCTAGTGAATGGTAAAGCCAGGATTCAAATCCAGGTCTGTGTTACTACAAATCTCAACGTTGTCATGGTTTTAAGCACTTTTAACTGTACGATCTTACCATGGAAAGAGACCAAATATTGGGTTAAATTTGTCACAGTCCTGCCCAGCTTATTTTGTGCTTTTATTATCCCCTAATTTCTAGCTGAATGATTAGAAAACATCAGCACTGACAATTTTACAGGTATTACATATATGAAGCAACAAATTCACATATGGATCATTCATTGTTTTGCTCTGAGTATTTTTTTAACTCCCATTTTATTTCTTTTTCAGTTGCTAATGGATGCATTTACAAAGGACAAGATATCGAATGCTGATGTTATTATGGAAGAAGGAATTAGGGACTAATCAAGCTTCCAGCTGACTCTAGCAGAGCCCTCACGTTTCTATTTCCATATAAGCAATGAAGTCAATGGAACAGGTGAGTCTAACAGAACTCTAGAGAAGCCCAAACAAAACTGATGATCCAATGCACTGTTCAAAATATGAGTTTAAAAAAATGAAAACATGTCTTGAAAAAAATCTCCTAAAGTATTCATTTTGGATGCTAGCATAAAACCAAAAACACATTTAATGGAGAGTAATGAAGTATAAAATACAAGTTTCATACTTACTGAAGGTAAGATGAGAAAGAGTAGGAAAATAGTCATCCTCTAACAAAACACTTCACCATAGTAGGCATTCAGTAAATATTTATTGAATAAATGAATGAGGTTTACATTTGCTTCTATAAAATAGGCTACATTCCACTAAAGGTAATTCTTTTATGAACTATGTTATCAAAATTATTATAAATAACTATAAATAAAATCTAGTTTAAAACCTTAACATATAAAATAAATTGTCTAAAAAAGTGAAAATTTTAATGCCTTAAAATAATTTTTGTCCACTTCAATTTATCTCATTAATGTCTCTCTAGCTAGGTGAATAGTAGATTTGAAAATAGTTCTGTTATTTTTTAATAACTCCAGAATTCAAATCATATTATGCTATTCATTGGTACCAGAGTTACTATAGAATACCGTAACACGCGAAGGCACTAAAATGAGAGATGCTTTATATTGTTGTTTAGGATCTTGCGTATTAAAGATTTCTATCATTTTCCTAAAAATCAAGAGAAAAAACTTTTTAATTTTTATTAAATCAGATAACATATCAGCTGAGATCTCATTCATGTGTAATATTCTACCCATCTACAATTCTCTACAATTGGTAACAAGTCAATTCTTTATATCTTTTTAGATTACACATAGATTGACCAGACTTTACAAAGTAGAAAACATGTTGTTCTGAACATGAAAAGACTCTAAACAAATCTGACCAGAAACAAGTTATAAAGTCAACCTGAATAATCAGGAACACTTTTCACTGTAAGAGTAGAGGATGGCTCTTTCAGAACTCTGTCAAGGTATGGCTAATCTCACCAACATATTTTTATTATTGCTGTTGTGCCAGTTAAACATCAGACATCAAGACCTAGTTTAATAGCATACTGGCCCCATGGATCTTTTTTTTCCTTTTAAATGTTTTGATTGTCTTTGCTACCACTTATATGATATTTTCTAAAATTATATTAAAAAGTAGATTTGTTTCTACTTCACTTATTCTCAGGAACAATACTAAAACAACTATAATCTTTTAAAATACAAACCTTATTTTACTATATTAACAATTATATGGAGTTAATTTGATTTTTATTTTCACTCAATTGACCATAAGTATTGATACTATAGGGGAAAAAATGTGTCATTAGTCAAATGCCCTTTCCCTATATACTTAGTAGTCTATCATACACATTAATATTGATACAAATTAACTTCCTAATTCTAAAAATTTTAATTAAAACAATTTGGCCTGGTTCCAGATCGAAATGTATCTCCCTGAACCTTTTTTGGATCCCTTTACAACATCCATCCTAAACAGAAAAGTTAGTTTATTCTGGCTCTGATTCAATCTTCCAAAATTTCCTCTCTGTTTACTTGGGTTTTTTGGAAGCACTCCAAGTTTGTCTCTAGTCACTGAAAGGAGACGAATGAAATTGAAATTGCATTTACTATTCTTTTGACTTTTATATTTGTGCTCAAAGACAGATCTAATTTTGCTGACACTTTTCACAGAGAAAAATTACCAAATTAATTTATTTTAGCACTCATTAAAACAGGGTTTATTCACAGCTAATATAGCATTATTCCCACTCTTTTATTAAACAATAAAATCTATATTAAAGAATAAATTACTATTTTCCCAGGCACAGCTATAAAAAGCTTTAGACAATCCCAAGCATTTTTGAGTAACCTAGAAGTTAAACTTCTTTTAGAGTTGAAGAAATTGAAGCCTGGAACAGGGAGAGATCCATCCAAGTTCCCATGGCTAATTAGTGGTCAACTTGGAATTGGAAACCCAGTCTAGCACCACTTCCGGTCTCTTCTCACTCCTGTGATTGCCTGTAGGACTTCTCAGATAATTCAACTGCTGATTTGATCTTCAAAGTTTGTATGGAATGTTGAAAAGTCAACTATTTCTCTCATTCCTTCCATTACTGTACACTGATGTTATCATGATCCTTCTCAAAACAGAAACAGGAACAAATAAACATCAAAAACCATTATGTGCCATAAATATGGAGAAAAGTACAAACCATATACCTTGAGAAATGTGTAGTGACTAGATGATAGGTTGATAAGCACTGTAGAAGTAGATGACAGATCCAGAGACTGAAAGATAAAATTCGCCCACGATTACATTTCCAATACATAATACTTAACTCCTCAAAGGTTTCTGTGCACATAAGCAAAAGAATCGTCAGCTTAACGGCATCTATGAATTTTTAGTAGTCTAGGCAAATATTTCAATTCAAAACTACATGTCAAGTACTGTCCTACAAAGATGTAAAATATTTTAAATTGCTTGAGAGAAGATGTTTCACACAAGACAATATAAAGTTATTATAATGATTTGCTTATGTGCCATATTCTTTTGATTATTAGTGTATAAAAGCACACAATCATCTGCAAAAGACTGAGAAATAATATGGACGTGGTCTAATGCAATAGCTGTCTTTCAGAAAATTCATAAATGAATCCATTTTTTTGTAAATCATAATCTTATTTTGAAATGCATTACAAGCTTTCTATTTAAGGGAACTCTGCAGTAACTCTTACAAAGAATAATTCAAAATAATCACTCTATGTTATCTAGGGAACAGCCAAAGAAAGAAGCTGACTAGGTATCTGAGGCAGGCCCACTCAGGAGCCAGCACTATGATGCAGTAAGCATGCTAAGGTTTTCATCCTTATTTGGAAAGTCTGGGCCAGTTCTCCATCCTGACAACACTTCATAATCATTTGGACAGCTTGTAAAAAACAAAACAAACAAAAAACAAACAAACAGCCAAAAAGAAACACAGGTCCCAGCTCTCATCCCAGAAATTAAATCAAAACATCTGGGCATCATTACTGATAATACTAACAAGAGCAGTTCCACTGGAGGCGGCTACCAAAACCTGAAAACAGTGGGTTCAAGGGAAAACTTGAAGAAGAGAATTAGAGATAAAATACATACAAGCAACTCCTTCAAGGAGTTTTGGTCTAAAGGGAATAAATGAAGTAATCATGAGAAGTATATTCACAGACAAGAAAAGGTTTTATTTGGTTGATTTCTGCTTTCATTTGTTTTCCAAGGTGAGAAATACTGTAACACATTTGTGCGTTGACAGGTATGATCCCACAGAAGTTTATATCATCAGAGAAAGAAAGGACAAGTGCTGGCCTTGACTAAGCAAGAGGAAATGGGATGCAGTGCACGAGGGGAGGAGCTGGACTTACAGTAGAGCAGGACAGTTCATCCCTAGGAGAGGAGGAAAGGCAGATTGTGTGGACACAGATACAGGGAGAGGGGGAGCTCTCGTGGAGGAAGCACACGGAGGAAGTTCCCTCTAACAGCTTCTATTTTCCCAGTGAAAAAAGAAATAAGTCATCAAGTGAGAGTGAGAAATGGGACTAAGATATTGCTGATCTGGAGACAGGGCAGATGTAAAATAATCACACAATTAGATGGATATAATGCCTACAGAAATGTCACCACACTGGTCTGTTGTACCAGAAAATCAATGCCATTCAAAAATAAAATGCATTAATCTCACATGCTTTGATCTTAGTGAGTCCATGCTGGGTCCTATTGACCATTACTTCCTCTTATAGAAGTGTAAAACCACCCTTCTTTAGTTCATTCCAGTCTTCCCAGAGATTAATAAAACTTGCCACTTTCTAGTTTGCAAAATATTTCTTCCCTGTTTCGAAAGTTAAAAAGGTATTTGCTTATCTCCAGTTTGCCAATTCTTAGTCTCCAGAATTCCTTAACAATAAAATCACTGAAAATTGCTCAGGAATCTCATTTTTGAGCAGTCTCAAGACCCCTCAGTATAATTCCACTGAATCAATACATGTCAACTCAAAGTACTAGGAGCTCCATCTCTCCACCCAGAACATAATTCAGCATGGTGAGAAATCCCTAACCTAATTGCACTGACTTCTATTCTATTCTCTCAGCTTGGCCCATTTCACATCCAGTAAGTTCTATATATGCATTCTGTATATTTCTAAACTCTTAAATTATCTGACAGTCTACAAGTACTTTAAGTACTTTCAAAGATTAATTTAGATGAATGTACTCTTATCAAATGAGTGAAAGACTGGAGATGACATTTGAACTTCTGGAAAACTAAAAGGATTTCAGAGACTTAGGAACCACTTATGCTCAGCAGAAAAAAGAAAATCATGTTATTGTTTTCCTCTAATCATAATGTCTCATCCTTAGTTCAGGCTTCTTTTTTTCAGCTCTGGATTTACTTTATTAAACTCCCCAAAATTCCCCTCAGTCCCAGTCTCCTTCATCCTCCAATTTATCTGAATATTACTTCTGAAGATCAACTTTCACACAGTATTGTTTTGTCGATCTCATGGTGACGTGGTAAACACAGAGCATTTGATTCCCCACAGTGAAAGTCCTGCTCTGGGTTGTGGGTTAGTTAATTCTGCTCTTTAGAGTGTAATTGTCCTTAGCTATAATGTAAGGATAATAAGAGGATTACATGCAGTAATAAAAATAGCTGCCTGGCTTCCCTGGTGGCACAGTGGTTGAGAGTCCTCCTGCCGATGCAGGGGACATGGGTTCGTGCCCCGGTCCGGGAAGATCCCACATGCCGCGGGGCGGCTGGGCCCGTGAGCCATGGTCGCTGAGCCTGCGCGTCCGGAGCCTGTGCTCCGCAACGGGAGAGGCCACAACAGTGAGAGGCCCGCGTACCGCAAAAAAAAAATAAAAATAAAAATAGCTGCCTTTCCCAATGCTTAGAACATAGTAAGTGCTCAATAAATACATGTTCTGCTCCTTTCTTTCTCTCTCCTCTTCTCAGATGGCCCCACTTTTCCATCTTACAAGACTTACAGACTAAGTCTTGTAAGACTTACAAGACTAAGTCCCAAGTAAAAAAAAAAAAGACTAAGTCCGAAGTAACATTTTTTTTCTGGTAAAGGCAGACAATGATCTCTATCATTTTCCTTCTTGACTACTTCTCACATTCTACTCAGTTCAGAGTGTACTTTACTTGTTCATATCATACACTAACTTTTTAAGTTATTTTATATGTTAAAATATCATTAACTCCCAGATAAAGAGACAGAGATAGGTAAAAAAAAAAAAAAAAAAGAAGATACAAAGAGACAAATGGATAGAGACAGGTCTAGGTATGTTTATGTTCAGATAAAGATATGGATTTGGTTTTTATATACGTACGATTTTTTAGATAACCAATTTTTTTATATATACAATTTTACATATATACAATTTTATCTTAGGTATAGCAGCTCAGTATAGAGGTAAGGAAGCAAAGTCTGTTAGGCCAGACAGGTAAACCCTCAAGCCCTCATTCAGGAGCTGACTCAACATATAGTTGTAAAAATGTAGCTTAAATTCTCTAAGCTTCCCTTTTCTTTTCCTGTGAAATAACTTCTTCACTGCAGAGTTGTTATATTTAAGAAGGACAATATTGGTAAAATCCTGGCACATAGTAGGGTCCCATTGAGTTACTGTTATTTTTGTTATTATTATTTTCAGAAGTCTTACTTTTTCTGCTGTGCCATGCATTTTTAATAGCAACAATAAATAAATGCCTGCTGAGTTGGATTTTGTTATGGTTCCATCTTGTTAATAGCAATGAGTAAATTGGCAGGGTTGATGTTTTCAAATTTTAAAAGATGCCATCTTTTGACTGAATCTCATAACATCTGCGGTAAGGCTGCAAAAAAGATTTTCCAATGGATAAGATTTTTTTGACTTGCACATCAAATGAAATAGATATGTGAGATTATATTGCTGAAGCAGTCCATTTGTAAGCACATGTGGAGTTTTTCGCTGTGGTGACCCAACATATAAGTTGGTAATAAAGGTAGGGGTACATCTACAAATCAATTCTAGCTTCTGGAACACAGTTCTTCATTTTATATTTTCTCTTCTCTCGCTCCTCCTCCTCTCTCCCCATATATATCTCTATTAAATATATATATTTTACTATTGCTCTTTGGATAATCAAACTTACCTTGAAAGATTTTACTATTGACTTCTCTATATTTTCTCCATTTTTCTAAATGCCTGGTAGAACAGAGTCTAATGAAAATTGAGCAATTTCTTGTCATTATATCTTCTATTTTCCTTTTCATCAATAATACTTTTGGTAAAACAAACAAGTAATAAGAATATATCTATCTAGTTCATGTCACTGAAGCTGACTATGAAGGAATTTCCAGGCCAGAAAAACAAAACACATATTATTGGCTTGACAGTTAGAGAGACTAGAAAAATCAAAAGCTGCACTAGATCTAGAAGAATTATCTTTAAATTGATTCCTGAAAGTAAATCAATTTCCTAGCCTTTTTCCATGTTGGCAAGTTAATGGAAAGAAATAGGCTTATTTATTTATTTGAGTGATATTCAACCTAATAACATTTCAGTGAGTGAATAAAGAAAACTAAACAAAAAAAAATCCAGTGTGATTTAAAGGAAGTAGTTAAATTTTTGAAAAGGTGTTTTTTTCCCCTCTTCAGGAGAATGTTTATATTCTCAATATTGATTAAGGATTGTTTTCACATGTACCTCATTTGATTTCTATTTCATAATATTTTGGATCAATAAATATGTTTCACCTGGAATTGTCAGGAACTGGGGGTGCATAGTTGTCATTTTTTTAATTAAATACTTGAGCTTTTCTTTTCTTTGATGCACCTAAAAAACCAACTTCATGCAATGCAAAAAAAATCCGGACTTTGTATAATGTATATAATCCAGAATGCACAATCTTTAGCTCTCTGACCCTGGGAAAGATATTTGACATCCATAAATCTTAATTTTCACATGAATAAAATGGGAATAATAATAATACCCACCTTGCTGATTATTGTAAGATTTAAAATATATGAATCTCATGAAAAACCCCTGATAAACATTCTTGTAAGAATGGACTGGTACTTCCCTGGTCGTCCAGTGGTTAAGAATCCATCTTGCAATGCAGGGGACGCCAGTTCAATCGCTGGTCAGGGAACTAAGATCCCACATGCCGCGGGGCAACTAAGCCTGCGCACCGACTAAGCCCGTGCGCCACAACTAGTGAGACCGTGTGCGGCAACTACAGAGCCCACACGCTCTGGAGCCCGCACGCTACAACTAGAGAGAAGCCCCTGCACCGCAACAATAACCCTGCGCACCGCAACGAAAGATCCTGCGTGCTGCAACTACGACCTGACGCAGCCAAAAAATAAATAAATAAATATTTTTTTTTAAAAAAGAACAGACCATGAGTGTAGCTCTTGAAATCCCCAGTATAGTGCACATCACTTGTTTTTCTTTGTGTGTGTGTGCATGAGTATTTTCAAAACATATATTTCTAAGAGCTTTTGAAAGTTTTTAATACTTTCCCAATAAGAGCTATGAAAAAGGGACTCATAAATAGGTTTGCCTTTGAATAAAAAGTTACCATTTTTCTGAGCCATGAAAATTCTGATGAAGCACTGACATATATAGGAAGAAATAGCAACTCTAAAAATAATGATAATGACAAACACGGGTTTGCTCTGTCCAAGTGCTTCATATGTATTATACCATAAATTCTAGATACCTATCAGGGGATTGCTGTTTAAAAAAAAAAAAGAAAAAGAAAAACAGTTCTTAAAAATCTGAAGCTAGGGGGCTTCCCTGGTGGCGCAATGGTTGAGAGTCCGCCTGCCGATGCAGGGGACACGGGTTCGTGCCCCGGTCCGGGAAGATCCCACATGCCATGGAGCAGCTGGGCCCATGAGCCATGGCCGCTGAGCCTGCGTGTCTGGAGCCTGTGCTCCGCAACGGGAGAGGCCACAACAGTGAGAGGCCCACGTACCACAAAAAAAAAAAAAAATCTGAAGCTAACATGGATTATAAAATGTGCTCAATGCCCTCTAGCTATAGATTAGCATACCTGGTACTTAAACTCAGACTCCAAAATCCAGGACTGGCTCTTGACCACCATGCTGCCAGTATCTACTTGGGGTAGGTATAAATAACTCCAAAGAAATACTTCAGGTCGGCACAGCAAAAAGAAAAAAGAGGAGAGCTCTAATTATATAAACCTCTACCGAAAACACTATAATTTACACCTATTTCCAGATTTTTTTCTATTTATCATACAACTAATTATAAGTCCATTCCAGCACATACCTCTTCAGCCAAAGTTTTCTGCCATGAATGCCCTGTGTGACCTCAGAACCAAAGAAGATATCAGACACCAATAAATATTTGATGAGGAAAATTGGGGAAGGGGTATAAATTTTCAAATCCAATCTTTAACATGAAACTATTCCTTAAAGTTTTAAATTCCCCGCTACAGAGAGATGGAGTTCTATAAATTAAAATATCAAAAAGTAAAATATATTCTTAAAGTGTGGTTGAGTTCAAAGGCTGCTTCAAACTCAATAGCCTGGGAAACAAATATAGATATGCTGATTTAATATGAATCAGCACACCCATTGTCAGCAAAACAAAATAAAATACATTTCATTTTTAGTAGATAAAAAAAATAACAAATTTTTCTTTATAGAATTAAATGCAGAAGAAGCTTGAAAAGAAATAAGCTGTGGGCACTTTGTTGCAGGGTAAAGTGGTATGCCTGCTAGGGAAGTGAACCTTTTTATTTTGAACAACTCTAAACTCACAAATCATGGATATTTAAGTGACATCCAGATAATATTTGAGCCTGTCTAGTTGAGCGTGCCAATCAGTAAATTGTGTACGTAGTGGACAATTAGGTGAGCATAATTGGAGTCTGTGCTTGCAATCTAGATTTACATGCTTAATCATCGTGTACGTCATTGAGAATGGTTTATACACACATATAAATTGTAAAGGTTTCATGTATTTTTACACTTACAGTGTCTATTTCTGGCACAGATAAATAATCCCCTTGTATATTTTTCCTTTGAAGTTAATCTTATTTTCTGTACTATTATATGTGTCATATAAAACACTTAGGCTGTTGGACTATGCATTTATTGTTTGTCCATTTCTTTGGTTATATCTATATGCCCTGCATCAAATCTGGGAGCACTGTAGAGTGAAGAAAGAGATAAGTTTTCTGCCTTTTGAACATGCTGTCTGGCTTTTCTAATAGTATATGATACATTTCAAACATCTAGAACAAAAATTTTAAATTTAAAGAGAAATGGGGTAAAGAATAATATGATATATACTTTCATACTTTAACTCTCACTTCAACACAGTTCATCCTTCAATTCACACTTTGTATATCCATTTCCATTTGGGAGGTGGCCCACAGGGATCATTCAACATCAGGTTTACAGAAGAGGAAACTGAGGTTCCATAAGGCTTGTGTTTTTCAAAAGCCACTGCATTCCCACAGATTATGTGCTCTGTTTATACATAAGGAAGACCAGACGTATCAAGGATTTCAACTCAGCCCTTCACAAGCTTCAACCTGACTTCCTCTTCTCTTGGCTGAACCCTTCTATTTGGATTCCTCTTTCTTCCTATACCCATTCCCCTTTCTGACTTCTCCATGCCATTACTGAGTCAGTCACTCAGAAATGACTCTTCCCTTTGACACTTTCATCTGATCAACAACAAGCCCTTTCCATTAATTCTTCATTTCATTTTTCCCTCTTTTTGCATCATCACTTTCCATCCATCATATCTGGCCCTTTGAACATCACATCAGATTTACTGCAAAAGTAACCCATTAGTCTTGTCACCTCAAGTCCCTGCTTCTGATATCCACCACACACCGTACCATATGATTCATTGAAAACTCTACCTTTATTACATATTTGCATTTGTTCATTGCTTAATATATGAAAACAAAACCATAACAAATGATAAGCATCGGGGTCTAATATGGTACCAGGTGCTGTGCTAAGTGTGTTACATTAGTTACCTCATATGAGATTTACAGTAATCAGATGGGGATGTATTCTGGTTAATTCTGTTTTATAGATGGAGACATTAAAGTTTTGAGACACTGATTAATTTGCCCATGGTCACATCATTAGTGGATCAAGTATTGACACACAAGAAATGTAATTCTAGAGCTCAAACTATTAACTGCTACAATAAACATATGCAGGGATGTTTCCTGTGAACCTCAAGTGACAGAAGAGAAAGCCATTTGGAAGTGACAGGGTAAGAGGTGGGGACAGCATGAAAAGGCATCTTTAATCCTCCAGAATTTATATTTCCAAGAGAAGTAACTCAGAGAATCATGAGTTGCTTTCTTTAAATATTTTCTGTCTTTTGCTTTTGTATTTCTTTTTATTTAAACAGTCAATGGCTTCTAATATCTGGAATAATGGAAGCAGGGTAATGGGTTTCCAAAGGAACAGCAGTTTGGCTTGTGAAAAATTTAAAGAAATGCTGTAATTAATAAATGGAACCATCACAGCACAAAAGAAAAACAGGCCAGTTTGGGGTCTTCCCTGGTGGCGCAGTGATTGAGAGTTCGCCTGCCGATGCAGGGGACGCGGGTTCGTGCCCCGGTCCAGGAGGATCCCACATGCTGTGAAGCGGCTGGGCCCATGAGCCGTGGCCGCTGAGTCTGCGCGTCCGGAGCCTGAGCTCTGCAATGGGAGAGGCCACAATAGTGAGAGGCCCACGTACCGCAAAAAAAAAAAAAAAAAAAAAAAAAAAATTCCTATTGGGGGGGGGGGGAAAGGAAAGCTGGGACAAAGTGAGAGAGGGGCATGGACATACATAAACTACCAAATGAAAAAT
>NW_006773895.1:2816423-2892911 GCF_000442215.2 Lipotes vexillifer | reverse complement strand
AAAAAAAAAAAAAAAAAAAAAAAAAAAAAAAGTACCAGTTTGTTTTCTCTTCTGCAAAGAGACATTCAAATAGAATGAAACAGATGTTCAATGGCTTTTCTTCTAGAATTTTTTTGGTACACTACATGGGGAGATCAGTCAAGGAAGGGACATAATTATTTTTAATTATGGGCAGAAGAATAGATGTAAAAATTGCATTTCGAAATTCTATTTGGAGCTGTAATTTGTGTCAAAGCCAAATCCCATCACGCAGACTGAAAGACTTCAGGTACTCCAAAGGAAAAGTAAAAAGAGTATGTAGGAATGTTTTAGTTTTATGTTATATGTATTTGAAACCAGTCAAGAAATCTGAACCCTTTTCGTGTGGAATGAGATGAGACGTCGGAATCCTGAAAACATCCCTCTACCCTCTCCACAGCTCATTCATCAAGACACCGGGAGGCTTGGTGATTAATGCTGGAGTCCTGAAGCTCCCCTTGTTAGACATCCTTGACTGTAAGCATCAGAAATCCATGCTGGTTAACTTCGAAAGAGAATTTATTAGAGCAATCTTGGGAAGTTTAAAATGGCAAAGAGGGCTTGAGCCAGGCTTCGAGTCAGCTCAGCATCGGGTCAGCAACCAGCCAGCTTTGGGCATTGAGGCTGCAGGGCCACCTTGACCTTCACTTCAGGACACTGCATAGGAGCATGTGAACTCTGACTATCTTTTACATTCTTGTAACATTTGGCTCTAGATTTAGAGCTCTCCCTCTGCTCCCCGCAAAAAGGTGACAGGTTTGGTCTGGGAAAATGCCCACCATTTGGCTAGAAAAATGCAGTGACCCTTATTCACAGCCCCAGCAGGACTGCAGACTGAAGAGAGGTCATTCTTCAGAAAGAAATCAGGGCACTATTTGGAAAGGGGAATGGTTGGTGGGCAGCAAAAAAACAAAAGGTGAGCTAATATAACAGAAATTGTTACAGAATCGCAAGCTTGTTCTTTTTGTAAACAGGAATTTAAGATTTTTTTCTCTGGAAAAGAGAGAACCATGGTACCTATTCATTATGGTTTTTCAAGTATTCATAGAATTATTAAGAGGCTGAACAGTTGTTCCCCATACTTGAATAGGAGTTGAACAGAGTTCAGCTAAATGAGCCCTGGTTCAGTTCAAGCTAAAATGTAAATAAGATTAGTTGCTCATCAGGAAAACTTCCAGTGTGATAAAGGGGATAAAACAATAGTGAGTGAGCTTAACCTTTTACCCACTGCATTTTTTTTTTAATAAACAGAATCCAAGATCTTAAAGGTACATTGGAGATTATCTAAGACAACTCTTCATGTCATAGGTTAGGAAACTGTGATCCAGAGAATTAAAGTGACTTACCCAAGATCACACAGCTGCTCAATATCAAAACCAAATCTGCTACCTAGCTTTTCTAATTCATAGTAATATCCACTACTCTCCACTCTTTTCTTGGACCGCATGTGTCCTGGTTAATTTAGGCACTTACTAATTAAAGATAATTTATTGTATTTATCTTTGATTTCATTAGCTACAATCTTAGGATTTGGGATAACTTTATTTCCCCAACATGTAATTTTTAAACTTCAGTATTTCATCAAATCAAGTTGCCATTAATTGTAAGATGTACCACTAGGAAACCAAACAAAATGCTGGCAATTCCACTGGGACACAATGCTTTCTTACTATTTTGGATTTTTATTTTATACTTAAAATAGTATAAAATATAATTAAATTGTATACCTAAAATAGCTCTTTTAGGTTCATTTACACATGGATTTTTTATCATGCATTATTCTTGTTCATATGGTATAAGGAAAATATAAGCAAAATATACTTTAATAGTAGCTTAAAAACTTTTGCACATATAGAATCCAACTCTCCTGAACTACATTTCATCTCAGAGTCACAGATACCATGTTATACAATATCAACCTCTATGCCATAAAGAGCATTGGTGATGCAGCATTTCTTCAAATTGTCCCCAACCTTTTCTTTCAAGCTGCTGACACCCACTCTGCACTCATACTTCTTTCTCAAATAGTCCTTATAGTTTTTGACTGAAATGTCAAGAGGTTGTCATTGTCCAGCTGTGCCACCGAGAATAACAATTAAGCTCACACATGCACACACGTTGACACCTTCCTTACAACTGCTACCTGGGCAACAGCAATCGTAAAACTCCATTGAGTATAACACACATCCTAATTCCAGCTATGTTAAAATGTGAAAAAAGATGTGCACTTGGGCCTTCCTGGTGGCGCAGTGGTTGAGAGTCTGCCTGCTAATGCAGGGGACACGGGTTCGAGGCCTGGTCTGGGAGTATCCCACATGCCGCGGAGCAACTGGGCCCGTGAGCCACAACTGCTGAGCCTGCGCGTCTGGAGCCTGTGCTCCGCAACAAGAGAGGCCACAATAGTGAGAGGCCTGCGCACCGCCATGAAGAGTGGCCCCTGCTTGCCACAACTAGACAAAGCCCTCGCACAGAAACAAAGACCCAACACAGCAAAAATAAATAAATTAATTAATAAAAACTCCTACCCCCAACATTTAAAAAAAAAATGTAGAAAAGATATGCACTCGAACCAATTAAATGTAGTAATTTAGTACTTTTTTTTGTATTTTAGCCCTTAAAATGAATATGAAGAAATAGCTTTCATTTCACTATAAAATTTGCTAAGCCTTCATATGCAACTACTTATCAGCAAACGGTGTATTATTATGCAAGTACGGGAAGCTTTCTCTGGTTATTCCTAACTGACATTTATGGGGACAGTGGACAGGTATCTGTACTATTCTTATTCCGCAGGCTGTGCCACAGGAGATGATGTTACACCTACACCAGCCTCCATTTAATTAGATCAAAAAGTTGATTTTCCATTTTCTGAAAAATTTAGATTTTTTAAAAATTTAATAAGTCTCTGCTTCCTTTTTTTAGCTCAAAATCTTCTTCATGGGGTCATATTGAGAAATTAGCATTTTCTGAGAGAGTAAACTTAATTACTTGAAACACACTCAAAAAAAAAGTTTAACCCACAATGCTGAGGATAGTTCTGCTAGCTTCCTAAGAAAAGCAGAGCATTGCTGTTCATCCTGTGGTCCATGGAGCTGTGGCAGCAGCATCACCTGGGAGCTTGTTAGAAATGCAGACCCTATCTCACCCCAGACCTAAAGAACCAGAATCTTCATTTTACCAGGATCCCCAGGGAGACACAGGCACATTAAAGTCCGAAAAGCACAGGCCTATAAGATGGGCTGCTCGAAGCTGAGTACACATTCCCCAGAAACTTGGGTTGCTGTAACTATTTTATTGTCACAGCTGACATAACTAGCTATTACGCTCCCAAGGCATTTCCAGTCTGACTGCTAGTTCCTAGCAGAGTTTCGATCTTCAGAGATAAATAAAGGAAAGAAAAGGAAGGATTGGGTGGTGAAGGGCACAAATCTATTACCAAGGTGACTGACTCATTAAGGAGTGGCACAGTAAAGACGTGGCAGCTGAGGGCTGGAGGAAAAACTCTCTTAGCTCAGTCATCCATTCTATGTCACCAATATTATCCAATACTTTCTACATGCCTCACACTTAATCTTTCTACCTACCTAAAACTCACTCATCTTCTCATGCTTTCTCTGCTCTCCTTATGAAATGTGGTGTGACTGTCTAAACCAAGGATTCTTTAACAGGAGACAGGAGTTCAGGGATAATCTTCGGGGAGCCTATAAACCTAAGATGATATGTTTTTTAAAAATGGGGTATTGGGCATATGTTGATTTTCATCTGGAAGAAAATACTATTGTCTTATCAGAATTTCAAAAGGGATTCCAATCAATCAAGCAATCAATCAACTGCTGAGAACCACTAACACTCTATATAATTCCTATCCACCATCTATTTTAGTCTTTGATATCAACTTTTTAGTAGCAAAAATCATCTTATTCAATTTGGGAATGGGCTCATTATGAGGCAACTTTTATGCTGTCATATACCTTTTTTTCCAAAAAGACAAACAGAAAAAATCACAGAGACAGGAAAAGTTCATCTCAGTTAAATATGAAGACCTCGATTAACTGATCATGGTGGCATCTCTTCCCATTTTGCCATCCTCCTTTCCTTCATTCTCTACATCTGTCATCTTTCATTCTTAAAGGATCATTGCTGCTATTCCTCCCTCAGGGTTAGCTCCCCTGTGATCTTCCTGAAGTGTGTCATCGATGTGAAAAGCTATATTGTTCTACAGCCTGTCCTTCCCATTTTGTCTCTACTTTAAAATCTCATTCAGGAAACAGCAAAGAAAGGTCAGGACTGGCCTTGGCTGGCTATCATAATGTGCACCATTCCCTCATCCTTAGCCCAAGATCCCACAAAAGGGGTGGCATCCTTTAATGCTCTTGAAATCATCAAGAGAAATCAAGGAAACCACTTCCAATCCTGTCTTTATAACCAGAAGCCCATTGATCAGTGTAGGTAAAGGGATAGCACATCAAGGGAGTATGGCATTTAGAAAGTATGATTTGATCCATACAGCTGAGTGATCATGGCAAGCTCAAATCCCATGAGCTGGAGAATAAATCTATAGTACTGTCAGCTCTGAAATATCTCATTCATCAAGCACAGGTAAAACATCACCTCTAGTTTCCATTAATTATCAAACACGTTTGAGTTAAGTAACTACTCACCTATGCAGTGAGCCACGTATAGAGCTCCACAATCAAGAGAGCAATGTAGCCACAGACATCCAGTGCCATCAGATATCTAACATCAAGGCCTGGACTCTAGTTTTTCTACTAAATGGTTTTCTCCCAAACATTTTGTCCCTCTGGGACTCAGTTCCTTTATCTAAAAAATGAAAGAGTTACACACCCATTAGAATGGCCAAAATCCAGAATACTGACAACTAAATACTGAAGAGGATGTGGAGCAACAGGAACTCTTACATATTGCTGGTGAGAATGCAAAATGCTACAGCCACGGGCTTCCCTGGGGGCGCAGTGGTTGAGAGTCCGCCTGCCGATGCAGGGGACACGGGGTTGTGCCCCGGGCCAGGAAGATCCCACATGCCACGGAGCGGCTGGGCCCATGAGCCATGGCCGCTAAGCCTGCGCGTCCGGAGCTACCTTGCTCCGCAGTGGGAGAGGCCACAACAGTGAGAGGCCCGCGTACCGCAAAAAAAGAAAAAAGAAAAAAAAATGCTACAGCCACTTTAGAAGACAGTTTGGCAGTTTCTTACAAAACTCAACATACTCCTAGAATCCAACAGTCATGCTCCTTGGCTTTTATCCAAAGGAGTTAAAAACTTATATCCACACAAAAATGCAGGTCTGTTTATAGCAGCTTTGTTTATAATTGCCAAAACTTGGGAAAAACCAAGATGTCCTTCAGTAGGTAAATGGATAAATATGGTCTAACCAGACAATGGAATATTATTCAGTGCTTTAAAAAAAGAAGCTCTCAAGCCATGAAAAGACATAGAGGAAACTTAAATGCATATCACTGGGGCTTCCGGGAAGATGGCAGAAGAGTAAGATGTGGAGATCACCTTCCTCCCCACAGATACACCAGAAAAACATCTACACGTGGAACAACTCCTACAGAACACCTACTGAACGCTGGCAGAAGACCTCAGACCTACCAAAAGGCAAGAAACTCCCCACGTACCTGGAGGGGATTAAGAGCACTCCTTAAAGGAGCTCCAGAGACAGGCGTGAGCCGCGGCTAAAAGCGCGGACCCCAGAGACGGGCATAAGACGCTAAGGCTGCTGCTGCCGCCACCAAGAAGCCTGTGTGCGAGCACAGGTCACTGTCCACACCCCCCTTCCAGGAAGCCTGTGCAGCCCACCACTGCCAGGGTCCCGGGATCCAGGGAGAACTTCCCCGGGAGAACGCACAGCGCGCCTCAGGCTACTGCAACGTCACGCCGGCCTCTGCCGCCGCAGGCTCGCCCCGCACTCCGTGCCCCTCCCTCCCCCACGGTCTGCTGAGCCAGAGCCCCCGAATCAGCTGCTCCTTTAACCCCGTCCTGTCTGAGCGAAGAACAGACGCCCACCGGTGACCTACACGCAGAGGCGGGGTCAAATCCAAAGCTAAGCTCCAGGAGTTGTGAGAACAAAGAGAAAAGGAAATCTCTCCCAGCAGCCTCAGAAGCAGCGGATTAAAGTTCCACAATCAACGTGATGTACCCTGCATCTGTGGAATACATGAACAGACAACAAATCATCCCAAATTGAGGAGGTGGACTTTGAGAGCAAGATTTATGATTTTTTTCCCCTTTTCCTCTTATTGTGAATGTGTATGTGTATGCTTCTGTGTGAGATTTTGTCGGTATAGCTTTGCTTCCACCATTTGTCCTAGGGTTCTATCCGTCTGGATTATTTTTTTTTTAATTTTTTTCTTAATAATTATTTTTTATTTTAATAAATCTATTTAATTTTATCTTACTTTATTTTATTTTACTTTATCTTCTTTCTTTCTTTTTTTCCTTCCTCCTTACCTTTCTTCCTTCCTCCTTCCCTTTCTCCCACTCTCCCTCCCTCCCTCCTTTCTTTCTTTGTACTTATACTAATTCTTTCTTTCTTCTTTTTCTCCCTTTTATTCTGAGCTGTGTGGATGAAAGGCTCTTGGTGCTGCAGCCAGGAGTCAGTGCTGTGCCTCTGAGGTGGGAGACCCAACTTCAGGACACTGGTCAACAAAAAACCTCCCACCTCCACATAATATCAAATGGTGAAATTCTCTCAGAGATCTCCATCTCAACACCAGCAGCCAGCTTCACTCAACGACCAGCAAGCTACAGTGCTGGACACACTATGCCAAACAACTAACAAGACAGGAACACAACCCCACCCATTAGCAGAGAGCCTGCCTAAAATCATAATAAGTCCACAGACACCCCAAAACACACCAACAGACTTGGACTTGCCCAACAGAAACACAAAATCCAGCCTCATCCACCAGAACGCAGGCACTAGTCCCCGAACACCAGGAAGCCTACAAAACCGACTGAACCAACCTTAGCCACTGGGGACACACACCAAAAAAAATGGGAACTACGAACCTGCAGCCTGCAAAAAGGAGACCCCAAACACAGTAAGATAAGCAAAGTGAGAAGACAGAAAAACACACAGAAGTTGAAGAAGCAAGATAAAAACACACCAGACCTAACAAATGAAGAGGAAATAGGCAATCTACCTGAAACAGAATTCAGAATAATGATAGTAAAGATGATCCAAAACCTTGAAAATAGAATAGAGAAAATGCAAGAAACATTGAACAAAGACCTAGAAGAACTAAAGATGAAACAAGCAATGATGAACAACACAATAAATGAAATTAAAAATGATTTAGATTGGATCAGTAACAGAATAACTGAGGCAGAAGAATGGATAAGTGACCTGGAAGATAAAATAGTGGAAATAACTACTGCAGAGCAGAATAAAGAAAAAAGAATGAAAAGAACTGAGGACAGTCTCAGAGACCTCTGGGACAACATTAAACGCACCAACATTCGAATTATAGGGGTTCCAGAAGAAGAAGAGAAAAAGAAAGGGACTGAGAAAATATTTGAAGAGATTATAGTTGAAAACTTCCCTAATATGGGAAAGGAAATCGTTAATCAAGTCCAGGAAGCACAGAGAGTCCCATACAGGATAAATTCAAGGAGAAATACGCCAAGACACATATTAATCAAACTGTCAAAAACTAAATACAAAGAAAGCATATTAAAAGCAGCAAGGGAAAAACAACAAATAACACACAAGGGAATCCCCATAAGGTTAACAGCTGATCTCTCAGCAGAAACTCTACAAGCCAGAAGGGAGTGGCAGGACATACTGAAAGTGATGAAGGAGAAAAACCTGCAACCAAGATTACTCTACCCAGCAAGGATCTCATTCAGATTTGATGGAGAAATTAAAACCTTTACAGACAAGCAAAAGCTGAGAGAGTTCAGCACCACCAAACCAGCTTTACAACAAATGCTAAAGGAACTTCTCTAGACAAAAACACAAGAGAAGGAAAAGTCCTATAATAACGAACCCAAAACAATTTAGAAAATGGGAATAGGAACATACATATCGATAATTACCTTAAATGTAAATGGACTAAATGCTCCCACCAAAAGACACAGATTGGCTGAATGGATACAAAAACAAGACCCATATATATGCTGTCTACAAGAGACCCACTTCAGACCTAGAGACACATACAAACTGAAAGTAAGGGGATGTAAAAAGATATTCCATGCAAATGAAAACCAAAACAAAGCTGGAGTAGCAATTCTCATATCAGACAAAATAGACTTTAAAATAAAGACTATTACAAGAGACAAAGAAGGACACTACGTAATGATCAAGGGATCGATCCAAGAAGAAGATATAACAATTGTAAATATTTATGCACCCAACATAGGAGCACCTCAATACATAAGGCAGATACTAACAGCCATAAAAGGGGAAATCGACAGTAACACATTCATAGTAGGGGACTTTAACATCCCACTTTCACCAATGGACAGATCATCCAAAATGAAAATAAATAAGGAAACACAAGCTTTAAATGATACATTAAACAAGATGGACTTAATTGATATGTATAGGACATTCCATCCAAAAACAACAGAATATGCATTTTTCTCAAGTGCTCATGGAACATTCTCCAGGATAGATCATATCTTGGGTCACAAATCAAGCCTTGGTAAATTTAAGAAAATTGAAATTGTATCACGTATCTTTTCCGACCACAACGCTATGAGACTAGATATCAATTACAGGAAAAGATCTGTAAAAAATACAAACACATGGAGGCTAAACAATACACTACTTAATAACGAAGTGATCACTGAAGAAATCAAAGAAGAAATCAAAAAATACCTAGAAACAAATGACAATGGGGACATGATGACCCAAAACCTATGGGATGCAGCATAAGCAGTTCTAAGAGGGAAGTTTATAGCAATACAATCCTACCTTAAGAAACAGGAAACATCTCGAATAAAAAAACCAACCTTGCACCTCAAG
Source organism: Lipotes vexillifer (assembly GCF_000442215.2). Classification (NCBI taxonomy): domain Eukaryota; kingdom Metazoa; phylum Chordata; class Mammalia; order Artiodactyla; family Lipotidae; genus Lipotes; species Lipotes vexillifer. The sequence continues at coordinate 2,883,900 of NW_006773895.1, read as the reverse complement.
CAATTAGAGAAAGAAGAACAAAAAAACCCCAGAGTTAGCAGAAGGAAAGAAATCATAAAAATCAGATCAGAAATAAATGAAAAAGAAATGAAGGAAACAATAGCAAAGATCAATAAAACTAAAAGCTGGTTCTTTGAGAAGATAAACAAAATAGATAAACCATTAGCCAGACTCATCAAGAAAAAAAGGGAGAAGACTCAAATCAATAGAATCAGAAATGAAAAAGGAGAAGTAACAACTGACACTGCAGAAATACAAAAAATCATGAGGGATTACTACAAGCAACTCTATGCCAATAAAATGGACAATCTGGAAGAAATGGACAAATTCTTAGAAATGCACAAACTGCCAAGACTGAATCAGGAAGAAATAGAAAATATGAACAGACCAATCACAAACACTGAAATTGAAACTGTGATTAAAAATCTTCCAACAAACAAAAGCCCAGGACCAGATGGCTTCACAGGCGAATTCTATCAAACATTTAGAGAAGAGCTAACACCTATCCTTCTCAAACTCTTCCAAAATATAGCAGAGGGAGGAACACTCCCAAACTCATTCTACGAGGCCACCATCACCTTGATACCAAAACCAGACAAGGATGTCACAAAGAAAGAAAACTACAGGCCAATATCACTGATGAACATAGATGCAAAAATCCTCAACAAAATACTAGCAAACAGAATCCAACAGCACATTAAAAGGATCATACACCATGATCAAGTGGGGTTTATTCCAGGAATGCAAGGATTCTTCAATATACGCAAATCTATCAATGTGATTAACCATATTAACAAATTGAAGGAGAAAAACCATATGATCATCTCAATAGATGCAGAGAAAGCTTTTGACAAAATTCAACACCCATTTATGATAAAAACCCTGCAGAAAGTAGGTGTAGAGGGAACTTTCCTCAATATAATAAAGGCCATATATGACAAACCCACAGCCAACATCGTCCTCAGTGGTGAAAAACTGAAAGCATTTCCAGTAAGATCAGGAACAAGACAAGGTTGCCCACTCTCACCAACCTTATTCAACATAGTTTTGGAAGTTTTAGCCACAACAATCAGAGAAGAAAAGGATATAAAAGGAATCCAAATCGGAAAAGAAGAAGTAAAGCTGTCACTGTTTGCAGATGACATGATACTATACATAGAGAATCCTAAAGATGCTAGCAGAAAACTACTAGAGCTAATCAATGAATTTGGTAAAGTAGCAGGATACAAAATTAATGGACAGAAATCTCTGGCATTCCTATACACTAATGATGAAAAATCTGAAAGTGAAATCAAGAAAACACTCCCATTTACCATTGCAACAAAAAGAATAAAATATCTAGGAATAAACCTACCTAAGGAGACAAAAGACCTGTATGCAGAAAATTATAAGACACTGATGAAAGAAATTAAAGATGATACAAATAGATGGAGAGATATACCATGTTCTTGGATTGGAAGAATCAAAATTGTGAAAATAACTCTACTACCCAAACCAATATACAGATTCAATGCAATCCCTATCAAACTACCACTGGCATTTTTCACAGAACTAGAACAAAAAATTTCACAGTTTGTATGGAAACACAAAAGACCCTGAATAGCCAAAGCAATCTTGAGAACGAAAAACAGAGCTGGAGGAATCAGGCCCCCTGACTTCAGACTATACTACAAAGCTACAGTAATCAAGACAGTGTGGTACTGGCACAAAAACAGAAAGATAGATCAATGAACAGGATAGAAAGCCCAGAGATAAACCCACGCACATATGGTCACCTTATCTTTGATAAAGGAGGCAGGAATGTACAGTGGAGAAAGGACAGCCTCTTCAAGAAGTGGTGCTGGGAAAACTGGACAGGTACATGTAAAAGTATGAGATTAGATCACTCCCTAACACCATACACAAAAATAAGCTCAAAATGGATTAATGACCTAAATGTAAGGCCAGAAACTATCAAACTCTTAGAGGAAAATATAGGCAGAACACTCTATGACATAAATCACAGCAAGATCCTTTTTGACCCATCTCCTAGAGAAATGGAAATAAAAACAAAAATAAACAAATGGGACCTACTTAAACTTCAAAGCTTTTGCACAGCAAAGGAAACCATAAACAAGACCAAAAGACAACCCTCAGAATGGGAGAAAATATTTTCAAATGAAGCAACTGACAAAGGATTAATCTCCAAAACATACAAGCAGCTCATACAGCTCAATATCAAAAAACCAAACAACCCAATTCAAAAATGGGCAGAAGACCTAAAAAGACATTTCTACAAAGAAGATATAGAGACTGCCAACAAACACATGAAAGAATGCTCAACATCATTAATCATTAGAGAAATGCAAATCAAAACTACAATGAGATATCATCTCACACCAGTCAGAATGGCCATCATCAAAAAATCTAGAAACAATAAATGCTGGAGAGGGTGTGGAGAAAAGGGAACACTCTTGCACTGCTGGTGGGAATGTGAATTGGTACAGCCACTATGGAGAACAGTATGGAGGTTCCTTAAAAAACTACAAATAGAACTACCATATGACCCAGAGCAATCCCACTACTGGGCATATACCCTGAGAAAACCATAATTCAAAGAGTCATGTACCAACATGTTCATTGCAGCTCTATTTACAATAGCCCAGAGATGCAAACAACCTAAGTGTCCATCATCGGATGAATGGATAAAGAAGATGTGGCACATATATACAATGGAATATTACTCAGCCATAAAAAGAAACGAAATTGAGCTATTTGTAATGAGGTGGATAGACCTAGAGTCTGTCATACAGAGTGAATTAAGTCAGAAAGAGAGAGACAAATACCGTATGCTAACACACATATATATATATGGAATTTAAGAGAAAAAAAATGTCCTGAAGAACCTAGGGCTAAGACAGGAATAAAGACACAGACCTACTAGAGGATGGACTTGAGGATATGGGGAGTAGGAAGGGTAAGCTGTGACAAAGCGAGAGAGAGACATGGACATATATACACTGCCAAACGTAAGGTAGATAGCTAGTGGGAAGCAGCCGCATAGTAAAGGGAGATCAGCCCCGTGCTTTGTGACTGCCTGGAGGGGTGGGATAGGGAGGGTGGGAGGGAGGGAGACGCAAGAGGGAAGAGATATGGGAACATATGTATATGTATAACTGATTCACTTTGTTATAAAGCAGAAACTAACACACCATTGTAAAGCAATTTTACTCCAATAAAGATGTAAAAAAAAAAAATAGTGAAAAAAAATGCATATCACTAAGTAAAAGAAGGCAGTCTGAAAAGGATACATACCATATGATTCCAACTATATCACATTCTGCAAAAGGCAAGACTATGAAGACGATAAAAGGGTCAGTGGTTGCCAGAGGTAAGGGGAGAGGGATGAAGAGGCAGAATAGAGACAATTTTTAGAGAAGTGAAAATACTCTGTATGATATTATAATGATGAATATGTGTTATTATACATTTGCTCAAATCCATAGAAAGTACAAACCCAAGAGTGAGCCCTAAGGTAAATTGCGGACTTTGGGTGATTATGATGTGTCAGTGTGGGTTCATCCTTGTTAAATACTTCTGGTAAGTGATGCTGGTAATGGGGGAGACTATGCACTTGTGGAGACAGGAAGTATATGGGAAATCTCTGCACCTTTCTTTCATTTCTGCTATAAACCTAAAACTGCTCTAAAAATATAAAGGCTTAAAAAAACCTGAAAGTTAGGTGAACTGATATCAAAAACGACAAGTTGGTATAGAGGTTGAAATCTTGAACTCTGGAATCAGAGAAACTTGGGTTCAAATTCAAACTCTGACACTCACCCCTTCCTGACCTTGATCAAATTACCCAACTACTCCAAGCCTCTGTTTCTTCATCTGCAAATGGGAATAATAATTGTTTTGACCTTAGGAGGTATATAAAATATGTAATATAATTCAAAATGTGGTCAGAATTCCAAGGGTATTTTTCAGTTTCTAATTATTGAAAAATATTTTTACTTACTCTGAGAATTGTTCTCCCTATTTGTGTTATTGTAAATATCAACTGCGATAATAGGTCAAAGTACTTCAAAAACTACACATTATTGTATTGGTATGAGGAAATATTCATTTTAGTTTACCCTTCTTACTTTTAGAAGAACTAAGTAAAAACAATCCCTATGATAATGCTTTCCTTCTAAATATCAAACTAAGTGATAAATTTTTAAATTAAGAAAAGAAAACCCTAGTTGTGGCAAAATTTGTTTATACAGAGGGGATTTAAGAGGCTAGATCCCTAAAAACGAATTGCTAAAAATAAGTACAAATATCAAAAATGACCATTAAAAAATCAGAATGACTAGTATAGTTAAATCACATTGACCCAAAACACTATTAATTGAGACGGAGCTCGTTTTCTATTTTCGGTAGCATTAAGATGAATCAGATTTTTTTTTTTAGGTACATATATTAATCAGAGCTGCTAAACTACAGGTAAAACAGTGCCATACTAAACGGACTTTATCGCAATTCTAGAAAATCTGAAATGATTAACAATGAGAGAAAATAGAGTTGAAGAAATGTCACATCTCATCATTTTTATCCCCTTTTTCCTAATAATTGAGTTTCTTTCTCCCATACTTCTTATACTTATCATTCATTTTTTTCCTCTTCAAGTCAATACACACATTTAAAAAATGTCAGACTGTTTAGAAAACAACAAATCAAACCAAACACTCCTATGAAGTTGCATATTTCAATAAATCTCCATGACGTTTGACTTGGAAATGCTGTATAACTGCTTAAATTACCTCTTCCATGATTGAAATTTTTTAAAGCAATTCATTAAAATAGAAGTTTTTCAAGGCAATTAAAAATAATTTCTTTGTTTCATGCAATTTCATATTCTTGAAAGTCCTGATGATAAAACATGAGGAAAGGAGAATTGGTAAAAGTAAGTCCTACTTAAGTATTTTTTTAAACCACTAAGGTACCACTTCACAAAAATGATGTTGACCTGTCAGTTATACCTTCTTTTCTCTGTGGGTATGCCTCCATTTTGCAGGGGAGATATACATATTGGCATGTATTGAAATAGTCTGAATCAAATTATCATCTAGTTGAGATGGGGTTATAGCAAGAGGATGTCTCCATGACTCAAAATTCCACTGAGAGGAACTGCAGTGTCAAACTTGTGATATGGTGTCAAGATGAAATATGCTTTGAATTTTATTAATAGTAGGGAGCATATTTCACTGCTCATTCAAGTGTCATGCAAGAACTAGGTGAGTGTTGCCAATATAAGTGGATGGAGATCAACACTTTTTTGACACTCCTGCTACCAAGTGCCTATAAAATGTTTATACCTAAAACTGTGTCAAATTATGCTAATTGAGTACTGAAAAAACACTGTAAGTTGAAGTATTCAAAAAGTATATTTCTTGGAATCTCATGGGGCTCTTCAAATTAGGCACTTGGGAGAACTTTTTCCCTCTTCCAAGTACCGTCAAAGTACAATGTCTTAAAGTGTCACCAGGAAAGCAAATTCATTTAAATTCTTGATCATACATATATGAAGTATTAAAGGTTTTACCATCAGTAGTTTCTTTTTAGCCCAGTTGTTCTAGTATCAGTTAGAAATATTTTTTTTTTTATAGAAAGCTTGTGTTTATTATAAAAGATACTCCAAGCCCAGCTCAGGGTCTTTAACAACATCAGCCACCAGTAGATGCTAACAATAAATCAGGTGTGATTGTGAGTCAGGAAGAAAATGAAATAAAATACTGCTTCCTAGGAGAGATTTTTTTTTTTTCTTCTCTCAGGTCAAAATAAACAGGGATTTTTCTGAATGTCATTATAGACGAAGACAACTTCAGTGACTTCTCAATTTTACATGAGAATATTCTACTTTCAGGACTATAAATAACAATCCTTGAGTTCCCAAATTCTGACCATATTCTATTAAAATCATTTTTTTCACTTTTCTGTTAAACTGTATTTAATCCTTTGTGTCAATGTGCTCAGAAAGATAGTAAAGGTATATCTGAACTTTGCCTTAAACTTCTTTAATCTTTTTTTAAGCTCTCATTCATGTAACACAGATTCAGCAATCTGATTTCAACACCCCATCTCCCGGGGGAAAAAATGTTAAGATTTCCAAGTTCAGAGACCAGTGTGAAACTGGTTCTCCTCAACTAAAAGATCTTTAATTCTAACCGCAGACTCTCTACAGTGCCTCCTGGAGACCTTTCAAGTCCTTTGAATTCCAATGGTAGTAAAAGGTCTTTTGTACTGGCTAAAGGGGTCCTAGAACGAGGGACTGGTAATGGCATATGGCACAGGTGGTCACAGAGAATTTCCCTCTGGTATGGAAAACATCAACCCTCCTACAAGGCAGCATATGCCACCGAGAACACATCTGCCCAAAACCTTTGTTCCCTATGCTGGCAAGGAGCACAACTTAGCAACCCATTCAAAATACTGTTGCATTTCCAAGGCCCCTAACAATGTGGGATTCAGCTGTGGAAGAAGCCGACTGATAGTGCTCGTTCTGCCACATTCTTCCCACTTTCTAAAGCACAAATAGACGAATAAATCTCTCCAGAAATGTTTGCTTGCAGGGCTGAGAGTCTATTCCTAACTCTTGTGTCTTCTCATCCAATTCCAAGAGCAGTCTCCAGTGTGAAGTAGTTCTGAACAATTTTGCCTGTAAACAAGAAACCCCGTTGTTTTTGACCGTTCCTCACTGTTTCCGTTCAATGTCTCTTATCTCCGTTAAAAAAGAAGTCACTTGGGCTTCCCTGGTGGCGCAGTGGTTAAGAATCCGCCTGCCAATGCAGAGGACATGGGTTCAAGCCCTGCTCTGGGAAGATCCCACATGCCGCGGAGCAACGAAGCCCATGCGCCACAACTACTGAGCCTGCGCTCTAGAGCCCGCGAGCCACAACTACTGAAGCCCACATGCCACAACTACTGAAGCCCGCGCACCTAGAGCCCGTGGTCTACGGCAAGAAAAGCCACCGATGAGAAGCCCGCACATCGCAACGAAGAGTAGCCCCCCTCTCGCCGCAACTAGAGAAAGCCCGCGCTCAGCAACAGAGACCCAACTCAACCAACAAATAAATAATAAAAATTTTAAAAAAAAAGAAGTCACTTTATCTCATGCCCCTTTGGTATACTTCTAATATTTTTGCATGAGAAATTATATATTCCAATGATAGTGACATTCCCATGCCTAAGAAGATCTGCCGGCAGATGGAAAGCAAGTCAGAGCTCTCTAGGCCTGAAAAGACAATTAAACCTCTAGCCCAGATTGGTGGTGATTACTGGCTACCAGTTATTCAAAGGCTTTATGACCCAAGCTGGTTGTAGTCCATGTTATGGCAACAAAACCAAATCACAATTGAAGTGCATGCTTGATAAAGAGCCTTCCATTTATAAGAACAGCTTTAGCAATTAGTTTCCTGTAACAGAGAGAGCAAGAGATAGCACTTTACTAGTTTCATGTGACAAAAATGGCGGGATGATTTTTTAAAATCATCAGCCCTCCAGAGCAAATATAAAAATTATTACCATTATTATGCATAGTATATTAGATTACAAGACTGATGCACCCTATGCTGAAGCTAAATTAAAAGAATACCATACTATATTAGAAAAAAGTAATCAGTGTACTCAACATCTTACTATAGTTTATGTTCCCTTTTCCTGAAAACTTTCTAGCCCATGGGAGAGAATATTTGATGGTTATTCTGACAAATACTACTGCTGGAAGACGGTCTCTATATGGTAGCAACAACCATCCTACCCAGCCTAGTTCTTTCTGCACTGCTCATCTTTTCTCTTTTGGGACCTGTAGTTTCTTCTAGAAAAGGATTTTTTTGTCACTGCACTTTAAGTCAGTGGCAGTTTTAAATGATAAACCTATTTGACAGGTGATTTGTTGCCTTCCTATCTTTCTTAGAAAGTAAGGAACAGGCAGCAAAATATGAAAATTGAAATAATTGAAGTTCTTTTAACAGATGGAAAATTTGGACTGCTCCTCAGCTTTCTAGAAATTAATCTCCACAACCGTGCCAGAAAATAAGGAAATGCTTTTATAAAAATTGATGATAGGGGTATCTTAAGGGGGCATAGGAGCTCCCAATGGCCAAAGGTAGAACAATTTGAGAAAAACAAAAAAAGAGCTTTTTTTAAGTAGCAAAAAAAAAAAAAAAAAAAAAAAAAAAAAAAAAAGTAGGATTCAGGTCTTACAATCCTCCTGCTTTGCCATCATCAGCAGACTGGACCTCAACCTCCAGCCCAGCAAATCCCATCATTGTTACAAGGAGGCTGCAGCAGCTCTAAGCTTCATATTCCCAGATGACATGGTTCAACAGAACAAGGAACGAGGCAGCGGTAAAACAAAAAACACAAATAAATTTTTCAAATTAAAAAAGGGACAGCACTGGATTATAACCCAAAACATAATATAAATATCCACGGGTCCATATTAATATAAGTGAATGACTGAATAAGTAAATAAATATGGGAAAAGACACAAATCTCTGATGCATAAGGATTCCAAATAATTTATGTAAATACACCACCTTCCAGGAAATGGAACATAACTCCCCACTCCATATAAGTGTGGCCTGCTCATAGTGACTTCCTCCCAAAGGTACAGTGTAGAAAGAGGGTAAAAAAAGTAGCTTTACAGTGTAAACGCTTGCAAACACTACCTCAACCAGGTGATCAAGGTCAACAGTGATAAATCACGTTTATAGTGTATACCCTTGATATCATGTGATTAAAACAACACTTTACCTCTGTGGTCTTCCTCCCCAAAACCCATAACCCCAGTTTAATCATGAGAAATACATCTGAAAAATCCCTATTGGGGGCATTTCACAAAATGCCTGATCACTACTCCTGAAAACTGTCCAGGTCACCAAAAGCAAGGAAAATGTGAGAAACTGTCACAGCCAAGAGCAACTTAAAGAGATATCACTAAATGTAATGTGGCATCCTGGATGGGATCCTGGAACAGAAAAAGGACATTAGGCAGAAACTAAGGAAATCTGAATAAAGTAGGAACTTTAGCTAATAGTAATGTGTCAATATACAATCATTAATTTTCATATTAATATAAGATGTAATAATAGGAGAAACTGGGTGTGGGGTATACGAGAACTCTCTGTAATAACTTCATAGTTTTTCTGTAAATCTAAAATTGTTCTAAAATATTGAATCTCTACAACCCTTAGAATTTGTCTGAAGGTTACTTTCTTCATAACTCTAGCTCCACCTTACCGAAGCCAACTTGCTTTCTATTACAGATTCATGCTCATACGTACACATATATGGATATTTTGCTCTCATAGTCATTAGTCCTGTTCACCATATTTCTCAATTCTCCTGCCCCTTTTGAAGTTAGGCATAATCCTATTACTGCCCAATAAAATGTGAGAGGAAGTAAAATACATCACTTTCAGGCTCAAGATATAATAGCTATCACTAAATTCACTCCATTCTCTACACCGTGCCACAGCAGTAGTAGAAACGCAGATAGAGATTGAAGTTCCATAACTTGGATCACTGAGTGACTACAATGAACAGAACTCCTGACCACCCCGCGTCGGAAGAGAAATAAACTTTGATGTAAACTTTGATGTATCTCATTGTAGACAATGAGAACTTGAGTGTGTTTGTTACCACAGCATAGCTTGACCATCCTATCAGATACACATATGTGCACATTATTTATCACTTGATAACACAATGACTCTCAAAATGTCCCAGTAGAAAGTTTATTAGAATCTTCAAAAATACTGAATCAGTGTGCTGCACACCTGAAACTAACTAATATGATATTGCAGATAAACTATACTTGAAAGAGAGGAAGGAAGGAAGGAAGGAAGGAAGAATGGGAGACAGAAAGAGAGGGAAAGGAAGGAAGAAAGGGAAAAAACTTTCGGAGGAGATGGATATGTTCATGGCATAGATTTTGGTGATGGCTACACCGATGTACACTTATCTCCAAACTCATCAAGTTGTATACATTAAATATGTGCAGCTTTTTGTATTGTAAACCTCAATGAAGTGGTTCATCACAAAAAATGATTGAATTTAATGAAATAAAAGAAATCTTCCAAATATTACTGACAATCTGTACACAAAAGTTTTTATGTTTTGGACGTCCTTGTAAGAGAGTTGTGAGCTTCTAGAGGGAAAGAATTCTGTCTTGTTCTCCAATTTATCTCCCATATCTGGTGCACACTATGCACTACATGTGGAATTTTGTCATCAAATAGACAATAAATATGAAAATATTCAAAAAAATAAAAACCTTAATTCCTTATGGGATGCATATTTATCACAATGTGCTTATATTATAGGAGTAAAACGAGTATTTTAGGCAGAATTAGAATAGGAACTAGAATGAGTCTTTTACATCATTGGCTTACTGCCGGTTTAGAATTTTCAACGTTTTTAGTAATTCTTATACATCTTAACTATGGAGAATTATCTTCAGTTATGAATAGGGAAACCATTCCTATTGTAGTCGGTACTGGATTTTTCGGGTAGTTTTAGGGTTAAATTCCCTGTGTCTGGAGATAATTTGAGAGCTTGCTTTCTTTTTGAACCACTCTTAACATTGGTTCTTTTTTCTTAATGAGAAAGTACAAGTAGAGTGGCTAATATTTTTTTAAGAGAAAATAAATGTTTCACAGAAAGAAAAAACTTGAAAACACATCCCACAATAAAGCAGTGGGAAGATTCATTTTTTTATAACATAATTTTAAGAGGAAAACAATCTTTTATGATCCTTATAAATAGGTTAGTTACATATTCCTTCCACACTGATGTGCATTAAACAACATAAAAATCGTTGTAGAGAAATAGACTCATGATCCTCTTGAGGAGGTATAAAACCACCAAAGTGCACTTGATAGAGTAATACCCTGGGGTATCAAGAAATGATAATTCCTTCATTTCCCCTCTCAGAGCTCAGTTTATGCAGAAAGCACTAGAATTTTAAAACTTCAGGGCCCTTAACAAGATGCCAGTCATGGCCATATGTTTCCACCTTCAATGACATCCTCTGGCACCAAGTTCCAAAATCAAAATTTGTTTTACTTAAAATACATTTGTCAATTTAGAGGCATCAACACGCTCCTCTTTCTTCACTAAGCACATGAACATCACTGGGCCTGAGAGTTTAACCACTGTCATGCAAATTGCAATGTCATAAATAGAATACAGGGTCTGCCATATTCTTTTCTACACGATTATTTTAAAGATTTAATTTTTTATCAAAATAACCCATCATATAGGACAAATCAAAAGGTACTACAGCATATGATAGATTTCCCAGAAAAGTATATTTTAAAAATATATTTTTTATGTTATACTTAATACATATATAATATTCTATAAGGCTATCACTCTGCTTAGCTCAATAAACTTCGTATGTGAATAAGTCTTGCAGAGTATTTTGATTACCTCTCTAACAGAAGATTCATCACCTAATATTTATTTGAAATAGTGGAAGAAACCTTGAAATTCCTTGCTTATCACACATACCAGCTTTACCATATCATCATGGCTAACAATGGATAAAGATTGGAAATGGAATAGGAAATCCTCCTTAAGGAAGAAGATAGATGACTTATGAGGGTTCAGATAAATAATTGATACCTTTAAAAGATATGACTTTTTACTACAGCTATACAGAAACATACACAATACAAATAGATTTTAATAGGATCATAAAGATAAGTTAATTGTGCTTTGGTGATAGGATTGTTGGAATATGGTTTTTAATGCTCTAAAGTAATCATTAATAAAGGACTCTTAAGGATAAGCTGATCAACAAGAGTAATAGAAGTAACATGTTAAAAACATAAGCAGAATATTCAAAGTTTAAACATTTACAAATACAATTTATTTTCCTTAGCACTTTAAACTCTAACAAAATGGCATTTTTGTCTCCACAAAAATCCATTTGAAATCAAATGCATAACACCTAGAAATCCCACTGAGCTCATCTCTTCTTTTGAAAACTGTCAGATGTACTTTAAATAGTGGGGGTCTCGATGCTACAGTCGGGTTTATAATTTGCAACAATACACTTCTTATTACTTACAGGAAAATCATTTCCACAATGACTCACTGATGCCTCTCCCTCTAATCATCATTTCTGCAGCATTTAGGTACAAGATGCCTGGTGTCCTCTCTTCAGATGCCAACAGAATGACAATGAGTCAGCAACATTAGCAGATAAAGTCACAGTCAGAAGCTGTGTGACCGCCCTATGGACCGCAGAGAAAACGCTGAGGGCATCCTTCACAAGTGGACGCAAGAGGACTTCCAGGCAGCAAAAGAAAGTTACCAAACAAATGTGGCTCTTCAAGAATACAGTGGGACGCTGAGGAGGAATTATCAACTAGGAAATTCACTGGCTGTAGACTTGCCTCTGGGCTTTTCATCAAGCAGCACAAAACCTGTGTGAGTCTTTGAGATTCCTGTAGAACGAGGAAGAAAATATCTTGCCATTCACTCTTTCAGTTACTGATCTTACCTGAACGTTGTCAGATTTTTTTTTTTTTTTTTTTTTTTTTTTTTTTTGCTGTACGTGGGCCTCTCACTGTTGTGGCCCCTCCCGTTGTGGAGCACAGGCTCCGGACGCGCAGGCTCAGCTGCCGTGGCTCACAGGCCCAGCCGCTCCGCGGCATGTGGGATCTTCCTGGACCGGGGCACGAACCCGTGTCCCCTGCATCGGCAGGCGGACTCTCAACCACTGCGCCACCAGGGAAGCCCTGTCAGGTATTTTAATGTTTTAAGAAAAACAGGAGTACCTTGGAGAGTCTACTGAGATTGAATTCTTAGTTGCCAAAATGTAAGGTTTTTAAACACTTTAAAATTACTCTACCCTTTGGACACTGCGATGGTTAATTTTGTCAACTTGAGTGGGCCACATAGTGCCCAGGTATTTGGTCAAGCATAAATCTGGTTGTGTCTGTGAGAGTGTTTTTGAATGAAATTAACATCTGAATTGGCAGACTGAGTAGAGTAGATTGCCCTCCCCAATGTGGGTGGGCTTCATCCAATCAGTTGAAGGCCTGAATAGGACAAAAAGGCTGACCTTCCCTTGAATAACAAAATTCTTCCTGCCCGACAAGTTTTGAACTAGAACACTGGCTTTTTTCCTACTGTTGAACTCAGACTGAAACATCAGCATTTCCTGGGTCTCAAGCCTCCACCTTATAACTGAAACTGACCCATTGGCTCTCATGGGTTTCCAGCTTGTCAACTGCAGGTCTTGGGACTTGCCAGCCTTCACGACTGTGTGAGCCAATTCCTTAAAATTACATAAATAAATAATGTAAGTAAATAAATAAATTTATCTATTTTTCCATCTTATTGGTTCTCTTTCTCTGGAGAAACCTGACAAATGCAGACACCTTTGCATAGGAAAGGAATTTGGCTCTCCTAATTTTATATATTTGTTGGGCAGTGTCTGGATGTACAGTGGACATATCGTTTAACTGAGTTGACCAGTCAATTTAGAAAAATATAATCATCAACCACTCGGTTTTGTTGAATGATGTGGACAGTTTAAAGGTAAAACAAGCTGTGTTCAGAGACAAGCCCAGAAAATATATTCTGGTTTGTAAACTCTTGCCGAAATTATAACACAAATTGAAAAGTCCCCAATTTCTCAATATATACTTAGCCAGTAATATTATTTCTGAGCTTCTTATTCTCTTGAATTATCTGTAAGTCCACAAACAGCATTTCTGAGAAAAGTGGATGAGTAGCAAGGAGAGGAATTGAACCACTCAAGGATGACTATAGAAGGAGTAATTCTGAGTGGATTAAACACATGTTATTCCCAACATACAAATATTTGTTGAAGATGATCACAAATCACAAGCTCTAAAGAAGTCTTTCTATTCTCCTGGATCTCTCTTTTTTTTTTTTTTTTTTTTTTTTGCAGTACACAGGCCTCTCACTGTTGTGGCCACTCCCTCTGCGGAGCACAGGCTCCGGATGATGCAGGCCCAGCGGCCATGGCTCACGGGCCCAGCCGCTCCGCGGCATGTGGGATCTTCCTGGACCGGGGCACGAACCCGTGTCCCCTGCATCGGCAGGCGGACTCTCAACCACTGCGCCACAAGGGAAGCCACTCTCCTGGATCTCTTGGCCAGGCTCAAGGAATCCTAAGTTAGGCTCAACTTTACATATTCTGGAAGCAATAATATCCTTCCATATCAGACACGTACACCTGAAAAGGGAGGGGGGGATCAATCTAAAATATACACAGACAGTGTTTAAACTTCAATATGAAAAAAAGTGCATTTATCAAAATTTCACTTAAGTAGGCCTGAAGATTTAAAAAACACCACTGGGGAATAAGAAGCAGTTAGAAAAACTGCACTAGAACTTTGTACCCCTAGTATTTGGACTGAGACAATTTCCAATAGCTGAAGTACATGTCAAAAATATTATGTTCTGAATAAAGGGACCATGAATGAAAGGCAGCCTTCAGATACCTAAAGTCTCCTATATAATGGATCTGGCAGAATATCAGAGGCAGGAATGATCTGACACATAATCTGTTAGTTGCTCTCAGAAGGATCTTTGTTCAGTGGTTGGATGGATTTCACTGATTGCTGGCCCCTGAGGATGTCAATAGTGCCACGTAGATAGAGAATCCAAAGTCCAGCTGAAACAGGAAAGACTAAGGGAGAAGTCTTGATGTCTCAGTGCTCTAGTCTAAAAGGAAGAAAATCTTTGCTGATCCTAATAAATATAACTTTGTTGTAATAATTACATGATTGTATGGTTGTAACTCCCTTTGGGAAAATTTGTTCAAGTTTCCATAACAACTTGATACAGGTTTTTAATATGGTTATAACTTTCTCTGGATTTATGATCTCAGAATTTTTTCCTCCCCTTGGCTCAGCAGTACTCAATTCCAATAACATTAATTTCATAATGAGCCTCCTTTGCTAACTTAGCTGCAGATCTATTTCAGTTCCAAGGCGATCTATGTAATTTAAAGAAGAAACACGACTGTTGAAAACTTTACAACCATGGGAAGGGAAATTCAGTGTTTCTATTGCTCTCATATTTATTTTTCATTTTAAAATATTCATAAAAGTATTTATTTTTACTTTCTAAATTTATAGTCCACTTCTTCTCTTCATGGACATTTTTTTTTTTTTTTTTTTTTTTTTTTGCTGTACGTGGGCCTCTCACTGTTGTGGCCCCTCCCGTTGTGGAGCACAGGCTCCGGACACGCAGGCTCAGCTGCCGTGGCTCACAGGCCCAGCCGCTCTGCGGCATGTGGGATCTTCCCGGACCAGGGCACGAACCCGTGTCCCCTGCATCGGCAGGCGGACTCTCAACCACTGCACCACCAGGGAAGCCCTCTTCATGGACGTTTCTACATTCTGGTCCAGATTTGCCATTCCAAGTCTTCAAAGACTATTGTTTAATAGGAAAGCAGATGATTGATAGATAACAGAAAAGCAGAAAGGGGACTGAGCTAGAGGGAACTTTGCCCTTCTATTTGTTTTCTTTGCCATAAGTATTAAAACAAAATTTTTTAAAGTGGAGAGAAGGAGTTACGATTGAAAATCTAAAAATAAAATTCTAACTCTGCCATCTATTTGTTTACATACATTTCTTAAATCCTCAGGTCCTTAGTTTCTACATCTGAAAAATAGAATGAAACCAAAATTATTTATAATATATAAAACACCAAGCACAAGTGCCTAGCATGTAACAAGCCCTCAAATACAGTCGACAAAGATCACTGTTTCCTGCCATCATTTCTATTACTCGTATTATTAGTCTCCTACTAACAATGTTAATCTCCTTCAGTCCTTCAGCAAATGTGGTAGGCCTTCAGATGCCTATACCCTATTCTCTGGAACCTGTGAATATGTTATGTTACATGGTTAAAGAACATTGCAGATGAAATTAAGGTTATGGACCACATTGGCTTACAATCCCCGGTTTTCCGGTGGTCACAGTACAGTGGGATAGACAGACACAAACCAATTTTTAAAAATTATACAAATTAGTGAAATAAAAAAGTGATCTCAGATCTCAAATCATACTTTATATTTCACTTATATGCCTGGCCCAGCGATTACTGCCAACATCTGCTACTGACCAAATTCACAGATTCCTTGCCTCCAAACATTGGCCACATTGCCTTGCGCCACTATTATGGTTCTTGTCGTGGGGTCATATCAACAAGTATTTGATCTTCTTCAATACTAACTGGATTGCAAAATGGATATTGTAAAAAAATAAGTTGGGCTTATTTGAATACAAACAAAGAGAAGCGGGGGCTCTTCCTTTTTTTCTCCTTGAAATACACACACAAATGCATACCACTATGCAAAGACCTTAAAATATTGAATGTTAAAATTACTGTATCAGAAAAAAATGGTAAATTTCCAGTGGATGAGCCCAGAAGACACCATCTTAACCAAGTGATCATGGTCAACATCACCAGTAATAAGACTTAACTTCATTATGTACTCTGCATATGACGCACAGATCATTTCTTGCCGAAAATACATAATCTTAATCTAATGATGAAAAAATAAGACACAAACTGGACAAACTGATGAAATGTGAATTATCTTTTTTTATTATTTTTTTTAATTGAAGTATAATTGATTTACGATTTCGTGTTAGTTTCAGGTGTACAGCAAAGTGATTTAGTTTTATATATTATATATATATACATATATATATATATATATATATACACATATATTATTTTTTTTTTTAACTTTTTTTCCGGCTATGTTGGGTCTTCGTTACTGCGTGCTGGCTTTCTCTAGTTGTGGCGAGTAGGGGCTGCTCTTCGTTGAGGGCTTCTCATTGCGGTGGCTTCTCTTGTCACAGAGCACGGGCTCTAGGCACACAGGCTTCAGTAGTTGCAGCACACGGGCTCAGTAGTTGTGGCTCGTGGGCTCTAGAGCACAGGCTCAGTAGTTGTGGCGCATGGCTTAGTTGCTCCACGGCATGTGGAATCTTCCCGGAGCAGGGTTTGAACCCATGTCCCCTGCATTGGCAGGCAGATTCTTAACCACTGCACCATCAGGTAAGCTCCAATATACACATATATCCTTTTTCAGATAAATTAGGAGTCTGGGATTAACATATACACACTATTATATATAAAATAGATAACCAGCAAGGGTCTACTGTATAGCACAGGGAACAATACTGAATATTTTGTAATAACCTATAAGGGAAAAGAATCTGAATTATCTTGAATTTGAAGAAATTTAAATAAACAACAATTCATTTAATAGTATTATAGCACTTTTAATTTTCTGGTTTTGAGCATTGTGCTATGGTTATGTAAATTTTAATGAAAGGGGAAGCTGAGTTCCGTAGTTTTTGTAAATTTGTGTAAGTCTAAAGTTGTTCCAAAATAAAAAGTTAAAAATAGAAAATAATCTACCATATCGGGAGTTAGATACTCCCAGGTAGACTTCAATGCAAAGCAGGTCTCCCTCATATTGCCATATTCATGTTTGAGCATCTCACAAACTTGTCTCCAAAGTAGCCAATTAGGAACAAGGGGGAGGCTCAGTCCCAAGACCGGTGAAGTGTTTTGATTGAGTGGACTGGAGAAAACGAGGAACTGGATTGAGACAGGCCTACCAATTTCACTCAGACCACCTGCCTGTTTCGGATACAAGCCAGTGACCTAAACATGATGGGCCATTACCAGCCCTCTGCTGGCATTCTGAAATGACTACATAGGAGACAAATCTGTGAGTGAGGAGATTTGCAAATGGCATGGGAACAGCAGAGGAGTAATGACTTTTCATGAGCATTCTGAGACACCTCTCACACACACATACATTAAGTCACCAGGAGCTATGCTGCATGAATTAACAGAGACTATTCACCCAAAAGAAAACTTTTCCCCAGTAAGTTGTGACATGTAATGCAATATGTTATAAAAAAAAAAAACCAAAACTCTAAATAGTACTTTTCATCACATTTCTTGAGGCAACAGAATGAATTTTTTTAACACAATTATTTCTTAGTTTGCTCTTTTTCTGTCAAGCATGCAACTGCTTTTCCTTTCTTCTGAAGTAGTTCATATTATGATGAGTGAAAGGAGAGAAATAAAAAGAGCTATGATTGTGTCAACCACAACTGAACAAATACATCTATTAAAAAGAACTCCCACCAGAAATCTTAGAAGCCTCACAAAGTCTCATTTTTTTCCACATACTAACTCTATCATGAACTGAAACTTCCCTTTCTTTTATTTTAAATTATTGTAATTGTCCCCTGTGCATATTCCAACCAGTATTTATGTTGTGTCAGATGACAATACACTAGTAAATTTGGTGTTTTAATGGTTATAATAACTCTAATAAAGAAATTAAATCAGATGTCATATGTGAAATGTACATTTTTTTGCCTCTAACAATAAATTGAATTATAGCAGGCTAAATATTACAAAGCAAAACATGTATCCATTAGCAATTGAAAGCATGTGTTGAAACTATTCTAAGCAGACAAGGCTTTGGAGGCAGCGGGGGAGCAAGCAAAGGTGCTGGTTGCCTCAAACGTGGTCCTTTTTCCCAATTTTTTCAACTTCATCCTTTATGATAATTCCCTCTAAGTTTCATCCTGAAGAGCAACACGCTGTACCCTTCCCTACCTCTGGTCAAACCAAAATCCTAGAACCCAGGCCCATAATTTTAGTATGCATATAATTTCACATGGCTGATGAGTATAACACACCATGGATAAACAGCAGGGAGGGGCTAAATGGAAAACTCATCTGTTAGTTTTCCCACTTGGAGGTTGTTATTTTTTAAATTACTGATATTGGACACTGTAGGAGTGCCCTTTTTCATACACATTGAAGCATTCCACTGGCCCCAGGAGTCACTAAGACTAGTGGATTTTAATAGTTATAGATCTTAAATGGAGGGTTAGAAATTGTTTCTTTTCATTACAGTTACAACAAGGAATTAACCCCAAGGGTATCCACTTAATTTCATAATATATAGACTGGAACGCTAATGTGACTGTTCTACAGTGTAATAAAGAGGCAACTGGCCCTTCTCTCCCCGGGGTGGGTTTCTGTAAAATGTACCACAAAAAAAATGTAAAACGAAGAAGATTTGAAGTTAACAAGCTCCATAATGTCACCAGCTCCAGTGCCGGGTGTGAGCAAGCCCTCATAGGCACTGAGCACTGCTTCAGTGGGAAGCTCAGCCCCAGCAGTTTTCTTTGAATCGCTTCACTGACACAAGGAAAATGGAAAATGAGAGAAGGAAGGATAATTTACAATTAAGCACAGAAAGTCACGAAGACAGAGAAGAGACTTGGAACAGGACTTGTTAATTACCCTGTTTCTGAGATGGGATCAGAAGTGCACACTGGCCACTTCCCATCATGTCAGCTTAACCCTTTGTACTCTGCAGTGACCTCAGCTCCATCTTATGGGAACTCTCTCCCTCCTTGCTAGAAACTGAAGCAACACCAAAGGTTAGGATTTTCCATCTTCAGGCTCCAAGTGTCTGAAGCCACTTCCTGGCAGAGACTTGAAATCTTGGATCCCTGATCATTAGCCCTCTCATTTAAAGACATTTTTATTTCCCAATGCTTTTTCATGATGTTTGACTATGACTCTCCGAGCCAAAAGAGCAGAAGGACACTATTTCAGAAACAGAGCTTTAAACAGAAGTGGGACAGGACAGTGGGAGAGGCTAATGGCAATTCAATAAAAGCACAACCCAGAGAGAACGTTCTTCTCTTATATTATGTATTTCCAACATATATTGTCATATTTGACCCACGACAGGCTTCTAGCCAGTCATTACTTGGGACTCACTTCTTCCCAAAAGTGTCAGCTCTCTAGAAATCTGCAAATTTGCCAGTCAACTAGAGAAAAGCTGATGATCCAGAGAGGAGAAAAAGCAGATCACTTAACTCATTTGTTCTCATCTTTCATGCAGATTTCATTTCCAGAGATAGATAATATTGTATAGGAAAGTCACAAAGGAACTCTGCCTTCAACGAAAAGCATCCCTTTATAAATCAAAATTCCAGCCTTCCCTCCTAAGACAGGAAGCAGTGGCCTGAAGCAGATGTCAAGAGAGCTGCCAGGAGGGCGCCAGAGATGAGTAGGCGCTAAAGAGGACAAAGGAAGACATTTATCACAAGGGAAAGTTGGGTGTCCTCGCTTCTGGCTGAGAGCTACAGAAACCATTTTTAAGAGAGCTCAGAATCATTCACAAACCTGCGAGGAGCAAGAAGAAAGTTGAGGAAGACATCCAGAAAACAAACACGATCAGGATTCTACCAAAAAACCAAAGTTAGACAGTGTACATGGCTTAGCAGGTGATTCTTCATTTAGGCAAGAGGCCAAGATTTTTGTAAATATAAACCATGGACTCAGTATCAAGGATGAAAGGAGTAATGTATATGCTGATCAATGGTCACAAACTTTTCTATCCCCATATTTCCTCATTCCCCATTTTATCTCCTTAAAACCACATGTCTCTATAAGCTACATTTCCTGAATATATCAAATGTTGACTTATTAAAAGTTGTGTGTATCTTAGAATAGCTCCTTAAAGGTTTTTCCCCAATGATTTTAATTGTGTTTGTTCTGGGCTCATAAACAGGGAACTTGAAGCATTTAAAAAAACACACAAGTGTGGTATCCAAATGTTTTGTTTTTTCTAAGCTCAATGCACTTCAATTGGCTCTTCCCTTTAAAAAAATATAATTAAAAGGAATAAGCTCACCTATTTAGAAATTTCTCATTTCTTTATTTACCTTAAATCTTTCATGCAAGAAACTGTTAATGTTCTTTGCTTTGTTTTGTACTAAATAGAAATAAGATACAAAACAATTCTCTAATTCGGATTACATGGGATGTATGCCTTACAAGTTTGATTTTCTGAATTTCCCCTGACATTTTCAAATTGAATATCATAGTCAATATCAGTCTAACCAATAAAAAGCAATTTAATTTTTACAAAGAACAAAGAGAATATCTAAATTTGGCATATCAGACAGTTTTTTGTCTCTGTTGAATTATTTCAGGAGATATTTTAGTTAAACTGAGTTAAAACAGCAAATTTCATAATCCTTCAAGTAATGTAAGACTGTAGCCCCGATATAATTATTTAGGGCAAAAGCTTATTCATATCATATCGTACTTGATAACATATCTGAAATACGTACTCCTATCTGTTCTGTTTATAACACTATTTGCCTTACAGGTCATAGTCTCAAAGACTATAAGCTTTTTGATATCAGATACATCACCAGAGTATGTGATTTTCCAATATCTATAACATTGTTAATGATTATTTGGATTATTATTTCTTGAGTAATATAATACTTCTTAAATGATATAAATGCTTACTATAACATAAATAGAATAAGCATATCTATTTATCATATATTGTCTCTCCCAAATGACACAGGCTATTACAAAAATGGAATATAAACACACCAAAAACAAAAACAAACAAACAAAAAATTTTTGTTCTTTACAAGTTTCCAAAGATCACACAGGTAGATAGCCAGTGAAAGAACAAAAATCGTATCTCTGACAGCTGTACTGCTGTGAAAATCAGAAATATTCCCTCAACTCTTTAACTCTGGCCCAGACAATCTCTTGAACTTTTGCCCAACGTGACCAATGACCCTGGAGACAATGGCCCAAAACTGAATGCTTTAGTTTCTATTGTAAAACTGTTCCTTCTCCCATGTTTCCCCTTTAGGTGAAAAGGAAGAGTCATTTTCTAAGGCCACAGGGATTGTTTTGGACATGTTAAATTGAAAGACTATTAGGCTTGCATTTGGATGTATCAGGTAACCATTTGGATATGAGTGTTAGCCTCCAGGCTGGAGAAATAAATTAGGGAATCACTAATATAGAGATGGGATTTAATCCATGAAATTACCTATGCGGTGAATATAGATGAAGAAGAGAAAAAGTGTGAGAATTGAGCTACAGAGGGAGAACTCCATAATCTAGTGGAGAGGAGAGGAAGCTATGAGAGGACATAGAAAGAAGCAGACAGTGAGGTGGGCAGGCATCCTGGCTAGTGTGGGAGCCTGTATTTCAAGTGCAGCAGGTGTTTCAAGAAGGAACGTGATCAACTCTGTCAACTGCTACTGATAGGTCAGGTTTATTGAGAATGTCTTTTTTTTTTTTTTGGTGGTACGTGGGCCTCTCACTGCTGTGGCCTCTCCCGTTGTGGAGCACAGGCTCCGGACGCGCAGGCTCGGCGGCCATGGCTCACGGGCCCAGCCGCTCCGTGGCATGTGGGATCTTCCCGGACCGGAGCACGAACCCGTGTCCCCTGCATTGGCAGGCGGACTCTCAACCACTGTGCCACCAGGGAATCCCGATAGGTCAGGTTTAGATAGTTAGCCGATGACTTTATTAACATCGTGATTATCAGTGAACTTGATAAGAGCTGTTTCAGTGAGTGCTGAGGGTGAAAACATGATTGGAGTGGCTCCAAAAGTGGAGTGGCAAAGACAAAGAGGACACATTGTAAGAAATCTCCAGTAAAAAGGAGTGGATAATTGAGATGGTAACTGGAGAGGGACATTGAGTCAGAGTATTTTTTTAAGATAGAAAAAAAAATCACACAATATGCTTATGTATCAATGGGAATGAACCATTAGAAAGTGAAATTTTGGTTTTGCAGTAGAGCAAAGAAATAATTGCCGTGTGATTCCCTTGAGTAGGGAAGAGGGTGGAATCCAGTTGACAGGTGAGACAGACAAGCAGGGGGAGTTCATCAATAACACCAGGGAGGAGGGCAGAGTTCATGAGGTGGATAGATGTGGTGGTGGCAGCAGATGGAAATTTCTCATCTGATGGCTTATGTTTTCTTATCATTCAGGTCTCAGAGCAGCTGCCACCACTCAAAGAGCCTTCCTTAACCACCAAATCTAAGTAGCTCTCCTTTCCATAGGGTCCCATACAACCCTATTTTACTATCTCTGTAGCACTTATGACGTTTTTAAAAACACTGTTGTATAATTTGTTTAATTGATTATGTATACATTTCCCAACTAAGAGCATAGACCTTCCTTCTCTTCTTTACTGCTATATCCTTAATCCCCATAGCTGAAAAGCAGAGAATACAAATAGTAGTTCAATATGTAATTGTTAAATAAATGAATTAATGAACACTTCAGAAACAAGCACTTCCAAGAATCCAAATGATTTCAGATGTGATATTACCAGTCTCAAGTATCTTTCTAGAGCTATTCATACAGGTAGCAAAGTATGTGGATAGTTGTGCCTTTATTACCTGCTCTATTGAAAATGTACACTCTGGAAAGTTTTGTAATAGTGAATTAGATACTCGTGGGCACGTTATAGGTTGCAGACTATGGGCATTACAGAGCAAGAGCAGGTGTCTCCAACACAAAAAGTCCAGCTAGTCTCACCGGCACTACACGTGGCGTACAAAGGAGGGTGCAGAGAAGGAAATGATCAGTCAGAAAACAGAGAAAAGCCCTGGAATTCAAAACCATTAAATAAGAGAAAATTATCCTTAAATGTTTGTCTAGCACTTGATGTTTGCTTCCCATAATTTTTATTAGAACTTCACCACTTCATTGTTTTGTTAGGCTCATTTTTTTCTTTTTTTTTTCTTTTTTTTTTTTTTTGGTATTTTTTGTGGTACGCGGGCCTCTCACCGCTGTGGCCTCTCCCGCCGCCGAGCACAGGCTCCGGACGCGCAGGCCCAGCGGCCATGGCTCACGGGCCCAGCCGCTCCGCGGCACGTGGGATCTTCCCGGACCGGGGCACGAACCCGTGTCCCCTGCATCGGCAGGCGGACTCTCAACCACTGCGCCACCAGGGAACCCCTGTGAGGCTCATTTTTACAGAGCTGTAAACTGATCCTCTAAGATAGGGGTCCCCAACCGCTGGGCCACGGACCGCCACAGGTCCACAGGTCCGTATTAGGAACGGGGCCGCACAGCAGGAGGTAAGCTGCGGGCGGGCGAGCAAGAAAAGCTTCACCTGCGGCTCTCCATCACTCGCCTTACGGCCTGAACCATCCACCACCACCCCCGTCCGTGGAAAAATTGTCTTGCACAAAACTGGTCCCTGGTGCCAAAAATGTTGGCGACCGCTTCTCTAAGAGATTACGTGATTAGGTGCTCCACACAGAGGAACTTACCTGCAGCTGCAGAAAAAGAATTCACAATCATGCTGCCTGCTTTTCTTAGCCCGCCTAAGTCAACCATCCCTCAGAGAGCCACAGAATGGAAGAGTCGATGGTTGGATGATCACCAGCAACAGTAGTTGGCCATTACTTTTTTTTTTTTTTTTTTTTTTGAGACTGATTTTACCTCTCTGGGCTGACTTGCATTAACCTGAATTTGAGAATATTTATGCAGAAGAAATAGTGCATCCATATACTGGCTAGTACCCCCTTTATGTCATTTAATTTACAGGTTCCCAAGGGGGGAAATGGCTTCTTTTTTTGGTTGTCCCTTTTTTTTTTTTTTTTTTTTTTTTTCCTGAGACTGATTTTACCTCTCTGGGCTGACTTGCATTAACCTGAATTTGAGAATATTTATGCAGAAGAAATAGTGCATCCATGAACACCAAGTCCAAATCCTGATAGGAGTGTTTATTCCTTGGTCGAGTTATGCCCAAAAGCGATTAGACATTATTCAGTGGCCCTGGGTTTAATCTGTTATTGATACCAGTTAGACAGTGGGAATCCCTGAAATTATCTATGGCTAGGCACCCTGGAAATTTTCCTAGGCTATTTTTCAAAGGTTATCTGGTATTGCTGGTCACCCTTGCCAAACAGAAATACAAGAGGCAGAGAAATGAGGAAACTGAGAAATAAGGATATAGATATCCTTCAAAAAAAAAAAAAAAAACAGTTTTGATAAAAGAAAAAAAATACAAGATACAATCTAAGAGTTTGCCCTTTTCATTTAGTTTATTTTTTTTAATTTTTAGTAGTGGAAGAGGCTTTGTTTTGAAGAGTTCATCATCCTTCTTCCAAAACTGTGTTTCCCAAATGAGAAACAACATTCCATTCTCCTCTACATCTCCAATGAAGGAGAATTTCACACCCCAGATCCAAACCACATATTAGAATAATAATATTCTGCCTGAGGCGAGGAATGAATTCCGTAATCTACCTCTCTGTTCACCACACCAAGACTTTTGCAATAAATAGAATATAAAGAGATATTGTTTGATTATGTTCCCCACAGATGAGGTAAATATCATTTCCTTAGGGAGGAAAATAAAAGATCAATTTACGAAACCCATAAATGTATAAGAATAACCCAGGTTTGTTCATTCTTTTACACTTTTTTCCTCCTTCCCTCCCTTCCTTCTTTTCTTTTCTTTTTTATTAATTTTTATGGTACTTACTGCCAACACTGGACCTTCTAAAACAATCAGAATGTGGTCTGGTCGTTAATAAATGCTGTCCTTAATCTGACATAAAGAAGAAGGTGGTCACTGTTAATAAACCAATATCTTTCCAGATTTGGTCTCTTCTGTTGCTCTGATCATCCTAACTGCTTTCCCTTGACCTTGAAACCTGCTTCATTTTCTAGTTCTGGGATTCTCTTAAGACATCATCCAAACTTTAGAAAAAAGTTGTGGAAAAAGCTATATCAATTAAGCATAAATTTTAAAAAATAATAATATGAGAAATCTCCCAAATTAAAAGTGTTAAGTAAATTCTAATTCATTTTGTTTGAAATAATATAGAGATATTTAAATTTAATTACCAAGAACATTCAGTGCATGTGGGAATGCTTTGGATATTCAATGTTAAATGAAAAAAATAGGATGCAAAATTGCATAACTATATGACTATAATTAGAAAGTAAAAATAAGCAGAAAGAAAAAATATAAAAAGTAGAAATACAATTAAATGTTAAGAGATTAGTTAAGATAGTTGTTTTCTTTTTTTTCTATATTCCAAATTTTCTATAAAGTTAAAATAAGTCTTAATTTAATCTTTTAGTTTAAAAGAGATCTGTGATGTAAAGGAACTCATATTTATTGCAATTCTTCCTTTTTCTTTTTAGGTATTTCTTGCATCTTGGAATAGTTGTTTGTGGGCAAAAAACATCTTTGGATTAGGCCAAGATTCTGTTCTCTGAGCCAGTTGGTAAGGGCAGGGATTTAAAAGGAGAAAAATTTATATAATCAGAATTTTATTAAAACTGTCTGGGATTTTATAGATCATGTGTTCAAAACTCCACATTTTATATTGAAGAAACTGAGAAGGAAAGAGCTAGAAAAATATAAGAAACAGATATGTGGGTGGATCCAACTGACATGTAAGTTTAATGAAATTTTGTAGTCACAATTATTTCAGAGGGCTCTGAATACGGCGAACAGTAGATCTAGGTAATAGAATCTGCTGTCTTTCTAACTCACTCTCTCTGTTTTCTAGTGATTTCCAGCCCTTTGTATCAAAAAAGTCTGTTTCTCTGAACAGTCTGCAGGACAACATTTGCAAATCCTAGAGATAGTGCTGAAGATATTTATTAGAACTGCCTAAGTTCTGGGAACAATGTGTGTAATCAATGCTGTGGCAGCCCCTCTGTGCTGAGGCTCCCATTTCCTAGCTTCTGGGCCTGAGGACTACTGACTGCCCACCCTGAGGTCCTCTCTGTGAATCACCCATGGTCCAAGCTGCCTCACTTAAGTTACCCCTTGGGCAAGGGGACAAAGGATGAGGATGGGATGGGTGGGACTAAGGGAAGTTCTCCCAGAAGAAATGTCACTTGCGAGCCTTTCAAAACAAGTAGCTTTGATGCTGACAAATGTGGAGTTTAGAGTGACACAAACAAGAAGAGCGTGAACTAATTTAGGGTTTTAAAAAAAGGAAGTGACATGGTTAACAACACATTTTTGAAGAATTTCTTTGCGTTATAGAAGTAGACTGGATTGATGGTGCATCCTGTAAATGCCTCTACCTGTTCTCCTAGGTCTCCAACTTGCTCCCATTCAACCTGCTTTTGAATTCATCTCCATGCTGCTACTCTGGGTCAGACACTCAGGTATTTTCCTATATGATATTTTATTAAGCATGTCTTTCTATTCTAATACTTTGACACATGAATAGACTCCCCCTCCGAGGGCTAGCCAATTCCTAGAGATCATAAATGACTCACCTTTCATATGCAAATAAATCAATTCAGAGTCCCTGCCCCCAACCACCTCCTTAATCAGACTCTCACACACCAGTCTACTATCCCACTGCCTAATCACCCCAGGATCAGTACAACTAAAGACAGTTCCTATACCCCAGAGCCTGCTGAAATTTTTTGAACTAGCCACAGCCTGCTTACTCTGCCTGTTCATGTCTTCCAGCTGAAACAACAATAAAGGCTCTTGCCCACATTTTCCCCTCATTTCCTCTGCTGCCTGGCCAACCCTGGTGCTTCCCCATTTGGCCCTCATGGTGTGGTTCCCCTGCTCCTCTTGGGAATTGTAACAAGCTATCCTTTTAGTGGCTGTCATCTCCTGATCTGTTGGCCCCCACCACATATGAATAAAAATAAAAGCTACATTTTAAAACGGTTACCTCATGTAGCTTTTTTTTTTTTTTTTTTTGAGCTTTCAGGAACTACTCAGGTCCAATCTCCTTAACACTATTTATATTATATAATTTAATGCTGTTGTGTATATCCATTTTTAATTTATGAAAGTATTTATGAATGGATGCATTTTGCATGTGCTATTTATTCTGTGAACTGAATAACAACCACCACATAATGAGCAGTTGAACTTAATTAATGGGCACGACCCAGCGTCCCCTGCATCGGCAGGCGGACTCTCAACCACTGCGCCACCAGGGAAGCCCTCATTTAGCTTTTGTAACACTCTTATTAAGTGTCTCCCCATTTTTTGAGATGACAAAGCTGAGACTCTTCTATCTCAGAGCCTTCCACTTTGTTTAAGTGAATATACTGTGGTGGGAAAAGTTGTAATACTTCTAGTAAAATAGATTGGCCAGATTCAGATCCTACCCAGTACGAGTCTGGCAGTAAAAAGCAACCACAAGAATCTCAGTCACTTTACACATAAAATTTATTATCCATTCTCACAAGCCTTCTGCAAGTCAAGATACTCTCCAGGGCAGCTCACTTCCCAGCAGTGAATCATGGATTCTTCCAGGTTCTATTTTGTGGCTTCACCATCTCAGCACATGGCTTCCAGGATAGGCAAAGAGAGAGAAGAAAGAATTCACAACTGATCATGAGTATCATAGTCAGGAGGTGACACATATCATGTCCTTCCACAGGCCATTGACCAGAACTCATCATATAACCTAAGTACAAAGAAGGCAGTAAAACATAGTGGAGTTCATGGATATTTGCCATCAGCATTTTATAGTGGCCCAAGTGCAAAGTTCAATAGCTACTGTATTGGAAAAATCAGTTGTGAATCATTCCTTCCATTTTAAACACATGGACACAATCAGAGCTGTCATTCCCTTTATAGCCACTCAGAGCTCCAATATATTTTTATTGGTTCAATAACCTCTTTACTTATTTATACATACAATATAAATTACTAAAGTTAGAATCTACTTCATTCTTATTACTGCTTTCAACTTTGGTTTTTGGCTTCTTGTATGCTTTTATTTGGGATTGTTTGGGTTTTTTTTTTAATTTATATTCTAGGAACAGAATCACACACAGAAAACTGTCTCTATATTCAATTAGGTCTAAATAAAACTGAAATCTCTTCTAGAAATCCACAGAAATTAAGTCAATCTATTATTCCCTTTTTAACTACTCTTTCTATCAGCTGCTTCCTCCTATTCCATTTTGAGTGTCTTTCTGTATGCTTCAAGAGCCCCCAAACAGGTCATCTAATTGGTTTAGTTAATCATTTTCTAAATGTAGCACCTCTTTGGGACCAAATTCTCATACAGACTCCTTGATAGATCACAACTCAGTCTATACACGGTTGCTTTGGTCTGGCACATAGTTATAATACAATTCACCACAGCCAAAGTTGCTGAACAGCATATGACCCCATGTGCTCTGTAACTCACCTCTGGAAGCTTAGCTCAGAAGGTATCTTTGGTTGGGACAGTCTCGCAGCCATGGATTCTTCTCCAAAATAGCCTTGCGAAAAAACTTTTTTTTTTTTTTTTTTATGAATAAAGCTATACTCATCATTTTCAGTTTAGTGTTGGCTTAGTATTCAAGAAGGTAGGAAAGTATTAAACCACAGGTTTAGCCACCACTTTGGTTGGGACAGCCCCCCAGCCATGGATTCTTCTCCAAAATAGCCTTGCGAAAAAACTTTTTTTTTTTTTTTTTTATGAATAAAGCTATACTCATCATTTTCAGTTTAGTGTTGGCTTAGTATTCAAGAAGGTAGGAAAGTATTAAACCACAGGTTTAGCCACCATGGCACTGCTACCAGATGGGTTCGTCAAGACAAAGAAAAATATGTGAAAAACAGATCTTCTACTCATTCTATTTCTGTCACACACAGGACTTGTTTTAATGGTGCTTACACCCTACTAAGATTTTCACTAACTATTGTAATATTGAATTTTTTTAACTTTCATTTTGAATTATTATATAAATGGTACCGTTACCATGACAAAAACACAAACTGAGTTATTCTGTCAAACATATACCCAGTGAGCACAACGGAAAACTATGATAATTGTCAATTTAAGCAAGAAAACAGATCAATTTTAACAAAGGGCATGACTAATCTATAAGTCACCTTTATACTATGGAGCTTTATGTAAAATATTAAAGGATCTTTTTTAAGGGTAAAAAATAAAACAAAAACTAAAATTTATCTCATATTCAGCTTTAGCCATAGACATAAAAAAGACACATTAAAGAGGAAAACCCATTAGTTAATTGGTAAATTTATTTACCTAGGTTGTGACTGGGGGAGAGGATATTGGAAGGAACCTGAGTTCACCACTGGGAAAGTAGATAAGTCATGTGTACTGGATGCACAATGTGGAGTACCATGTGGCAATTAGAAACAACATATGAGATTTGGTCATGGCAACATGGATGGATCCAAAAAAGAAAGAAAGAGAAAAAAGAAACAAAATGAGATACAAATCATCCGATAATATTTACATGAATTTAAAAATGAAACAAAAAGATGCACGTCAAAATTGTTGCCTATGACAATAGAACAAATACTTTTCAATAAAATATCCCAATGGCACAAGAAAATTTGCTGAGTCCCATTTAGCCTATCCTACATGCCATTTTCATGGTCCCAGAACCTGGGGGTAAGATTTCTAAACTAAGGCTCTGGAAACCCTTCCATTCTGGCTGCCTCTGTTCTGAGGGGAATGGGTAGAATAGAGATAAAAGGGGATAAAGTTGAAACAAACAAATATGTGAGTCTCTGCACCACACAGATGTTAATTTGTCTGCCAGGAGCTAAGGAGTATGATTAAACAGCCTCTGAGACCCAAAAGAGACAGAGAGACAGAGAGAGAGATAGCACTCTGATCATAACGACATGTTTAACTAGACTGTATATTGTCAGTTTATATGGAGTATTTTGTTTTGTTTTGTCTATAATAATAGCCCATCTGACCATCAGCAGGTTCAAGAGAATGTAGACTTGGGCTTCCCTGGTGGCACAGTGGTTGAGAATCTGCCTGCTAATGCAGGGAACACGGGTTCGAGCCCTGGTCTGGGAGAATCCCACATGCCGCGGAGCAACTAGGCCCGTGAACCACAACTACTGAGCCTGCGTGTCTGGAGCTTGTGCTGCGTAACAAGAGAGGCAGCGATAGTGAGAGAGGCCTACACATCGCGATGACGAGTGGCCCCCGCTCACCGCAACTAGAGAAAGCCCTCGCGCAGAAACAAAGAAGCAACACAGCAAAAATTAATTAATTAATTAATAAACTCCTACCCCCAACATCTTCTTTAAAAAAAAAGAGAGAGAATGTAGACCCAAACACGTAGGAACAGTATTAGGGTTAAGACTCAAGTCTTAGCAGTCATTCAATTAATTGTTTAACCCACAGCACAAAACAATTGAAAAGGAATAGACTCAAAACTACATAAAGATATGGATTAATCATCTACAGTATATCCTTCACTTGGTCTGCAAGGTTTGGGATTCTGCAAGCTACAAATATTATATTCCTATAAATAAGATGTGACAAGCAGGCAGGAAATAAAAGGCAGTCATGGTTCTGAGTATTACAGGTGATCAGAAGTCAGGTCCCAAAGTGCCACACAATTGAAAATGATTAGAGGGTATTCCCTCTGATAAAGTTTCAGGGCACCAGAAGCTGGTTAGTCTAGCAAAGACAACTTTTCTACAATAGCTAAGGGAAAGTTAGAAGGACCTAAGTAATAGAAAATAGCCAAGACCGATTTGGAAGCTTCCAATCTCATGCAACAAAGCATAGTTTTTTTCCTGGGGCTTGTGGCCAGGTGGGGGATTGGCTTATGAAGGCTGTCTCTACTTGACATGATGTATCGAGAGGCCCACAGACTCACTGACACAATTCTACACAATGGCAAGTTGGACGAGTTGGACGGGTTATACGGCTTTCCAAAGGAGATACATACAGGATGAGAAATGGAAACGAGATTTTATGACTTAGGAAACAAATCACAGCCTTCCTGCAGTCACATGTCCAATATTTAATCTCTAAATTATTACAGCCAGGGACACCAACATTTTCATTCCTGCAGAATGAGTGACACATGGTTTAATGTTCCTCTCCCCACCTGGGAATGTACTTTCCCCGGGAGCCCAGTGAAAGGAGGCTTGTCTGGTCATATCTCTGGAAAGGGATCATTGACTATGCTAGTTTTGATGTTTATTACCTTCCTACAGTGAAGCTAGAAAAATTATGAAAAAAATTTTGAGAGTGCAACAAAGACTATGTCTCAATATAGTCTCATAGAACTAGTTCTGTTTTGGGAACGTTCTTTCTTCTCCTAAGCTCATGGGTGACATTTACCATATGAAACAGCCAGTGTGGCACAGGTACAGACCAATCAAACCACATAAAATCAACTCAGTCACACTGGTGCCTACTGGCACAGCACAGCCTGAAGCCCCGCGGAGGTAACCCCCAAATACTAGAGACCGATTTTCTACTCTGTTATTGGGGTAAGTCCAAAGAGCTAGTCTTGTTTTCCAGAATCGAAATTTGCTGAATGTCCCCGTAGTGCCTGCTGCAGTTTCATAATTACAGGGATTCCCAAGCCTTTGCCGACCATTCACTGTCCTAGTCATATTCAGCGCTCACAAAGGTAAAGCAGTCCCTCAGAATGACACTCTGCCCCTGGATTTGTTGAGAGAGAAAGAGAGAGAGATTCACCCCACTCCACACTCTGCTAAGGAGCAAAGAAGTCACGTGATCTAAGAGCCCACCCACCAGGCGCCCCTCTCCACTCCTGCATTCCTGAAAGGGACCAGGTCAAGGACAGGCACCCAGCACTGCAGTTTCACCTTCAAGGGTTCCTTGCCCCCTCTTCTTCCTCCTCAAAAGCCCCAGTCGATGGGCTCTTCCCAGAATCACAGTGGCATAAGAGCCCAGGGCCACTTTCCAGGCATGAGGAATGTCACAAAAGGGACTATGGGAGAGGGTTCTGTGCCCCTGTCTAACCTCACTAGGACTTTCCATACCTGAAATAACAAACAAGCAACACTGACAAGTTCCTAGTAGTACTTTCTTTTATTGCTAAGGAACATAGATATCCCCCTTTCTACATTGCTGGGGAGAAATCTCATCATTTACTGGAACATTCCAACCATGTTTTGAATACACATATGTATGAAATCTTATGCACTGTACAGGAGAATGCTCTTCTGTCGCTGCTCACTAATACAAATTTTCTGACTACTTTCATACGAGGACGTTCTTGTATGCATTTAGAGACAGTTGTATTATAGTAGCTGAGAACATAGGCTAGAGCCAGACTCATATCTTGGCTGGTCCTCTTGGTAGCTATGGAATCTTGGATCAGTTTTTTAACTTCTTCATATTTCAGTCTCCTCATCAATAAACGGAGGGCAACAAGACCAACATCATAGGATCCTTGGGAGTATTAAAGGATTTCTACATGAAAGGTGCTTAGAGTAATGGACATAGTAGGCATTCCACAATTATTAATAAATGGGATATGTTTCCACAACACAGACAAAATGCTCAGTTGATTCTGATAACTTAAATCAAGAATCATCAGATTTTCTAGAATCCTACAGATAGTTTTTTTGTAAAACTGTTCACAATGTACCCAATTGGTTTGTCATCATGGATTCATTCAACAGATATTTCTTGAGAAATATCAATGTGCCAGACCGTGTGCCAGAGCTGAGAATATAAAAAGGACTGAGATCGGGTCCTTACAATCATAAAGATTGAAATCAAGTAGGGGAGACAGACACGTACACAAATAATTCAATGCAGAGAGTGGTTTTAGACAGAACACAAAAAAAGAAGGGGTTAACCCACATCAGTGGGCCAAATTGATATACGTCCCACACAGCCCTTGAATAGTGGTATCGTGGGGTCCAAACTTATATATGATACAGAACCAGACTCATCATACTTGTGAACCTTCATTTTCATTGATAGCAGAAGCAAAAACTAGATCTTCCTATTTCAAGGTAACTTAGACCCTTCATTTTTAAGCTTCATCTCTTTTAGATAGTCAAATTCCAGGTTTTCCCCAACATCATTCTCCTATCACTGAGGAGCTTACAAATTGTCCTGTCATTAGAGAAAGGACCTCTGGCTGTCCTTTCCAAGATATGCTCTATTCATGGATCAGATCTCACTACCCATCTTCTTAGCAAAATATAGTATCAGCTATTTTAACTTAACCTAATAAAATTAGCATATCTACAATAATTAACTTCTGCTACATAATAACCCCAAAATGTAATGATTTAAAACAACAACCGTTTATTTAGCTCAAAATTCTGCAAGTCAGCAATGTGAGCAGTTCTGGTCTTAGCTGAGCTCAATCAATGCATCTGTGGTCAGCTGGGAACTAGTTGGTCTAGGATGGCTTCATCTGGAAGGACTGTCTAGACTTGTTCATAAAGCATGCAAGAGTCTCAAGGGAGCAGAGGGAAAATCAAGGCATGGAAAGAGCACAACATCATTTCTGTCATATTCTATTGGCCAAAGCAAATTCCAAGGCCAGCCAAGTTTCAAGGATTGGGTAAAGAGACTCCATCTCATGATGGGAGATGCTGCAAAGTCACATTGCAGAGATGAGGTGATTTTTGCATCAATCTGTCAAAGTATCTATAACTAAAGTTAAACAAAGTATCTATAACTAAAGTTAAACAAACAACAAACTTTATTGTCTGACTACATGACCTACTCTGCTAGGCTCCTTACATGAATATACCTTTAACCGTTTCTCAACGAATGTATTTACTCAGTAAAAGGAAACAAGAATTTAAATAAAACGAGTTTAATTCCATTGAATTTGCCAAATATTACTCAGGTGTCTAATTCTAGGCACTGAGCCAGTCATGGAAATATATAGACAAATTAAAAAGTCACTGCCATTAAGAAGCTTGCAGTCTAGTAGAGGAAATAAATAGGTAAATATATGCAATGATAGATGGAGAGGGCACTATGAGGTTATAAGGAAAGGGTACATGACTCAGAGAAAATTTCCTGGAGACTATTGTGGAATGTCATGTAACAGAGAAATCCAGAAGGATGAGAAATAGTGCATTCTCTCTGTGTGGACAGATAGCACGGAATCCATATCTCCCAGCCTTGTCACAGGTCAAGAAATTAGTTCACTGACAGACTTGTGTTACCATGAATAGCAGGTTTGATACCAGGAACTTTCAAAAAAAAAAAACAACTTTTTTTTTTTTTAGCTACCATAAAACTGGCATAGCATACCAGACCCCTTCCATCACTTGTCAGGTAATCATCGCAGGTAAACCTTCGTTTTTGTTCTCTGCTTCAACATCAGATAATCAACATTGCTTGCTTTTGGTCTCCTTAGCACCCCTCACCACTCAGTATCTGTTTGACCCTTGCTCCTCTATTTTTGGCATTTCGAATCCTAGGCTAGCTCATTCTCAATACTGAGATGTGACTTCTACATCAGTTGCTTTGAGCAGCTCAGTATTCATCCTCTTTTTGAAGTCCAATATCATTCATACATTCATTCATACAACAACGATTTGTTAAGGTCTGGCTATAGCCTAGAACTACTATATAATGGTAAATAAGATAATTACAGCCTCTATTCTTATGGCTCATAATATGTAAGGAGAGACTGATATTAAAGCAGGAATTACACAAGTGATTTTCAATTATGTTTATATGTCCTATAAAGAAAAATATAGGGCTTCCCTGGTGGTGCAGTGGTTGAGAGTCCCCTTGCCGATGCAGGGGACACAGGTTCATGCCCCGGTCCGGGAAGATCCCACATGCCGCGGAGCGGCTGGGCCCGTGAGCCATGGCCGCTGAGCCTGCGCGTCCGGAGCCTGTGCTCCGCAACGGGAGAGGCCACAGCAGGGAGAGGCCCGCATACCTCAAAAAAAGAAAAATATAAAGTAGTATGAGAACAAAACAAGAAACGTTTTAATTAGTCATCTGACAGATGAGCAGAAGTTTATCCCAAAAGCGAATTGGAAGGATCCAAGAAAAATGTCTTAAGCTGAAGACATGGTGTGTGCCAGGGCTGGGTGTGAAGGAGCCTGGCAATGTGCAGGAACATAACAATGTCCAGTGTGGCTACTGCCTAGTAAGTAAGGAGGAGAATCATAGTGATGGTGCTGGAAATAAGGACAAGAAAATAGCTAGTATGCAGGGCTGGACCGACCACTCTGCTTAAAGATAGTTTTCTGCAAAACCATGTCAAACCTAGGATGCATGTGACTTCAGATTAACTCAAACTTCATAATTTTCTATTTCATTTGCAGTTTATCATTCAAAGAGTACCTCGATTTCTCAATACACAGGTTTACCTCCAATTCTAACTAATTCCAGTTTCTTGAATATTTCTTTAAAAAAAGGTTGGGTTAACTTTGATACAGCCAGTCAGAAACTAAGTAGAATTTCCGGGATATAAAATGTTTTACATGATTCTAGGGATCGAAACCATCTCCCTGGGCATAGAATAAAGGGTGGCAGAGGAACAGAGCTAGAATCTGGTTCGCTTTGCTTTCTTTCTCTTTGACGATGTTCAAGCTAAAAGTTATGCTCTACCTTATTATCCTTAGAATCTAAGGAGGTTAGGCTAACCCCAAGGGCACTCTCCAATCCTCTTTTCTATGCTACTTTCTAAAGCCTTTCTTTATCTCTATTATTCTGTTTTAAATTTTTTGAAATTAGAACTTGGAGAAAATCTGCTTCTTATGCAAAAATTTGGCTATTTCTATGTGTAAAATGTAGTTGAAAATCAAAGCTATAAAAACAAAAAGAGAAAATCTCAAAAACCTAAACTCCACGCACACATTGGTCAGGAGTGCGCACATGGTTGTACTTTTGGGGATGGCAGGGAGTTATTGGCAGAAAGCAAACTGGGAAGATGAATTAAACCACTTCTCACTACTCAGAGGCTCACACATTCAATCAGATTGAGATTTCTCCCCACTTTTCCCCAATATTTTTTTCTAGCCAAAGAACAAATGTGCAGTCAGTACAACCACCCTATCCTAGACTCGTGGTCATTGTGGGGTTTCCCACCCATAAGACACACCTCAATCCTTTACTTAATTCAGCATCATTCTTTCTGCACTTACTCAGCATACGACACTTTGGTCCACATTGTTCAATTCACCTGAGTTTAAAGAAAACCTGTGCAAACTTTGAGGTCAAACATTTGCGGATCATTCTTTTTCCCAGGAAGTCACTTTATCTGGAATGTGATGCCCTTTACTATCAACTTCCAGAGTTGAAAGCGTAATGTCAAATGAAAACCCTTCTCATTTTAGGCGCTCAGTTCCTACCCTGAGTTCTGTTACTTTAAAACTTTAGCTAAAATTTTTCCAGAGGTGACTGAGTTTCCTCAGTCTCTGGGGGAAGCTGCTGTGAATGACTTTCCACAATTCATTTTTCTGAGAGTCACCAAGTTCACTCTTTGCAACCTAAGCGTTATAGGCTTAAATGCTGGTCAGGGGCATTCAAATCGAAGGAATGAATGAAAATTCTAAATAGAAAGTTTTTAAATGAATAAAGAAACAGGGAAGCCTTAACTTAAAGAGGTAATAGAGTGGAAACAAAGCTTAGAGTTCCAAGCTCACCCTAAGCAGCGGGACCCCAATCAAGCTACTCTGGTTTCCTATTCAGTCACAGGGACGTCATGACATTCTTTCAGAGATGAAATGAATTAACACGTGTAATTCATTTCTTGCCTTTAGCTTTCCTAATGTCTAACTAGCCAGCATGATAAGACAGGGAGTAACTCATGTTCTGTTTTTTAAATGAACTAATGGAGATTCACTGATTTATGCAGTCAATTATAAGTGTGGACAACAGCCAAATAGGCAAGTTTCTTGAAGGGAAAAAGAAAAAAATCCTGAGGTCTCTGAAGCAGCAATTAGCAAGTATTGTGGGGAGAAGGGGAAGAGAAAAAGGGAGGAGGAAAACATCCCGATGGGGCAAATTGCCTGTAATTATCCTTAAACATTTTCTCGTCTTCTTTTGATGCCATAGGACCCCCTGCAGTTGCAAAATAAAATAAGCCTGAGTTTTGTTTTGCTCTTTTAAATAGGAACATAATAGCCACTGTGGAAACATGTTCTTAATCAAAGGTATTAAACTCCTGGCTGCCCTCCTTCGTTTGAAACTGCCTGGGTTCATTATTATCAAGGGGAAGAGAAGTCTAGTCACCATTTAGCTCTCTTCTTAGTAAATTAAAATATTAATTACAAAATAGTTTATAATTTATCTTATATCTTAAGCTATTAGTTACTACGGCTGGAAAAGGAAAAAAAAGAGGACTCGTTTGTGCTGAAGTAATTTTCCTAACAAAGCATTCATAGTTACTTCTAGTTCCTGGAAATCAAATCCATACATGAAATGCTGCATCTTGAGAGCCATCTGAATAAATTAGATAGCAACTTCATTTATTTTTTGTCTCAGAGATAAGTGTGCAATTACAGTTGCTGGGTCCACGCACTCAGGACATGTGACTGCTCAGACAGGGCTGTATGCTGCAGCCAATGCCAGGCAGAGCTGGAGAGGTAAGAAAGAATGTTTCCTTTTCATTTCTGCTGCACAATGCAGTAATCGATCTTATGCCCGTAGACATAAATGCTCAATCTCTGGGAAAGAGGCAAATAAAGCCACAGAATAGACATTGAGCCAACTACAACCCTCATTGTCTGCCTCTTCAAAGACTCAAATTACCAGCAAGGTACTGAGGTGACAAGAGAAAGTCTTAAGAAAACACAGGCCAATGGCCAGCAAACCGCTGAACATATGCAGATTACCTGGTCCTGTGGTGCCAGAAGTTAGCACAAAATAAACCAAAGCTGGTCTCTTTTACAGTTGAGAGTTATATACAGTAATCATGCACTTAGGAGGTTTATTTAGAGAGGGTCTAAAACCACCATCCCCCTGCAAAATATTTCCTCCCTTCCCTAATACCTGTATCATGCCTGAAATTAGATATTTTTCCCCTTACATTTGGGAGGATATTCAGTTTAAGAGGTCACTATTTAATTTCAGAAACAGCTAGAGAGAGAAGACTTTACAGCCAACACCATTTATTAAGTGCCCACTCTGTACTAAGTACTTTACATATATTATTTTCTTGAATCATTACAATAATCTTATGATGTAGACATTTTTTATAGCACCATGTTACTCAAATGAAAACCAAAGCCTAGAAAGATAAAGTAACTTGAACAATTGGCAAGTGATACAGGGAAGATCTCAGTCCAGGTGTCTGATTGCAAAGCCCTGGTTCTTACTATATCTGTCGCCTTCTATCTGATATTATGTGTTGGGGTGCAAGGGACAGGGTGCTGGGCATTAAAAAACAGAAGAAGGTACAAAACAGGGAGGTGAAGGAACGTTGGAGAGAACGGAGAATCAGCCTTAGATGTGCTGATTCTCAGAGGGAGAACCCAGACCGCCAGATGGAAGCATTAATGCCCAGCCTCTCATCCGTCCCACTAAACTTCATCCAAGCCAGCCTTCTTTTCAGTTCTTTGTACATATGTCTCACTAAATTGTACAAAACCCACAGTCCTTGTGGATGAGCAAGGTAGCTGTAATTTTTTCACATGTACTTTTCTGTGTCCTTGGTGAATTTTAGTCACATGCCTCTTGCTCTCTGAAAGAGGCAGGCTCACTGGCTTCAACACATCAAAGACACTGGGAGGCAGGAGAGTACAGGGAGTGGGGCAGGGCATGGGTCCTGTGTCCATCTCTGTAGCTTAGGGCAAGTTACATAACCCTCTGTGCTGTCTCAGATTCCTTGTCTGAAAAATGGGGTCATTAATAGTGCTTTACAGCGAATAGCAAATAGAAAATGTTGAATAGATGTCAGTGATTGCTTGTAGTAAGTAATATACCACCAATGGATTTCACTGGGTAGGATCGCATTCCTAAAGAAGTACTGAGCCAAAGAAGCTTAGAAAACATCAACTACTTGACCTGTTCTTGCAAATGCACAACACACCTTAGCATATAAAAGAATCCCCCAAACTGCAGTCAAGAAAGCTTTTTTTTTTTTTTTTTTTTTTTTTTTTTTTTTTTTTGGGGGCCGGGGAGCCTGTCACCGTTGTGGCCTCTCCCGCTGCGGAGTTTGCGGTACGCGGGCCTCTCACTGTTGTGGCCTCTCCCGTTGCGGAGCACAGGCTCCGGACGCGCAGGCTCAGCGGCCACGGCTCACGGGCCCAGCCGCCCCGCGGCATGTGGGATCTTCCCGGACCGGGGCACGAACCCACGTCCCCTGCATCGGCAGGCGGACTCTCAACCACTGCACCACCAGGGAAGCCCCTGTTGCTCATCTTTTAAGTCTCAGTGTCTACATACATCTTTACGAGTCTGTCTTGTCAAAGATAGGGATCAGCCGTATTCATCTTTGAATTTCCAACATCTACCTCAGAGCCTAAAACTTTGTTGGTGCTCAGAATGCTTGTAGATGACAGAATGAAGGCTCAACTTGGAACTAGACAACGTGAAACAGTTGATCCAGAGAAAACTTGTCACCAACTTGATTCAATCTCATAAACTTCAATCTCATAGACTTTTTCTAAGTCGATGCAAATCCTTCTAGAAGCAGACACTGAAACTGCAGTAGGAGTGCAAGAGGTTAACTAGCAGGTATTGACTGCGAAAGACAAAGCGGGAGGAAGCAGGATTGGACAGGGGAAGTCTTGGACTACAATGCGCATCTGATACTCAGCCAACCCAAAGGGGAACTCCAGAGCAAACGCTGCCCTGAAGCAGTATCCTGCAAACAGCAGAAATGGTCAAGCACTAGTCCCCCATCCTCCTACCCTCAAAGTGCTCAGTCATTGACTGGGGTTGCCCAGAAGACCTTGAAATGCCGCAGTGATGGCAGATCCCTAAATCACTGCAAGTACAGTCTACTTCCTCGCAGCTGAAAAGAAAGTTTTTTATTGAAGCAAGAGTCTGCGGCGCACCTCTATCATCACTACAGTGAGGTTCTTCTATTTGCCTCAGTAGGTTCAGAGGTAAGCAAAGCTTAACTTTTACACTAGACTGCAGTGTAATAGGAAAATAAACCCAATGATCAATTACTAATTTAAGAAAGTAGGTAGATAGTTCTCTAAGGACAGAAAAGTCTGCTCTCGGGTAGTCGATTAACAGTGTCTGCCATGGACAAAAGAGGAGACAGTAAGCAAGCAGACAGGTGTACTTGCCATCGCTGCCTACCCCATCCCCTTGGCCAACTCAAATCTTCCTCAAGGTTCAGCTGAAGTCGCATATTTTTCATAATTTTCTTGAATACTTCTGCCCCTAAAGGTCTCTCCTTTTATAACCAGCAACAACATTTCTTACCTTCTCATAATTTATTACAGAATTTACATGTTATGTATTATCCTGCAATTGTATTCTTTTATTATATCTCATCTCAATAACCAAACTAGAAACAATTTGTCAGCAGAGACAATGTCTCATATTTTCTCACCCTGCCCTTCTTGAATAGCCCCACACCACTTACACTGCAGAGAAGACAGTAGGTGGTCAGTGTCTACGTTTGGTTATGTGGTTTATTGTGCGGATCAGTTGGGAAAACTTGCTGCGGAAATTCGAATGTATTCTTTGTTTGCTTTACCATTGATCCTCCAAAAGAAAGGAGTGCACGTCATTCTCAGTTGGAATATGGCTGTGTATGTAACTGTATGTTTCTTTTGCCTATATTCCTTCTATTGGCCCCAGAACCCACTGGCAGCTTAGAGGGTATCTAAGAGGGAAACTAGAGGTTTTAGAATCATGTCTCTAATCTCCATCAAACACTTCAGTTTGATAGAGATTATAGAACTGTCCATTCCACCATCCTCTGAAGTGTTTAACTTTAATTCTATAATTTAATGTAAATTTCTCCACAAGCAAAACTTCAAGCATCCTGGCCACCAGTATCCCTTCCAACAACACTACCATCATTAAACAGCACAAACAGAAATTCTGGAGCTGCTTCCACTAATTTCCTCTAAAATTCATGCAGATAATAGAGTGTAGTCTCTGGTTCTATTTTCTCCGTCAAAATCTGCCAGGGACTGGTATAGTCAACTCTACTTCCCTTAAACTCTTCACTTCTGCTATTTTAGTTCCCATCCAGCCTCTCTCCAAGGATCAGGTTTCCAGTTAACTCTCTACAGAAAGAAATAAAATGGATTCAGGAGGAAAAAACGGTTAAGATGAATCTTTTTTTTTTTTTTTTTTTCCTGTAAAACAGTTTGTCTTCTATACACCTGGCTTACTTACCAGAGGAAAGAAAGACATTTGCTGCTAAACTTACTGAAGTGGAATCTACTTATTCAAATGAGTTTACCTTTTCGTGGTCTTAGTTAAAACCAGTTTGCCCGTTCATAACCCTCACAACATCTAAAGTAAGTAAGAGATTTCAGGAAAATCTCTTTAAACTCTATCCTAAAATTAGTCCTCATCACATTCCATATGTTTACATGTTCATAATTGCCATTCTTACTTTAAAGCTCACTTAAAAGAGCGTCAGAAGGTAAGAGATTTGCCGGAGGTCACAGTGAATCTGCACTGAGTCAGGAATAGAAGCCAACTGTTTGGATTAGCTGCCCCACACTCTAATCACCTCAACAGCATCCTTTCCCACACACCCCATTATTAGAGATACTTGTCCCAGACCCCTGTCCGATTCATCTTCTATAAAGGGGTCTGTGAACATGCTGAAACCACCCCTCTCACTTCTCAAATTTGAGTCTGATTCATTGCAAAGTCTCCTGACCAAAGCAAACTATAACCATTTGGTCATTTTCAGGGCAAAAAATCTATTTAGTAAACTGAGAGGCTGTGTTCTTATTTAATATAAAACTTCACTGCAAGTGCTAAACATTTTGCAAAATCACAGGGGTGGAATTTTTTTCCCACTGCATATCTTACTGGTGTGAGTTCAGCAAGTGCTCCCTATGCCAGGCATGTTGCCAACTATTAGGGATACAAAACAGCTTCAAGCTGTTTACCATTTATTGTAATGAACAATTAAGCAGGCGACACAGTATATTAAGCCCATCATAGGGGGAAATCCCAAGTTCACAGCAAGGGTATTTCATCTCAGCATGGGGATCACAAAGACTGCTCAGAAGGTGAGTTCTCAGAGAAGATACTAGCCAGGTGTTACGAGTTGAACTGTGTCCTAGCACTCCCAGCCCCACCCTTAAAAAAGATATGTTGAAGTGCTAACTCCTAATACCTCAGAATTTGACCTTATTTGGTAGTAGAGTCTTCACAGAGATAATCAAGTTAAAATGAGGTCATCAGGGTGGACCCTTATCCAAAGTGACCAGTGTCCTTATAAAAAGGGGAAATTTTAGACACAGAGACAGATGGGCACAGAGGGAAGATGATGTAAAGAAACACAGAGAAAACACCAAGTGAAGTGTTGCATCTATAAACCAAGGAACACCAAAGATTGCCAGCAAACCACCAAAAGCTAGGCAGAGTCAAAGAATTCCCCCACAGGTTTCAGAGGCAGCAGAGCCCTGCCAACACCTTGATCTCAGACTT
The DNA here is from genome assembly GCF_000442215.2 of Lipotes vexillifer. Classification (NCBI taxonomy): domain Eukaryota; kingdom Metazoa; phylum Chordata; class Mammalia; order Artiodactyla; family Lipotidae; genus Lipotes; species Lipotes vexillifer. The sequence goes on along the minus strand of NW_006773895.1, from coordinate 2,840,695 downwards.
CTAGCCTCCAGACTGTGAGCGATCTATTTCTGTTGTTTTAAGCCACCCGATTTGCCATACTTTGTCAAAGAAGTCCTACAAAACTAATACACCAGTACGAAAAGAAAACAAAGGAGCATTCTAGGCAAGGAAGATGGAAGGCGGAAATGCCTAGAGACAAAACGTTCCCCCATGGCTGGTTTGAGTTCACTTATGATGAAAACCTGAGAGTGGGAACAGGGACAGCCTGGAGCTGGGACGTGACAGGAGTCAGACACCAGCTCTGGACTACTCTGTATAATATACTTAGTCTGCCCTTTGCTATCATGGAAGCTGTGGAATCCCCAGCGTTTCTACTATGGAGGGAAAAGTTTCTGGCTATTGTATGTTCTGTACATCTGCTGATAATCTGTAAAACCCTGCATTTCCTCTGCAGTCAGCAGCTTGAAGATTCAAAGCTTCTGTTTCAACACCACATCAAAACTGAGGAGGCTTTAAAGTTCATCCAAACACCCAACTCTTGTTGAAAGAAGACACCGGGACTCTGCAGACAAGGAATGAACTGTCTCAAGGATCCCCCTGGAAACAAATATCAGATAAGTGGACCTTGATTTACATCCTCGAATGTCCTTTCCTGGTCCAGATCTACTCCAGCCAGAAATACAAGACACTGTGTCAATTTCATCTAAGGGAGGGCAGACGCCAGCACGGCCACAAGACAAGGGGAGCAAAACCCCTGACACTCAGCCCACAAACAGCCCCATCACCTTCTGCTTTGTAAAGAGACACATGAGGCCATCACCCTGGACCATGCAAACATGTTCCCTTAAAAATGGGCTAAAATTAGCAGCTTACATACTTCTTTGAAATATCCCCACACTAAAGAAGTTATTTTTAGCAGACTTCCCATAAAGTCCAGCTTAGTGCATTTCCTGCTAGACGCTTGAACGGAAAAAAGCTCCTATGATCCACCAAACTGGGGAAGTCTGGTGAGTGAGGCAAGGCTTCAAAGTGCCACAATTCAACAGAACTGAGAAAGGGATTGGAAAGGAGGTGACGCCCTTCGGGAAGGTGTGCGAACACTCAAAGTCTTCCTTTTTTCCTTTGATGTGGGTGGACGTCACCTTAATGAGAGGAACTGCCTTGTGGAAACACAGCAGAGAATGTATGCCAATAAAGAATCAAATGCCTGTGATGCTTCATTTTACAGTTTGGTGACTGAGTCTGTTTAGAGCAAAAGTGTCATGTTTCACCTTCTTTATTCAGATTAAACTCCCTTTTGAGAGAGTGAAGTCTGGAGGAGAAAGGGGTGGGTGCAGAAAATTGAATGCGTGTCCTCCCACTACACACACTGGATTTGAATTTTGTTTTCTCTGCATTGAAGATAAAAGAAATTAAATGTGGGTAGAGTGCTAGGGGCAGCACCCAACTGCACAGCATCCTAACAGCAGTGAATTTATTTTAGTATTACAGTAATATTTTACTCATAGTAATCTGTATTCACCTTCCTTAATACCCCAGGATAGAACTTTCCCATGAGTTTTTGTCCATAGTTGAGTGAAGAGCTTACCACACTTTATTATAACTTAGTGTCACACCTCTCCCAAGGCAACAACAGCATCTTAATCATTTTGAATCTCCAGCTCCCAACACAGAATAGATATACCATTAATTCTTCCCAGATTAATGAATAGTACACATCTTGGACAACCACAACACTGCCGAGATAAACTTGCCATTTCAGCTAATCACTGCTTATCCTGACAGTTGTACCAATACTCCTCCATGTGATTGCTGATAACACAAAGAGGCATGGGTTTGGCCACCTAGAGAATGTTCTCCTGTCACCCAGTCCCAGGCTTTCTCACCTTTGCTTTTTTTGTAAGTCTTCCTCATGGGGAACTATTCCTTAGTACACAGAAAATAGCTAATTAGGTAAGCAGCTTAGAAGAGGTTATTTTAAAACTTGGGAGCTGCAACCATACAGTATTTTATATTATACTGTTGTTTATATACACATAGTTTAAAACCACATTTATATAAACTATGCATGCTAAACATTACTTCAACTCTATTTAACTTGTTCTTTGAAAAATGGAATAAACTTTGTAATCATGGTAGCTTGACTTATAATAGTTTTGTCTTAGGAAGTCAAAGCATTTAGCTTTTCCATCTGCTCACTTCAGACCCTCATCATCTAAGGAGATAAGAGGAAAGACATTGTCCTCATTTGCCTGAGGGGAAAAGAGAGCCTGAGTCAATGACTGAGCTTAAAAAGCAGTGCTCTGGAAGCCTTCTGGAGTGAATATAGCAGATTTCAGCACAAGGCTGGTCCATCTTGGTTTTCATCCAAAAAAGGTTTTGTTAGGGAAGTAGAGTAATACATCTATTATTAAGGAAGCTATGCTCAAATAGCACACTTTACTGTCAGAAACTTTATTACCAGAGCTCAAAATATATGAGGCATTAGGGAAATATTCTAGTATGTCAGTAAAGGAGCCAATTATGGTCTGATTTTATCATCAACACTAACGGAAATAATATCAGATGTTCTAGAGAATAAAATTATGATTCAGAGAGTCTTATGGAAAAAGGGAAGGGTAAACTTTGGGTTTGCAGAGTCTGAAAATAAAAAAGTTTCAGATAGGCTTCCAGATGTTAGAAGAAACGTGTGTGAGAAGCAAGTATATATATGGCCCAATATCCCCATCTTAAGATCTCCAGCCTCCACCCAGAATCTGAAAATAAGTCACCCAGAAACACAATTAGAACTAAGCCTTCTCATTCTTTCCCATAAATTTATTAGTCATCCAAGGGGAGAGGTCATGAGGCAGTTTTTGTTAAGTCCAGCTACTAAAGAGAGTGTGTGGGACAGTGGAAGGGAAAAACAGGTTTTGGGACCAGACAAGCCAGAGTGAGACTCTCACTAGCTGTGAAAACTTGGCTAAATCACCTCACCCACTGGAGCCTCAGTCTTCCTCATCAATATATTAAAGGCGATAGTATTTACCACATCAGGTAGTTTAAGATTTGAGATTATGTAGATAAAGCACTTAGCATGGTGCCCAAAAAATACCAAGTGTTCAATAGAAGAGAACTATTATTAGCTAAAATATTAAATTACATTTACCATCAGCACAGACTCGAAGGAAAATGAGATTCAGTAGAATTTATGCCCCAAAGCTATTGGTCCCCTAGTAAAAGAATTTCAAATGTCAGCAAACAAGAGGGGGAAAGTACTCTTTCTATAGAGCAGAAAATGATACTTAAAAGGTAAGTGAATGAAAGATTAAAACTACATTAAAACGTAATAAATCAATCATCAAATGTAAATCGTTGATACTAGATTCTTTTCAATTTTTATTTTACCAAGGAAGAGAAAGGACAGTAAAAGTAGGGAAATAGGGCTTCCCTGGTGGCGCAGTGGTTGAGAGTCCGCCTGCCGATGCAGGGGACACGGGTTCGTGCCCCAGTCTGGGAAGATCCCACATGCCACAGAGTGGCTGGGCCCATGAGCCATGGCCGCTGAGCCTGCACGTCCAGAGCCTGTGCTCCGCAGTGGGAGAGACCACAACAGTGAGAGGTCCGCGTACCACAAAAATCCCAATCTCCCTGGACTGCTTTCGGTTCAGGCCAGCATCAGCACACTTGTTCTGCAAAGGGCCAGATGGTAAATATTTGCAAAGCCCCATAGTCTCTGTCACAGCTACCCAGCTCTGCCCTCCCAGCACCAAAGCAGCCATAGGCAACGTGCAAAGTAATGGCATGGAACCAAAAAAAAAAAAAAAAAAAAAAAAAAGTAGGGAAATAGAAGAAAGTAAAGAAAGGAATAAAAACCTGGAGAAGAAAGGGTACCAGAAATAGGAGAATGAGAATGCTTAAGTAGTTTAAAGGATTTAAAGGATTAAAAGATAAGTTTAGAGGGAAAAATGGGAGGCCAACGTTAAAAACTGTATTCCTGGTTCCTAAATTTTCCTGATTGAAACAATCAAGATGCTAGATAAAATATAAAAGAATTTTTAAAAATGTATTCTGAAGCAACATGATTATATTAAGGAATCCATAGAACTAAAAACAAAGTAACAAGGCCCTGGAGTGAAATGGATTCCAAATTTGGCTTTTGCGCTGAGTTTCTTCCAAGCTTTGGAAATCTTGAGCTTCATCCTTGACAGATACAGTGTAAGCAGCAGACAGGAGACAAAAATCAAAGGTAGTTCAAGATGGAGTATCTAGTAGAAGATGTCTGCATTGAATGAAATCCCACAGGTCTCTATTCTCAATGTAAGAGTAACCTTGAAATAAAATATGCCATATACCAGTGATTAGCAAAGATAATTTTTTGCCTAATCTTGTTTCTTGGTGGAGGAAATAAAAAAATTTTGCCTAATAATTTGTAAATGCAACTGGCCCACATAAATATTAGCGATCCAAATTTGTGTCACCTAAATGGTCATAAAATAAAGAAGTGGGTAATTTATGAACTATAAAGTGATTCAGAGTTGGTAGTGCCAACAAAAACAGATAAATGCCAGAAGCAAACATAAATCTTCTTTAAAAGAATTAAAATTCAGCCTGGTTCTTGAAGAATAGCACCAAACATATAAGGATTAAGGAAAATAGAACACTCACAGAAGAAAAAAAAAAAAAAAAGACAGAGAAAGGAAAAAATAACTACAAAACAAATCTGAAGGGAAGGGAAGAAACAACATAAAGAAAATATAAGCCTCTAAGGACTTCAGCAATTGGCCGTCATATAGAGAATATAAAATGAATAATATTGATCTGTTTATATTTTTTAAAGAAAGCATGAAAATTGATCAGTGAATGAGAAATTTAAAAGAATCACTAAATATATTTGAAAAAGAATCAAAACAGAACTTCTATAACTGAAAAATACAATGATTTAAGTTAAAGGAACAAATCGATGCATTAAAAAATAGACAGCACTGAAGAGAGAATTAGTGAACTGGAAATAAAAAAGAAACAGAGGAACAAAGAAATATAAAATATGGACACAGATTTACAGAAATAAAAAGGAGACAACCTAATCAAATTCCAGTTGGAATTAATGGAGAAAGTAGGAAAGAGGCAATATTCAAAGGGATAATGGCTGAGAAATCTCCAGGATTAATGAAACAACACTAATTATCATATGCAGGAAGCTCAAAAAATCCCAAACAAGAAATTATAAGGACAGCATACCTAGATAAATCAGAATGAAACCGTAGGGTACAAAGTAAAAAAGAGGAACCTAAATAGAGCCAGAGAAAAATGGCAGCTCCTCTACAAAGGAACAAGGCAATTAAACTGATGGCTGACTTCTCCACACCATCAATAGAAGTCAGAGACAGTGAAATAAAATCTTCAATGTTTTGAGAAAAAATAGCTTTCAGCATAGAGCTTTATCTAGTTGAAACCTGGAAGGAATCTTTCAAAAACTGAGGAGGATGGGAAAAATAAGACATTCTTGATTAAGAAAAGAAAATTGATATTTTTACCACAAAAAGACCTTCACTCAGAGAAACTACAAAGGATCATCTTCTAGCAGAAGGAAATGATCTAAGAAGCAAGAAGAAAAATGTTGAATTGGACATTTCTTCTATGCCTCTTCAAATTCTCTTGGCTGTACCTTTTGATTCCAGCCACAGATGCACCAGCCAAGTCTGCATGCAGACTTCAATCAGCTTTACACAGCTTCAGCCTGACAGCACTGCACTTTTCACTACCTTCCCTAGGAAGTCTCACACATGCTCAACCTAGGACTAGCAAGTAATTAATGTCTCAAAGAATAACCAGAGCTTTTGACCAATAGGAACTGGGAGCCAATTAATAATGCCTCCCACTTCTTCCGCAAAGTGGACAGTATGAGACTCATCTATTAAGGTTCACGTCATGGTCCTAACCCAGTCACCTCTAATCGTGGTTAACTCAACAACCCATCTTTGTACTGGCTCTCCCTCCTTCCCTATTTCCCTCCACTATCCCTCAGTTAACATACTCCCAGATAAACTACTTGCTTATAAATCTTTGTCTGAGGTTCTGCTTTCCAGGCTAATACAAAGCTATATAAAACAATGATAATAACTAATTTGCTGAAGGTGGGGACATCAAAGAACAAATTAGGTTGAAAATATTTCAAAATAAATAACGCTTTCTCAAGTCCTTTTATTCCTTGAACAATGGGTAAAATATTGAACAACTTTAGATTTGGTTAATTCATTTTACAATAGCTATGAAACCACTAAAGGAATAGACATAAACCTTACAATTTCTGAAGAAGGGAGAGAGGAAAAAGATGGCAGGAAGGGGTGAGCAGAGCAGGTTGGAGACTCATCCAATACAAAATAAGGCAATAAAGGAGTAGGAAAAAAGTAACGGGTGGATGCATGTCACTACACATTTGTCCAAACTCAGAATCGACAACAGCAAGAGTGAACAATAATGTAAACCACAGACTTGGGTGATTATAATGTGTTAATGTAAATTCATCAGTTGTAACAACTGTATCAGTCTGATAGGAAATGCTGATAAAGGAAGAGGCTATGCCTGTGTGGGAACAGGGGTTGTATGGAATATCTCTGTATCTTTCCCCAAATTTTGCTGTGAACCTAAAACTGCTTTAAAAAAAGTAAAGTCTTAAAAAAAAACAAAAAGTAACAGAAAAAACAGGACAAATAGCACAAAACAAGGAAAAGAAACAATTCAAATATACTAATGTAATATACATTGCCTAAGCTCTCCAAATAAAATATCATGTGAATTAAAATCCAGAGATATGCAATCTACACGAGGCATTCCTAAAACATAAAGAAACAGAAAGTGAACAGTTAATAATACAAATAAGAGAACCAAGTCTGAAATAAACTAAATAATATGCCCAAGGTCACAGGTTTCTAGTGCTTTATTCTGACCCCAGCATCCAACTGTTTCCCATTATGTCATGCCAGTTACTGAGGATAGGGCTACGATTTTATTCATCTTCATATATCTACTATTCAGTATAGCAACAAAGCAGTATCTGCTGAATTCATGAAATCAAAATTGTGCAAGTGTGCAATCCATCAGAAACACGTTGAGCATTCTCACAAAGAGCAACAGTGTTTCTTATAATTTATGAAGGTTGATGTCTTCTGATATTTCTAACATAATAAATGAGCTTTATTTCTCCCTAGAAGATAAAATCAAGGCATAGCTCAACCTAGGAAATGCCCACATGTGTGGTCATTTTATAAAGTGACAGGCATGACCATGAAAGATGGCTTCCATTCATTCATTTATTCTACTTATATTTATTCACCTAATCTGTGCCAGGCACTACGTAAGCATGTGGATACAATGATAAATAAGAAGAACACAATCCTTGCCATTTTGGAGATTGCAGACTAGTTGTTATATAGCAAAACTCTAAAGTATTTTACATTTAGATTTGTTTAAAGAGTTTAAATTTTATTTATTTTAAATAAATAGGAAATTCCTTCACCACAGTGTAAAATTTCAGCTAATCTTAATTTATTAACTAAATAATCTTGGGCACATCATTCAGTCAGTTAGATCATTTGCTGCTCTGAGGCTCAAGTTTCTTATCTCAAAGTTTGAAAATAATCCCGACGTCTCATTGCTACAATTATCTGAGATGATGTGCCAGGCATATTGATGTTCAATAAATGCCAATTCTCTTTAGAACCAAACTGTTACTACCATGTCCAAATTTAATATGTACCATATCCCATGTGTAAATATTAAACATTATGCAGTCCAGGAATCAGGTTTCAGAAAAAAGGAGCCATCAAGATGCAGCAAGATTGCTATTTATTAGTAACAGGTTTATTGAGGTCCAAACAGGAATGTAATGTATGTATATTTATTCATGCTTTGTATCTATTACATAGATGGTGGACTAGCCACTCTGATTTGAATAATCTACTGGCGTTTACTGGTAATAGTGATCCTATTACATGCTGTACAGTTAACACATATAATTCAGTGTATGGCCTCCATCTCCCCCCACCAAAAGCATATGATGTAATGAAAACTTACAAAGGACTGTTTTGACCATTTTTTCCAAGCTCTCTCTTAACCTGAGCAGATGAAGAAATGTATTATTGGATATGCTGCATAAAGCTAAAGACTTCGAAATTAATAGAGACCTGTTTGCCACAGGATACGACTACACCTAATGGGCTATTAAAAAATGATTAATATATTCCCAGTGGGCCAGCAAAGAGAAGGGCCATGATTGTGCATAAAAATGAAGAATTAATTTGACCTATCATGGCCACGAAAAGGGCTAGTCCAAGTTTCAGAGCACTGACTGTGGGAAGAGGCTAAAAGCTTTGGCTGGCTTTATTAGCTTCTAAAAAAACAACATTTTTTAAAGGAAAAAAAGCAGAGTTTACCAGAATGAGCTGCATGTTTGGTCTTGCTGCAGTGGCTCAGTCTTTCAAAGTTAAGTGCTATTTGGCCTTTGATTCGCCATGTCAATGTGCTGGAGGTCAATTGCATGAGAGGAGCGTTGAACAGTGCCTTTGGGAAAAATGTTAAACTCCTGAGGATGCTGGGATGAAAGATGCTTTGTAATTGCAAGAATTTATTATTAATTATTATTGTGCAGACTCTCGTTTTCCCATATTTCCCATTTTAGATGGACAATATAAAGCCCCATCTCTGTCTTCCAGAACACAAACTAAAGATGTTTGAATTACTACAAACCTTTGTGTCTTTACCATTCTGTATTCAGGGCCACATACGAACAAATTATTTCTTTCTTCTCAGCAGCTCTAAGACGAACCATTAAATCTCTGAGATAGTTCGGATGCCTTAGTTGTTGAATGAAACATTTTTAAAATTCACATTCATTTATTATTGTTTCTTTCAAAACACCCCCTCTCTAGCTTCATCTCAAGTATTACTGATTAGTATTATTATTATTATTACCTTCTAAATACTGTCAGTCAAATAATGAACATTTCCAGAAGCCACACCCAATAGAATAAGTCTGGAGGTGACAAGAAAATTGATCATGACAATTGTAAAAGTAAAAACATACTCGTTAAATATCTTCTTTGAAATAAATGAGTGAAGATGGTTAAATACATTAATTTTTAAACTAACTATTTTAGGAAATGGAAGAGCCAATCAGAGCTGTTTCAAGCATTAACGATAAGTTACTGAATCCAAAAGTTTATTCAGTTACACATAATCATGAGAAAGGACTCGTATGGTGAGTTAGAAGATAGGGAGAAGGAAAGATTTCTTGAAAAGACCAAAATGCCAGGTTTATAGATGCTTCCTTCTACTGACCTTGGTTATTTCAGTCTTTAATTCGCACATTTATATATTCACGGGGTTGGGGAGAACTATACGTTAGTTAGTTCTTTTTAGGTGCTAGACTCTGGATATATTTAATCTAACTTAATCTATAAGAACACTAGGAAGCAGCTATTTTTATTAGCCCCATTTTACAAATGCCTATTGTGAAACTAAGAAACACTCAGTCATTTGCCCAATGTCACATGACTAATAAGTGAGAGAATTAGATTTTCATGCACAGATCTGATTGAGACCAAGTCTAAGTTCTTTCCACTATTTCATTCATTCATTTATTTTGTTGAACACCTACTATGCTCCTGATCATATTCTGGGAATGCAAAGACTTCTAAAATAATAGTGCCTTAGGGGGTCAGGAGCTCCATCCTGGGAAGCGCTATAGGTCGTAGAAGCGTTTATGCTACAAGGCAAGGAGTAAAGAGGGAGGGCTGGTCAGAACAGACGTTAGAGAAGGTGAAACTGAAACCCAGTCTTCAAACATGAGTAAGTGTGGCCAGACAGGCCAAGAGGAGAAGCCTTCACAGACAGAGTAGCGTGGGCAAAGGCAGACTAGCCTGAAATTTTAAATTTAGGAGAAATTTCTAGAATATAATGTTCAAAAAGGTATATGGGGAGTTGGGAGAGAGTTCACAAGTTGGATAAGATTGGTGGCCAAAAGTTTTTTTGTTTGGGGTTTTTCTTTTTTTGGTAGATAAGAACATGAGAAAGTTCTCAAATGTCTTTCCCACACAAAGAAGTAGACAATTCATAAAGCAGTGAAATCTGTATGAGAAAAAGCAAATAAAATCAATCATCCAGTAAAACTGGTCAGAGGATAAAGTTAAAAAACATTGTCTACATGGGAAGCATGGAGCAGATTAACCTTCTCGTATTAAAATTGGATCTACTGACCCTGTGCACAGTCTGAGCACATAGCCTTAGCATCAGAGTACCCTGAGATTTTAGTGAGGGCTGGATTGGCTTTGAGGGAGTCACTTGGGTCGTATGAACACATCACTGGAACCAGCGAAGACCCATAAAGGTTGTATATAGTGTTGCATTCCTACTTCTAGGCTCTAAACCACTCTCTCTAAGGTGTGCAAAGAGCAATTCCATCCCAGCATGACACTAGTTACTCTGTGACATGCCCTACAGCCAGCTCCACAGAGACAGTCCAGAGTAGCCTGCAGGACTCCCTCTTGGTCTTTCAGCTTAACCTATGCATTGGCATGTGATAGGAAGAAAGAATAAGGTGAAGTATCCTGATTAGGATGCTCTGAATGGAACCCCAGATTGAAGAAACCACTGACAGATTGATTCAAATTGGCTCCACAGGATCCTTACCAGAAGCTGCTGCAACATTCTCTTCAAATACCATGACTGCCAACCTCAGATGAAATTCCCAGGGGTCTGCCCAAGTGAGCCAGGCATTAGATAGATTTCACATTAATGAGCTGCAGCTTCTGGGTTTTTAGGTAAACCACTGAGTAATGCCCTTCATTCTGGGGCTGGGTGGCACAGGGATGCAGAATGAGCTTCTTTTTCACTTTTTCTTTTAAAAATCTTATGCTGTGCAGATGAAGAGTGATGAGCAACAGACTGCCATAACAAATTGTCCAAATGTACATTCATAATCATATGATAACCAAAAATGGGAATCAGGACACCAATCACATTAAATTCATGCTAACTTGGCAAGGATTGTTCAATTTACCTTGAAAACAACAACTGGACTCTCAGCAGCTCACCAGGAACATTTTTTTCCATTCCCTGTCTCTCTCTCTGTCTCCATCTCTTTGCCCACCTTGCCCCTCTCTACCTACTCTCCTTTTCTCCCTCTCTCTCTCTCTGCTATTGCTTTTTTCTCCGTCACTGTGCCTTCCCTTGCCTCTCTTTCTTTCTCTCACTATATGTTTAATTTCTCTAGAATTCTGCTACAATCCTATAACATGTTTCTAGGTTTATGTCATTAGAACAGCAGCTTCATTCGATAGAAACTTGCCAGTAGGTTCTCGACCAAAGTCATATACACACTCTCAGAATTAAACTATTTCTAGCAATAAAATGAGCCTCAAACATAATTTCTTTGTATGGCTATCAAGGGAAATAAACAATCTACGACAATGGATTTTTTGTGTCAAAAGATAAAGATGTTGATCAAACAATGTTACAGAGCTTTCCCATTTCTTTCAAGCAATATTTTTTCAGGTCAAATTTTCTTTTGCTTTCTTTGAAAAGGTGGAAGTTAGCAAACTGCCAAGTGCCAACACTGTTTCCCACACATGAGAAAGAACTTTCTTGAGCTGTACACATGCCACATTGAAAAAAATAATTTAAAATTTCTTAAACTTGCCTCAAACTTTATGAATGAACCCATTATACACTTAATTCCGTACTTCCTTAAAAATAGTTATGTAAGGAACTATTTTATGCTCCTTAAATAATTTAAAATCCCATGGATGCAGTTTTCAGCAAAGCCTTAACATACACATTCATACGTGCAACATATATTAGATTGCGCTTTTTTTACACATTCAGTCACAGGTACATTTCAGTATTTTGATATTTTCTGCATTGGTTTGAAAGAGCTATTTATTATCAACAGAGTCATCTCACCAGTAAATTTTTATAGGCTGTTTTATTTCTAGTTTAGGGTTTCAGTATCGTATCTTACAATACCTAAAATAGGCAGTGTTGATTTGCTACTTTGGCTTTTGATAGAGAGTGTGTTTCTGGCATGGCTGTGGGAGGCTTTTTCTTTAATAATTTACAAAATTATCTGCAGTAAAATCTTCACCTGTTCTTTGTTTCCTGAGCACCACAAAATGCGAATTACATATAAAATCTTTCCTCCAGGAGAGTTATGTCTACCATGGCAAGAAAATCTCCACTTAAATTTTTATGAAACATCAAAATTACGGTCTGCTTTAGCAAAACAAGACAAAGGAGACTTTTGTTGTATGAGGAGCATTTCCGATATTTGAGGACATCATTCTTTGTCTCCCCTTTAATTTTTGTTTTCCTGTGGCAGCTTCTTTTTGGTTTCATCGATTCCCCTGTTTGTGCAGTGTGCTAATTTGTCTTTCATTACAGAAAGTTCCAGTGCCAACCACAGAGGCTAACCCCAGCCAGAAGACAGTCCTCACGGATGGCAGTGCTTTTCACAGTTTAATTTGAAGTTGTGACATAAAAGGACTGATGGTTGCTTGTTTCTTTCTTTTCTCCAGGACTGATCACCCCATCCTTGAAAAGGGCAATGGTCCCCACCTGGTGGCCCCAATTTAGCCACACATAGAAGCAAAGAAGCCCAAATGCTGTCCTTCACTTGCTTTCGATTTAAATCTCTCTTTATTGAATTATGTGTTTTAATAAAAGGTTTATATAACATCCACAGAGCAGTTATCAATTAATTGCCCATGGAAATTTAGGGGATGTTTCACTGTGGTATTTATTATACCCAGGGTGTTAAACATATGTTACATAAAAGATACAGTCGCCTTGAAATTATATTGGCAAGGCTGCCCTTTTCCTATAGAATATTATACATTCTAATGTGAAAAATGAGTTTAAAACCTATTAGGAGATGGGAATGGTGTGTTCCAAATGGCTTAAGTCAGGCTTATACACATTCCAGTAAGCTCAATAGAAATTTAGGAAATTACGCCTGCTGTCTGAGAAATTTCTTAATTCTTTAGGACATTCTTGCCTTCCATGGATTGGGTTTTGTATTTGAGAGAGCAAATGGGCAGCTCACTTAGAACCCTGGTTCCATCTGATTTCACCCATGGATTCATCCAGAGCCCCTGCAGACACCACTCAGGCCGGGGAAGAAGCTGTGTGTCCCTCCTGGTAGGTGCAGCCCTAAGTCTGAAAATTTCACCTACACACAGGCACGTGAATGCAGGGGCCAGAAAGGACAGAGGAGAGTGAATGATGGGGGAAGGCAGATGAATGTTGACTGGGACCCAGGATGTGACTGACAGAGAAGAGAAGAAAAGAAATCTTCCAGGTCTCAGAACAGTGAGGGCGACCACAGGTCATGGCAGGGTTACTGGGGAAGGGAGGTAGAGAGGAGCCCCAGCTGGCCCTCAAGTCAGAAAGAAAGCTGCCAACAGGTTTATAAGGATTATCTCACTCTTCACCGGCCCTGAAGACAGCCAGCCTCCAATTTTTCTATGTCTGGGAAAAAAGCTTATCTCGTTTGTTTGGGAACATAGGGTGGTGTTGTTTCTTTGATTTTTTTTTTTTTTTTTTTTTGTAACTTATCAGGGATAGAAATTATCTTCCTTCCTGGCTGAAGAAATTAAGGTGATACATTAGCTATTTCTGAAGCTGTACTCTAAAATATCACAAAATCAAAGTCATTACTTTGGGGCATTTTACTACATTGATTTTTAGAAAAATTACCTCCATAGTTATAGTTTAATTTAAAAATATCAGAAGCCAGTGAAATGTTTTCTTTTAGCTATTCATTAAATGAATTTAAATAAAAGCGAAATCAAAGATTTGCCCTACCACATTACTACTATAAAAACAAAGTAATCCATTCATGAATTCAACATTCAGTTTTGAGTTCATCCCTGGAGAGTCACTATCAGGAAACATAAACAAAGGACACAGCCCCTGAGCTCAAGAGTAAGGGGAGAGGCAGGATGAAAAGGAATGATTACGGGCTCCCCTGGTGGCGCAGTGGTTGAGAGTCCACCTGCCGATGCAGGGGACGCAGGTTCGTGCCCCGGTCCGGGAAGATCCCATATGCCGCGGAGCGGCTGGGCCCGTGAGCCATGGCCGCTGAGCCTGCGCGTCCAGAGCCTGTGCTCCGCAACGGGAGAGGCCACAACAGTGAGATGCCCGCATGCCGCAAAACAAAAACAAACAAACAAAAAGGAATGATTACAATCAAGTTTATAAGTGGTACACCAGGGCATCATGAGAAGTGATGGGAACACCAAGAGGCATGAGGTCCTAATTCCAAAATCAAAAGCTGCTTAAGGAACAAGGGATCACAGCTGAGCCTGACAGACCGACAATTCAGAAGGTGGAAGAGGAGGAACATGGCACCCCATGGAGAGGATACACAAGTCACATAATCCACCCCCAAGGGTCCATTCTCCCTTCCTAAAGCTGTGCTTGTGAAAGGCACCTGCAGTGACAACAGAGTCCATCTCCTCTGGTTCATGTATCTGAAGATGGCTAGGACATTGAGGAAGCCTAGACTTTCTTTTCTAGGCACCAAGACTTTCTCTGAAAAATCCACCAACTCTCACTTAAGGGTGAGTATTAAAGGTACTGGAGTATACCATAGATTTTGGCAAAAAACTTTTTATCCAAGGCCTAATTTGTCCTATTGAAATTTTAGTCACTCACTGATGCCAAAAGAGCTTAAATGAAAACTCAACTAGGTACTTCTGATTAGTTTCTAAATGAACTACAATTGACATTAAATACAAAAGATCATCACACTTGAGAATGAAATAATCTGCATGGAGAGTGTTCTGAAGGATAAGTACAAGTGCATTTTGGTTACAGTCAGATTAGCTGTCAAATGACAATAATCCCTGATATTCAATAGTGCTGTCACATTCATCCCACTCTTAGAGCCTGAAAACAAATTTCTGGAAGCTAGGAAGATGGTACTATTACTGCCATTTAACAATGCGGAAAGTTTTGATGATTTGCCTAAATCAACCTGGATAATCAGTGGCAAAATTACCAGGGTCCATATTCCTAAATCTATCATTTGGGCCTCCATTCTAAGGTATATCCATCATACAAAAAAACTATGCAGAGCTTTTCCAAGTGCAAACTTTTAAATATAATTGGAACTATTTCATATCTAATTCCATATTACATGAAATTGAAGATTATCCACTGACTTAATCTACTTTTCTTCTGCATGTAAGGTTTGATGTTTTTTGCAAGTTGCATAGAATGGAATGATCTGAAATTGACAATATAGCTCAGAGCATGGAGATACTCTGAGGCTGCCCTAGAAAGAAGCTGGTAAACTTTCATCTATAATGTTTAACAAAAATTTGGAAAATGAAAGGAAATTACTAATTCTGTTAAAATAGAAAAAATAATTAATTGACATACAAAATTAGAAAAAGTCAGCAAAGAAGCATAGCTCAAATAGATAATGAATGTTCATAATTTGGGTTACCAAAATAACTCATATATTCCTGGCAGCATTAATTATTCAGATTCATGTTTTATTTTGCATTTATTAAATAATTGTCAAAGTTGTACTTATTTTTGTTTCATATATTTATGGTTGACATGAATTGTGAATTTTAAAGCTTCATCTTGAACAAGCTTTAAATATTACTTTTGGTTCCAAGGTTGAAAAGTAAATACATCACCACTATTTAAATAATCCCTGGTCCTTTATTCCACACTTAAGAAAGCACTTATTTGAGAAGTGAATTCAAATCCACTAAAAATATTTTTAAAGCTCTTTTAAGATATTATAAAGGGGGACTTCCCTGGTGGTCCAGTGGCTAAGACTCTGCTTTCCCAATGCAGGGTGCCCAGGTTCAATCCCTGGTCAGGGAACTAGACCCTGCATGCTGCATATGAAAAAAAAAAAAAGATCCCACATGCCGCAACTGAAGATCCTGCATGTGGCAACTAAGATCCCTCATGCCACAATGAAGACCAGACGCAGCCAAATAAATAAATAAATAATACTTTTTTTTTTTTTTTTTTTTTTTTTTTGGCACGGGCCTCTCACTGTTGTGGCCTCTCCCGTTGCGGAGCACAGACTCCGGACGCGCAGGCTCAGCGGCCATGGCTCACGCGCGCAGCCGCTACGTGGCATGTGGGATGCTCCCGGACCTGGGGCACGAACCCGCGTCTCCTGAATCGGCAGGCGGACTCTCAACGACTGCGCCACCAGGGAAGCCCAATAATACTTTTTTTAAAAAAGATATTATAAAGGTAAAATCTTGTGTGTAATAAGGAAACAGTAGACTTCTTGTCTTTTTGTTACAGCTTTTCATTTTTGATAGCACATTGTGTTCTTTGTGCTGTTCCTAATGACAATTATCTAAAGAGTTAGTATCTAGGGCTGAAGGGGCAACTGCCACAAGAAATCTGTGAAAGCAAATTCATTAATACATTTTATAATATAAGGGGGATGTGTAAAAAAATCCCTTGCACTCATGTATTTATATGGTCACTACATTAGTTCCCAGGGCTGCCATAAAAAATAGCACAAACCTAGTGGCTTAAAATAACAGAAATTTATTCTCTCTACATTTCTAGAGGGCAGAAGTTTCAAATCAAGGAGTCAGCAGGGCCCTGCTCCCTTCAAAGTCTCGAGAGGAAAATGCTTCCTTGCCTCTTCCAGCTTTGGCAGCTCCAGGCATTGCTTGGCTTGTGGCTGCATCACTCCAATCTTTGTTCCATTCTTCACATGGCCTTCATCTCTCTGTGCATCTCTCCTCTGTGTGTCTCTTATAAGGACACTTGTCATTGGATTTAGGGCCTACCTGGATAATCTAGGAGGGTCTCAAGATCCTTTAAATTAACTACGTCTGCAAAGACCCTTTTTCCAAATAAGATCACATTCACAGATTCCAGGGGTTAGAATATAGACATATCTTTTGGGACGCACCATTCAACCTGCTACAGTTACCTTCCCAAGACTTCCACTCACACAGTCATGGTCATTCAATGGTTATTCTGTACAATTACTGGAGAGATAGGAGCAAGAACACATGAGTCACTGATTCCATTACAAAATCCAATCACAGTGATCATGTGACAAGGAAGAAAGAGCTCTGTGAAGAGCAAACCGTAATTTACGTTTGTCACAGTCTTGAAGAATACCCAGTGTCAGACTGCTAATGTCCTGAAGCATCAATCTCTCCTGGTTTCTTATTTTGGCACAAATTTTACCCAGGACTTTTACCAACTACATGAGTCTTTTATTATGGGATCCTTCAGGAGCAACTGTTGAAATCATGTCCTCCCTTACTTGTTCCTCCCTTGAAAATATCTTTCTCCTATTAGGCTGGTTTGAGAGGTTTTTTTCAGTTTTGTGTTGTTTTTTAATTTTATTTTTATTTTTATTTTTTCTCCCGCAAGTCTGGGCTTCTGTCAGATATCAGGAAGCCCTCACTATTCTGGGACATTTTCCCATGTTGACAAGTCCTTTAAAAGTACTGTCACCTCTTCTTCAAATAAAGAACTTGCATTGGAAAAAATCTACAGCATTTGTTCAAACTTAAGGATTTTTCATGGGCCTAAAGCAGGTTAAAATGTTTTTTGAAAAGAGAGAGTTCAGGGATTCCCTGGTGGCACAGCAGTTGAGTCTGCCTGCCAATGCAGGGGACACGTGTTCGTGCCCCGGTCCGGGAAGATCTCACGTGCCACGGAGCGGCTGGGCCCGTGAGCCATGGCCGCCGAGCCTGCGCCTGCGAGTCCAGAGCCTGTGCTCCGCAACGGGAGAGGCCACAGCGGTGAGAGGCCCACATACCACAAAAAAAAAAAAGAGAGAGAGTTCAACGTTTTTCACTTATGTGGTTTACTACTAAAAGATTTTACTGCATTTTATTTATACCTCAGGACACTTTCAAGGAAGGGACTCATCTCTAAGGACTGATATATAAGACAGGGAGCTATGCCCACCTCATAGCTCCCAAAGATTTAACTCATCATCTCTTTCCTCCCAAGCTCTTAGCCAATCCTAGCCAAGGCTAGCAGATCAGTAAGCTCCCCAACTTCAGAATTAACCTCGCTGCTATAAACCAAGTTTCACTATTCCTGAGATAGGCACAACATTCCTCATCTACCACATTGCCCTAGACCTTGTAGGCACAGCATCTATCTCATCTCCTTGTCAACATAGGCTTGGTATTTCAGGAGTAATTTTAGACAGAAATCCTGTGTAATAAAGAATGTGGCTGGCTTTTGTTCCTGGTTCCTGACAGGTAACTTCTAAATTCTTAGAATTTTCTGAGTTACTCATGGTAAGCTTGACCACACCTGAGTTTATGTTAATGAGATGACTCATGATAGGCTGGTGGGCCCCTAGATAGTTCATGCTAACAAGATGACTCAGGATGGGGGATAGCCACGCCAGAAAAACCAACCATGTGATTAGAGGATTGGGGCTTTGAACCATATGATATTAGTCCAACCTTTGGAGGCTACTAGAGGTTGAGATTAACCACATAGCCATTGATTCAATCAATTGTGCCTACATAATGAGAACCCAACGTAAGCCCTGCATACTGAAGCTTGGGTGAGCTTCCCTGGCTGGTGATGCTTTGCTATCGTCACGCGTCGATGTGCTGGGGGTGATGCACCCTGACTCCAGTGGGAGAAGACAACAGAAACTTCACATTTGGGACCGTCCCATGCTTCACCCTGTGCATCTTTCCCTTTAGTGGTTCTAATTTGTGTATTTTTGCTATAATAAAATTGTAATCATAGTACTTTCCTGAGTTCTATGTGTTTTTCCAGCAAATTATCAAAACTGAGGGATTAATGAGAACCCCTGAATTGTATCGGTTGGTCAAATGTGAGAGTGACCTGTGAACCCCAAGCTTGCAGCTGAAGTGAGGGTAATCTTGTAGAGGGACAGGACCTTAACTGTGAAGTTTGGCCCAACTCCTGGTAGTTGGTGAAAGAAATCACTGCTCCAAAGTCACTACTTGTACCAGGTGTTTCATATAATGTATTAGTTTCCTATTGCTGCTGTCACAAATCACCACAAACTAAATGGCTAAAAGCCACACAAATTTATTATCTTACAGTTTTGGAGCTTAGATGTCTAACATAGGTTGACAAGTGCTGCATTCCTTCTGGAGGCTCTGGGGGAGAATCCATTTCCTTGTCTGTTCCAGCTTCTAGAGGAGGTTTGCATTCCTTGGCTCAGGGTACCACATAATGTCGTCGTATTTCCTTCACTCCTTCTCTGCTGGTTTGAAAACTGTCCCCCATACACAGAGGGCAAGGCGAGATCAAAAAAGAGGTAGACCACTTCAGATTGGTAGGGGGCAGATTTAACAATCAAGGGAACCAAGACAAGGCTTGTCTTGGTCTGCCACAAGATGAGTAGATCTCTGCACATGGCTGCCAAATCATAAAAGTTTATGTAGGGGTCTTAGATGGGTGTATCACGTGTACCATTCAGATGGTCTCAACAACACACTACTATTTCAAGGCTGTGTCCTTGGGGTAGCTTCTAGCACAGGGTAGGCAAGTAGGATGCACATTCCAAGGACAGAGGAGAGGGTCAGGAGACTCTGGTTGCCCAGGTCCAGCTGGTGGGTCAACTGGTGGGCACATTCTCTCGATGAAGTTCTCCAACACTCTGCTTCTATTGCCACATCACCTTCTCTGACTTTGACCCTTCCGTAGCCTTCTTATAATAACTCTAGCAATTGCATTGGGCCTATTCGGATAATCCAGGATCATCTCCCACCTCAAGAGCTTTACCTTAATCACATCTGCAAAGTCTCCTTTGCCATGTAAGTTAACAAATTCACAGGTTTTGGAGATTAGGAAGTGGGCATATTTTGAGCTATTACTCTACCTACCACAAATGGCTTTTGCCAGTGGAAGAACACTCAAAAGCCGTAGCCTACACTAGGTTTGTGTTCAAAGCCAAAGCCATACTCTGAAATCATTTCAAAAGGCACAAAAATATTTTGCTAAATGTAATTAGTTTCTGTCTACATAGGCCTTTCTTGTTAAAATTTAATTATTACTACCCTTAGGGTGGCCTTTCCTTAATTTTTCTTTTTATTTCCTCCTACATACCTATTATTATTAACCCAGATCCCTTACAACAGAAGTTTACATCTGAGAACAGAGAACAGGATTCTAAATCTATTGCTACATTCATTATATTCCTTCCTAAAATGGCTTCTGATCGTAACACCCTCATTTTTCTCAGTAGCAATATAGCAGAAAAGCAATAACGGGAAGACAGGAGAGAGAGGAGAGAGAGGAGAGAAGCAGAGGAATTAACTGCACGTATGTTACAAGTTTGGCTCCCCTTTTAACTAGTTGTATGTTTTTGGAGAGGCCACTGAATGTCTCTAAGGCTCAGTTTCTTCATCTACATAATGGCAATAATCGTTTTGTTGTGATCATATTAATAATTAAATTGTTGTAAAGATGAAATCCAGCACAGGGTCTTGCACATAGTAGGGCCCCTTCTTTCCTTCACCTTCACCCACCATTGCACACCACAAGTGGGGCCTACCTGCTCTAAAGAGAACCAATTCACATAAGATCATGACACGATGTATTCCACCCTAAGCCACTCCGTCTACATACACACATCACTGAACCTCGGCAAGGTAGGTCTGCCCCCAGTGCCAACACCGACTTACTTTTATAAACCATTCAGGCATGCCTTGCATGGCTGTGGACAGGGGGGATGAAATATAATATGAGAGGACAGGATTTTTTCTGACCTTCAATGCATTCTCCTACCGTCATCTCATTCTACTCTACAGCCAGCGTGACTTTGTCAAGGTTACCTGAAATCTCCACAAGGAATGAAACGATGCCTGTCCTGTTAGCCTAACTCTCCAGCAGAACGTGGGGCACATATACGTCACTCCACAAATATTTGCTAAATTAATTGAGTAAACTAAACAATGCCCTGTTCCCTCTTGTTTTTTCATCTGACCTTCTGCTCTGCCCTCCACTCTGCACCACTGCTTCTCCTCTCTGAACTATGATCGTAATTTAAGGACCAGCCTAGCTACTACTCAGATCTCACTCTTTGGAGAAGTTTTTCTGACCTCTCCACACTATCTGTTCTCACCTGCTTCTAAATTCCTCCTTAAGAAATATGACCATGATCGTGGTTATATCACAACTAGTTTGATCCTTTTGACTGAATCAACAAATCGCTTAACAAAATTGCTTTCTTTGAACAATGTGACCGACTGATACACTGAATCAACTATACAAAATCCAATTGCCGTTAACATTTGTAGTTTGAAACCATGAAGTGATATCCAGTGAGGGCCACCAAAAATGTTGCTGTGCTACTAATGGCACTCCCAGGGCACATTCTGTAGAATTTTTGTCTCAAATTTTGGGGTTTCTCATTGTTTTCTTTCATAAAGTCAGCATTCCGAGGTGTGTGTAGTGGCTGGATGGTTATTGCAACTGGCAAACTGTGTTAACGGGAATCAGGGAGGAACTTAATTATTCTCCCAATTTCCAAAGGCAATGATGTATCACATTAATACTTTCCTTTGCTTTTCCTACGCACGAGTAGCTGAAAGTGAAATGATGCCCCAGTTCCCAGTGTGTTTGCAAAGGTGTCATAAATTGCATCTCTGTACCTTTTCAGTGAAAGAGGTGTTTTCTCCTGATGCTGCTTGTCTGCGCTGACACTGAACAAAATGGCATGGGCTATGAAAATAGTGTAGAAAATGTGTTATTCTAAATTTATTCTAGGAGTCTTCTTTTTTTTTTTTGAATTTTTTCCTGAATGATTCCCATTCTGCAGGGCTGATGGCTCTTAGTAACCAAATCTTCTAAGGCCATGATAATTTTTATTAGTAACTCAGTCAATTTTAGGAGCATTCTTGAAATCTCTGAAATTCTAAAAAATAATACATCTGCAACTTTACAATACTGTGATTGCGCAAATCAACATTTCATCACGAAGAATGTGTAAATCCCCGGGGCAATCCTTAACGGTGTGTGACTAGGGCCAGTGCTTCTGTGTGTCACTACGCAGTACCCATGGGGAGGGCAGAGTCAAGCGAACCGATGACTCTCACTGAGTGAACCAGTGCAGCCAAGTTCTCAGGATATCAGACTACATGACCTTTGGGAAAACATCCCTGGGTGGAGGTTGTACAACTGTCAAGTGGAATCCTCTAATTAGGAATATTCTGAGAATGACCAGATAAAATCGTCGAAGCAGTAGAAATTTGTCAGAATAAAATTTTCCTTCGAATTCCAAATATTATTTGAGATTATAATATTGAAAATAAAAAGCCAGTTAAAAACAAAATAGTTTGCATGGGAAAAAGAAAATACGGAAAGAAGTAAGGAAGGAGGGAGAGCTTGAGGGAAAGAAGCGGGAAGGAAAGGAGAGAGGGAGGAAACAAGGGAGAGTAAAAGAGAAAATTGATTTTGAGATATTTAGATAAAGTTAATTCTGGCTATTGACATTGTGTATCAATTTCTTTTTCCTTATAGTTCATATAATATATGTCTTACAAGCCAAAATTTATATTTTATGAAATTTTTATTTAGAAATGTCCAGAGTGTCAGATTTCTCATCACCCATTTTTGCCAGAGACCTAAGATTTCCAATCTGTTTCCTTGCCCAAAACGATAGTTGATTTCTTTAGTTTTCCTCATGAAAAAGTGACTTGAAAATAAAACTGAATTTTACTTTTCCACAATATTTACTATATTAATCTCTCCAGATGTTTCAGCCTTATATATTAGATATGAATTAATGGTCCACCCGTTCTTCAGCTGTAAAAGGAATAAAAAAATTCTTTCTTGCTAGGAACGTTCAGCTTGTTACGGCTACCAAAAGCCAGGTATCAAGTAAAAGATGCAATGCTGGCCTAACAGTCATATTGGGTTTTGGTTCCTTGTCTAGCTCTTTCAGTTCTCAATTAAGTTACTGGAAAAAAAAAATATGGTGTCTTAAGAATGAAAGCATCTAAAAGAAAGAGAACTGGACATATTGGTCTTAGGAAATTTGGCCTCTGTTCTTGGATCTTCCAGCTCTACCACCCAGTCCAGACTGGCCTTGGGAAAATAATTTAACTCCTTTGTTGCCTCTATTTCCCCAACAGTGAAAAAGGAAGAAGAGCTGCCCTTCCTACTGCTCAGGAATCTAATAAGAGGACAATGGATAATAAATATGCAAAAGTCCTATGCATATTTAACAAGCTATATTATTACCACATTGTTTTTTGTGGCCTCCAATTATCAATTAGTTTGTGCCAGGCCCTGTACTAAGCACGTCATATCTTTTAATCCTTAAATAAGCCGTGGTATTATTGTCTTTTCAGAGTTACAATACTTTAACCAAAGCAGTTTATTCATCTTCCAAGGTCTGCACATCTGCTGTGCTATCCCACTGGGGTGACCAAAGCAACCACTCCATTGATCCTCCATTGTGGAGCCAGTGTCTGCTGGCAGCTGTGGTGGATGGTCCCGGCGCCACATGTGGCTCACAGGCGCAGCACAGCAACTTCACCTCACACTTGGGGACTTCCTTTTCACGACTGACGTGTGAGATGCGCCACATCCATACATATGCAAAGCAGAAAGAAATGTCAGGGAATTCCATGGGTCAAAGGTTGACCAGACCACTGTGAGATGAAGATGAGAGAATATCTTTTCCTGTCTTCCTGTCCACGATTCATACTGTTTGAAGGCACAATAGCTTCATTCACCTTCTCTGAAGACATCCTAAGAAACCAAGCTGCCAGTTGATCACAAACCTATGGCCAGCTCCATAAATTACTTCCTAAATATTTCTTCTCCTGTCCTGGTCTTACCTTCCTATTACCACATTTCTTTGTCACTGGGTTTCCACTTTCATAAACTATCAGCACTTAAACTTTCACTTTAGGCTTGTCTTCTAGAAAAGCCGTCCTAAGAGAGAAAGCCATCACCAACAGCCCAGAATGGGAATCACAGAATCACAGGCAGAGGATAGGTTTGGTAGAGTGCCACAGAAGATAAATCGTATGTCAAGGAAAATTTCTTTCAAATCACAATTTATCTGTCATAAATAATAATATATCCTGTCTGCATAACATAATATTAAAGAGTGAGAATAATAGCAAACAAATTCATAAAAATATCAGTATCTTCCTATTACTTAGAATGCACTATACTTATGGTACAGGAACAAACCTGTGCCTTAAAACATAAAGAGCTTTTTTCTCCTTCAGACAGTTCTCCAGAGCAGCTCAACATCCATGTGATGACTAAGAGATCTAGACTGCTTCAGTCCTGCGGTTCAGCCA